>NC_081409.1:536650036-536965036 GCF_030272615.1 Cryptomeria japonica
TATCAAGCTATTGGTTGAAAATCACATACTAAAGATTCTAATGCTACTCGACGTGTCATTAAATCAACCATAATGAGAAAGAAAATAAAAAAAGATTGTTTGATAAGCAAAACAAGTAAGTCATTAAACGTTAGTAGAACAACATTAAGTAAAGCATTAAAGAGGCGAGAAAAAATAGAGGAACCTAATAATAATTCTGTTTGGGCATTCTCGGGTAGACTACCATGCAAAGACAAGGTTGTTGTTGATGCACTAAGAACATTGATTGAAAATTTTTGGCATGACAACACGAGTTTTGCCCAACCAAAGAGATGCTGTTAGAAGGAAAATTGGGTCTACAAATCATGAGCCACATGCCAAACACTATTTGGATATGACTCAAACTAAATTTTATGAAAGATTCCTTCAAAATTTTCCTCAAATAAGAATTTCTCAAAGATTTTTTGAAATGGCAAAACCTTTTTATATTAAGATTAATCATGTACACACCACGTGTTGTTGTAGGATGCATATTGAATTTTCCATGCACTATGATATTTTTCATCATATTTGTTCTACTTTGCACACTAATGATGTTTTGCAGAAATGCAATATACAAGCACCTCCTAAGTCGGTAAGAGAATTTATTTCAAGTGTGCTATGTAATAGACATGATGGTTCCATTTATTATAAGATGCCTTGTTTGGAAGGTTTTTGTGCTATATGTGGTGGTTTGCAACATTTATCAAGATGTGTACATTTGGAGAGCACACATGAAATTGGTAGGAAACTAGTTTCTTTTGGAAAATACAAGACAATCACATATGGAGTTAAAGATGGAAAAGATTTGAAGAGATGTGAGCTAATGAAAAATGATATATGTGTAGCTGAATTTATGAAAATGTTTCAGGAGAAACTAGTTTATGAGTACATAATGCATACACATAGAGATCAATGGCTAGATGAGCAATTCAAGCTATGTAAGGACACATTTCCTCTTGGCATCATTGTCTCTATCGTTGATTTTGTTGAAAATTATACACTACAACCTCAAAATGAAGTGCAATCTATGTATTATCATTCTACACAAGTTTCTATTTTTGTACACATAGCATTCATGCATGCAGATGATAGCACAAAGGAGGATAGAAAGGTTGTAATAGAGTATCACTTCTACATAAGTGATGATCAAACTCATTCATCAGAGTTTGTACAAGGATTCTTTAAATTTTTCTATGATAGTTTAAGGGAAAAGAACATACGATACAACTGACACTTAATATGGTCAGATAATTGCACCGCACAATTCAAGAATGCAAGGATGTTTTATTGGTTGACAAGGATGCATGTGACAAGTGATGTACAACATTTTTGGAATTTCATTGAGGCTGGACATGGTAAGGGAGAGCACAATGGTGCAAGAGCATGTGTAAAAAGAGCCCTAGCTAGAGAAGAATTGAAGTACGAAGGTGGTGCTGAGTTGATAGATGTAGAAACAATTGTACGATGGTGTAAGTCTATGATGGATCCGGGTAATCTAGGTATGTCAATGATTCATAGATATTTTTGGTTGATCGCTGAATCTAAAATTGAAAACTATCTAGATTGTTGTACAATTGCAGGATCGAGTGACATGCACTCATTTATGATTTCAAATTCAAGTTCACTGGTAATTTATACGAGACAGATGGTACGTTTTTTCTCTTCATGAATGTATTGTTTTTGGGAAGAATGTGAATCACAAGAGTGGGTTGAAAAATGGTCTGGTAGACCGTTGGTTCCCATTGATACATATCAAATTCCCAAAGCACTACGATTGAGCTAGATGGAGACATCAGTGGATTTTGACCATGTATCCGACCTAGTGGATTCAAGTGATTTTTTGAGTTAATTTTTTTTGCAAGTATTCTTTTTGGTTCATTTTGTTGTACATCATACTTTATTATCGGTATTAATTAACACTTTATAAAATGGAGGACATGTGTATGTAGTTATTGCAAAAGAGAACAATGAAGAAGGAACAAATTACTATTTGTGTCGTTGTGTTGAGCCAAAAAAGAAAATTGACAACCACAATCATTGACGGAGAGGGTATTGAGTACCCAATAGGGTCTATTGTCATGACAAGAACATGGCTTAGGAGATACCCTATCAGGAATTCTGATGTTTGGTTATTCGAGGACTTTGAAACACACAGACATATTCTTCATTTCTCTAACCTTGTTGTTGCAACAAATATTCATTTGATGAAGTATCGTGGTAGACCTCATAACAAGATTTTATGGAAAGTTCGTGAATCTGACCACGAGGCAATACTTGACACAATACGGGCTAGAGCCAATCCTGAAGGCTCACTTTATTGATTCTACTGTTCAGAGTAGAATGATTTTGAGAATTTTGTATATATCATTGATGAATTGTTCTATATTTTTTTTTTGTATATATAAATGCCCATGAGCTGATTTTTACATGTTTAGCGACATAATTTTGTATATTTAAATGACAATGAGCTAATTTGTACATATGTAGATGGCAAATTTTGTATATTAAAATGGCGATGAGCTAAATCTCATATATTGTAATGCCAAATTTTATATAAAAGCCCATGAGATGATTTGTAAGATATTTGTTTGTATATTCAAATAGCCAAGAGTTGATTTGACCATATTTAGAGGCAAATTTTTGAATAATATGTGACAATGTTTTGTGATTATTTTTTGTGTCTATGTTTTGTGACTATGTTTTGAGTTTATGTGATGTGATAAGGTCAATCATGAGCATTCTTGATTCTTGTATAATCATGGAGAATTATTTGAGTCATTATCGGGTCATAGGGGTCATAGATTGAGTAGAGATTGCACTGGTAGGGTATGACTCTTGATGTTCCGCCACTTTGAGATGCATGAAAGGAGCATGCCTAGTGTAAACCTGCCGACCCAAATGCGCTCATGATGTCGGTTTGTGCACACAATGAACCAAATCAATTCTAGCTAATCCTGCAACTTTGCATTGCATGCAACTAACAGTTTTTGCAACAGGCAAAAAAATGCTACCAATTAAAAATGGCTTTGAGCCATCAAAAATAAAGAGGCTATTGTAGAGGAGCCTCACACAACCCCACAGGTTCAAACAAATCAATCATATGTGTCCTAGATTGGAAGAAACAGTCTGTCAAAGTTTGACAATTTTTTGAACTTAGGGCACTTGAGAGATTGCATTGATAGGGTATGACTCTCGATGTTTTAGTTCTTTGGGATGCATGAGAGGAGCATGCCTACTATAAAACTGCCCACCCAGACACACTCGTGACTTTGGTTTGTGCACACGATGAACCGAATCAATTCTAGCCAATCTTGCAACTTTGCATTGCATGCAACTGACAGTTTTGGTAGCAAGAAAAAAATGCTACCAATTAAAAATGGCTCTGAGTCGTCAAAAACCAAGATAAGCCATTATAGAGGAGCCTCACATGACCCCACAGGTTCAAACAGATCGATCATATATGTCCTGGATTGGAAGAAATAGTCCGTCAAAGTTTGACAATTTTTTGGACTCGAGGCACTTGAGAGATCGCGTCGGTAGGGTATGACTCTCAACATTTTGGCACTTTGGGATGCACAAGAGGAGTATGCCTAGCATAAACATGCCCACCCGGATGTTCTCATGATGTTGGTTTGTGCACATGATGATGAACTCAATCAATGCTAGCCAATCCTGCAACTTTGCATTGCATGCAACTGATGGTTTTTATAGTAGGCAAAAAATGAAAAATGCTACCAATTAAAAATTGCTCCGATTCGTCAAAAACTAAGATAGGCCATTTTAGAGGAGCCTCACATGACCCCACATGTTCAAACAGATTGATCATATGTGTCCTAGATTGGAAGAAATAGTCCGTCAAAGTTTGACAATTTTTTGGACTTAGGGCACTTGAGAGATCACGCCGGTAGGGTATGACTCTCGACGTTCTGGCACTTTGGGATGCACAAGAGGAGAATTAGTAGCATAAAAATATCCACCTGAATGCATTCATGACATTGGTTTGTGCACACAACGAACCCAATCAATTCTAGCCAATCCTGCAATTGACGGTTTTTGCAGCAGGCAAAAAAAATGCTACCAATTGAAAATGGCTCTGAGTCGTCAAAAACTGAGATAGGCCATTGTAGAGGAGCCTCACACAACCCCATAGGTTCAAATGGATCAATCATATGTTTCATGGATTGGAAGAAATAGTCCACCAAAATTTGACAATTGTTTGGACTCACGGAACTTGAGAGATCGCACCAATAGGGTATGACTCTTGACGTTCCGACACTTTGTGATGCACAAGAGGAGAATGCCTAGTATAAACCTGCCCACTTAGATGCACTCGTGATGTCTGTTTGTGAACATGATGAACTAAATCAATTCTAGCTAATCGTGCAACTTTGCGTTGTATGCAACTGATAGTTTTTGCAACAGGCAAAAAATTGCTACCAATTGAAAATGGCTCCGAGTCATCAAAAACTAAGATAGGCCATTATAGAGGAGCCTCACATGACCCCACAGGTTCAAATAGATTGATCATATGTGTCCTAGATTGGAAGAAATAGTCTGTCAAAGTTTGGTAATTTTTTAGACTCAAGGCACTTGAGAGATCACACCGGTAGGGTATGACTCTCAATGTTCCAGCACTTTGGGATGCATGAGAGGATCATGCCTAGTGTAAAATTGTCCACCTAGATGCACTCGTAACGTCGGTTTGTGCACACGACAACCAAAATTTGACCATTACGAGCATGAGGCTGCTCTCGCACCAAACACATATTGTTGTTTATATTCATATTGTTGATTACATAGGCAAATATTCATTTAAATTTATAAAAGGGCAACCACCAAATACAACGAATATGCAATAATGAACCGAATACAAGGAGTTTTATAGGGTTAATTCAACATTTTAGAAATTCTATCAAATCATATTCCATGATTGCAATGTTTTATATCATAAATTTTTGTTGTTTATATTCATACTGTTGATTACATAGGCAAATGATCAATTAACTTTATAAAAGGACAACCATGAAATACAACAAATACAAAATAATGAACTCAGTACACATTTATTGGATCGAGTATCAACATTTATATATATCAAAAAAAGTCATGTCTACCAAGTCAATACAAGTATTATAAAAATGTGGTATATGCCATGTCCAAATCGATATACAATAAAAATGTAGAATATATCTACATGTATTGGTCATTCTATGACCAAAACTAACACTATATGATTCTAAACTTGTGGTGAATCATCAAAATCAAGCCTCTTTGATGTAGTACGCGGCTCTGAAGATGGCTGCAAAACCACAATTCAAAAGCCAAGTTAGAATTATTTTGTAGAAAATAGCTCACAATTAACAACATAGCTATGCATTTAACTATAATTCCTTTGCAATTGAAATGTAGATTACCTCATCAACTGATCTAGGAGTTAATGTCTTCGCTCTCCTCTCCTTGTCACTCTTAGGAGTTTTCTTGAAGACATACTTAAAAGGATCCATGTTATGACCGTATCACAAAGGGGTCTATTGTAGATTAAATGTACAATTAATACAATGTAATAACATAAGTATATCAAAAAAACTTAAAATCTATAATATAGAGAACAATGACATACCCATGCCTGAGATGCTTCTCCATTGGACTAAGGATGGCTCACCATCGATGGAGAAACTGTCACTATTACCTATATAAAAAATGATCAAAGATTAAATACAATTAATATAATGATAAGTATTGTAGGTGAAAAACAATTAATGTAATATATCAAACAAAAGTGTACTGGATCTTGAGATGCTTCTCCAGTGCATGGAGGAGGGCTCGCCATTGATGAAACAACTATGTATATTTCCTATATGAAAAAATTATAAGATTATAATATATCACAAGTTCACATGTACGCATGTATATAATCATGAAATCAAGAAAATAAAGTAGAGATACATACCTCCGCCCTCTCTTGATCCATGGGCGAATCAGGTGCATTCAACAAATCCACATAGGTCAATGGCCGCTGTACATGTAAAATAGACAAAAAACACTAATCAATCTACAAACCCCAACTAATACTTGATTTCAACATTTTCAAACAATTGTAAACTAAAAATGTTTTAAATTACCTTCTTCCCATGTTTTGGCATCTTTGAGGAATTCTTTTTCTTAGGATGAGGCCTAAACAAAGAGGGGGTACCCTAAAAAAACAAAATTAACATGAGATATTAGTACAGATAATATATTAAACATAATTTAAAAAATCTAAAATGAAATGACTTGCATATTCTATCAAAACAATACATAAAAAGGGTTGTACAAAATATGATACCGTATAGCCTTGTAGGCCAAAATTGATTGCTGAGAGCGTGATGTCATCAATCTGGGACATTTGGTTCCCTATCAACACCTACAAACCAAAAATTGGACCAAGCATTAAATATAGTTAGTATACTTTGTAATTTTTTTGAATTCAAAGTGTACTATTCTATTTTAACATGTTACAAAATTTATACCTCAGGCATCGAAGTTGCAGCTGTAGTAACTGGGGGAGGAGTATGGGATACCACTGCTGCATCCTGAAATGCATATTATTTGTCTCAATTTAAATCGATGTATAAATGAAAATTCATTTATGTAATTACAAATTTAAAGTGACTGATAAATAAAATGCTATGAATTCAAATCAACACACGTATGTCTGTCGCTGATGGGCAAACACCATGTCCATCAACTCATCTGTCAACGTGAAATCCTCAGCCATGCGGGCCTGACATCTACTCCCGCAAATCGTGCATGGATGAGATGTGGATCCATCTACACTGGCCGCATCATCTATCCCTGAGCATATCCCTGAGAAACTGACACACATATGCTAAATGGGCTCTCTGTCGCCACCTGGAGAAACTAATGGCTCATCATCTAGTACAATAAGGTGTGCTGATGACGTCCCATACTGGATGATGGCACCAGTCAATGTTGTGGCTGCCTGAAGAATTTGTAGCTCCATTGACTCTTTCAGCTCTACTGGGACAACCTGATGCACCTTGGGTTTGGGTGCTAGGGGGGGATGACTCTCCAGGGCTACTCGCCTATGGGCTCCAGGTCTATCTTGGGTAGAGCCGCCACCTCTACCATGGAACTCTCTCATGTCAAAATAGTTTGACTGCACATTGAGCACAAACTCACAGTATACTTTTCTCAAAAAATACAATGGAACCTCATAATTATTACAAGGTGGATCATCAAAGACCATCTACCACCTCTACCAAAAAAGATTCTTCATCTGCACATTAGTACACCAATGTATGAGAAACCTCTTTTCATTAAGAGGTAACAACTGACTAGTTTTATGATCAACCAAAAGGGCACATATTTGTTGTTTGCTAATATTTTTGTTTTTGACTCCCTCGTATGATAACCCATCAACATAGTATTGATGACACCTATCCCTAAAGTTTTCCCATTTTGCAATTTGTTTGGAACCAGCTATGGCACCACTAGCTAATGTTTCTAGGCTAGTGGCGAGGGATTTATGATGCTCAAGTTTGGATGTTTTCAATTTATCAATCAGTCTATTGATTTTAGACGTATTTTGCCTTAACTGATTAATTAATTGCTCCTGTGTTTCAGGTGTGCGGTCAAAAGGAGGAATTGGGGGTGTATCTTGTGGGTTTTTAGGAGGTGCATTTTGTTGTTCTTGTTGTGGATTATCAAAATCTGGTTTTTGAAACAAAAAATGGAAAAACCTAATCAAAATTAATGAAATTAAATTCAAAACGTAAAACAAATTGAACAAATGGAAAAGGAAGACAAAAATTAACAAAAACTAACCTATAGTGTCTAGAGGAGAAATGAGGCACCACGTTCGTATTTTGGAGGAGAAATGAGACACCCAGTTCACGGTTTGGTGGAGAAAATGGGGAAAAAATGTGACTATCACAGGAAAATAAGACCCAATTTTTTTTTAAAACTTTTTTTGATAGGTACCACGTACGCAGTCCTTTAGGGCTTATTAGTGTGTATGCACTCATTTTCCTGTAAGTAGCACATATGCGCTCATTTTCCTAAAGGTAGCGTGTGCGCTCTCCTTTTCCTAAAAGCAGCGCGTATGCGCTACCTTTTCTAGGCTCAGGAACAACGGACTTGAGCGTGCACGTGGTGATTTCAAATTTTATAACCACCTACACGCTACTTGTTTTTCCATGTTTTTTGGGTGGTGTCCACTTTTCTGACCACCATATTTGTGCACATACCCTTATGACATTAAAGGACTTGGCCTGATTACTTTCTTCCTCTTTCCTATCCTAATTGATTTCAGGAACTGGTTGCCCTTGAATTCTTTCATTAATTTTGGAATCTAACACATCTTCTGTTAATTTTATGAGGATCCAGTTAATATTGAGAGAGGGGGTGAATCAGTATTAACACCAATTTAAACTTTAAACCCAAATCAAACTTACAACAAATCTAACTTCATTTACCACATATGCCAATTCATTAAAAAGTACCGGTAATCACTGATAAATATCTAATAAACAGCTATAACCGGTGTATTAAAAAATAATGAATAAACTAAAGATAACCAATAACATCACATGAAAATCATTCCACACATGAACACCATATTTTTGACGTGGAAACCGAAATAGGGAAAAACCATGGTGGGAGTTAGTACCCACAAAGATTTGTACTCTTTTGAAGTACACTCTGTTAGGAGCTTACAATATGCCTTGTTAGGAGCAGACCTTGTTAGGAGTCACCTGGTTAAGGGATTTGGATGTGTAGCTTGGTTAGGAGCTTAATGACCTGTTAGGATCAACCTCATGAGAGGATTTACCACACTTTTTGAGAGCTATCCTATTAGGGGATTTACAAGATTAAGGCATGTCAGGACCTACCCGGTTAAGGGATTTAATCTGTTGTAATTGTTAGAGAACAACTATGAAAAAGTGATCTGTTACTTGCACTTCTCAACTTGCTTAATCAGATCCAGTTATGTTCCACTATCTGCAACTCTCAAGAAGATCTCACTCTTCTCTAGTACGGCTTCACACTTTTCTCTAAGACCACCGACGCAATGAAAATCAACTAAGCCAACATATATAATGCTTTCCATTAGGTTGGCTACTAAACCCTTAATTACATGATAGATCATCACAAATCTTTACAACTCATTATAGATCATCATATGGATCATTATAATCAATTACAAATCAATATCAATCGTTTAATGATCATAAGTCATCACAACAAGTCGATTTGGTACAAAGTCTAACCCTTAGCTCATTCTACTAAGCACTTTGCACATTCCCAAGAAATTCGCTCTCTGAACGTCCCAAAACATCTTTTAAACAATTCACGCAGTTTGTGCCGCGTTATCATCATGTATACTTGATGTCGGTCACCACCATACCAAAAATCATTACGGGTTTTATGATTTCTTCACTGGTTCTAAAACCCTGGCAAAACTTCATCAGGAATTAGAAACATGCCTTCCAATAGTCATCACAAGATGTGGTTCTGGTCAGATACTCATTTCCATGACAAAAGCTTACATTCCAAACCGCAAATCACCAATCATCACCAAACATCCGCTTCTAGTAGAACATCTCTTCATATACCAGTTAAAGTCCCATTTCACAGTCTTCTGTATATTGCCGGTAAACCCTATCTTCGGTAGACTAAATCACTTAGATGACAAACCAAACATCAGATAACATCATATTAATCATTATTTGCCATCAATAAAAACACAAATAACTGATCAAGTCATCTAATCACAAAATCTCAATCTCTTCATCACAAATAGTCTTCTATCCTCTACCGGTTTAGTCATTAGTCTTTAACTGCATCACCTCATCTGCATTAGTTATGCCAATCATGCCAACATCTTCCTCCTCTTCTTCCTATACTCTTGACACATTTATTGACAATCCCATTGTAACAATTTGTTGCAAGGTGAACCTTGACCACAGTCTTCTTCTGACCTCTAATTCATCATAACAGTTTTCCCAATAATCTTCTAATTGGGGTTCATGGCGGAAATCTGCATCAACATTCAAATGTTCCATAGCATATCCTCTACTGTCAAACTTACACCTGGCAATGTAGG
The DNA here is from genome assembly GCF_030272615.1 of Cryptomeria japonica. Classification (NCBI taxonomy): domain Eukaryota; kingdom Viridiplantae; phylum Streptophyta; class Pinopsida; order Cupressales; family Cupressaceae; genus Cryptomeria; species Cryptomeria japonica. Next base: position 536,660,166 of record NC_081409.1, read on the forward strand.
GCTGCAAGTTCAATTTCTTGAATTCCAATTCTAGGTTCAGAGCATCAGAAACAGATTTGCAACTGTAATATCCAAGTTCAACTGGAAAGGCTACTCCAGACTTATCTTTTTCCCTTAATCTTTTATCTATGTGGGTAAGCTGCCTACAGATTTCAATAAGCACAAGGCTATCTAGGGCATACCTGGGTAGTTTAAATGGTTCACCTTCGAAGCCCCCTACCCTGATGTAGGTAAATCTAGAAAATTGGATGTAGTAGCTTCCATATATGCTGACTAACTCCATGGCTTCAGCTGAAATCCTCTTGTTTATATTTCCCTGCAATTCAAAGACAAGCCTACCTGCAAAGACATCATTCCATCTCATAAAATTTTCAGCATACTTTTGTTGTTGCAAGTGTGGATAATACTCATAGACCTTCAAGCCATCAACCTAGGGCTCATGATGCAATCCTTTCCATTCTCTAGTACAAGCAAGAATATAAAATAGATAGGAAGACATATAGAATCTGGACATATTGACAAAATTATGTAGACCCTCATGGAGTCTGTCGGTGATAACTTGTGCCCAGTCTAGATATTTTCACTGGCCAATAACACTTGAATGTAAAAATACATCTAGTCTTCCCAGTAGAAGGCATGTGCGTTCCCTTTGAGTCTGTTCAAAAAAATTACAATGTCTCACACCTCTATTATGAAATTCTCTCTTGTTAGAGGTCTGGGTAACCTGGAACCTCCTTTTTGCAATTTAAGGAGTCAATTCCTAGCAATGACGCTATAGTAGGTACTCTTCTTCTCAGAAAAAAATGCATTTGAAGTACCAATGGACCAATCCTCATACAAATCCTTATGGGGAATGCCCATGGTGACCATCACTATTTCCCTATCAAACTTCACCAACACTTCACCACTATTGGTTCTAATACACCTATTATCAGCATCATACTTATTCATGCACTCTATAACTAGTTCAGGGCAAGGGGCAATAGTAGGGAATGTGGCAACTTCAATCAACCCGCTCTTAACAATGTTTCCCATCATTGAATTACCATATGGGTTCCTCACTCTCTCCAGAAAATTTCCCAAGTCAGCTTGAGCCAAAGAAGTGTCTCCCAGCTTTGGAAGTGTACTCACTAAACATGATGTGCGACCAAGTTTTGGAAGGGTCGACCTCATGACAACTGCTTTTACATTCATCAAAAAATTTCAAAAAAAGTACAAAATTCTATCCAAAACAAAGGATTTCACTACAGTGGCTTTCTGAGCAAGTAACACATTAGGGAAGGAATGATCAAAACTCACATGTTTCTATCATCAAATCTTTGTAACCCTCAGAAGTATGGAGCTATAATTACCTTCAACGTCCTTTGCTTCTTCAACAATAAGCAAATACTGAATTAATAACTTAAGGGTTTGCATATTAAAGGCAAGAAAATCTAAACAAGTCTTACGCATGCCACTTAATAGCTCAAACAATCATGTGAAGTAACTCTTGATTTGATGGGATTATGACAACTGCATTTATTACAAATCACTTCCACAAAAGTTGCTCAAGCTCTCATGATTACTTTCCATAATTAGAGTTTTAAAACTTGATATGCTTGGAATATTCCTTTTACCACGCCACCTCTACCTTTATTATCTTACTTTGCCTTGTTATATCTCTGGAGCCAACTTAAAATGAACCTTGAACCATGAACCATTTTTCAAGGAGTTCAATGGTTCAAGTTCAACATGAAAGAATAATAATGAAGAGGACTTGATGTATAAAACACCGCCTTGCGGCTCAACACACAACTAAACTGGGAATGAGCAAAGACTTTAGATGGACACATAGTTGAACATTGAATCATGAATCAGATGAGAATGGTTCAAAGGTTCGAGTTCAAAACTGACTTAACATACTTTTTCTCGTGTCCCTTGACAACAAAACAAAGTTGTGGGACCCACAAGGTCAACAGGTGAACTTTGAACTCTGAACTGAAACACAGGTTCAACATATCAATTCACTAAGACAAAACAAGTAAGACCGAAAGGGGAAAGGTACATAATCAAGGACAGATCAAGCCGAATTTGGGAAGACAACATTAATTACGCTTTATTTTGCCAAAGATGGGGAATTTGACTATCAACAAAATAAAGGGGTAACACTTATCAATAAATTCAGTAGAACTAACTTTGGCTCAAGTATTATCTGGTTCTTTAAGGTAAGAATAGTTGCTTGATACCATGGTTTTTCTCTATCATTAGGGTCTGGCTCCAAAATTTAAATAGATTGATCAAATTAGTCAATTCAGATCAGACATGGTGAAAAAGAGTGTACAAGGTGAAGAGAAAAAGCAGAAGATATATTGGGTCATCTTGAAGTTTGCAAAGGACATCAATATGATGATTCAAAAAACAAGCATCACATTGTCACATCAGTCAGAGTATATTTGTCTCTTGAATGATACAAATAAGCAGATCAGAGTAGAGAAAACATCTGTAGAACATTTGAAGTGTCTAAAACAAGCTCGAGATGTGTATAGAGAAGATTTAGTTGATTGTGTACGACAATGTACGTGGTACAAAGTTTCTCTTTTGGCTTGGTGGGACTTGGAAGCAAAGGAGAATGTATTCAACATGCATATGGATGGTGCAATTACTCTTGATATTGAGTAAAACTGATCAATTTTTTCTTTATGATCCAGAGTTCTATGTAGAAGCAATGTAGATTGTTTCCAGGCACTTAGAATAATTGATCTTCTATTTGTTTCTCCTCGTGCTCTTTTGAAGCAAGGAATGTTATCATTCATGTCTTTTCTTGTTATGCATTTCAATGATCCAAGTACAACAAATCCATATCTTAGGGATGTTCTTCTACAGTCTATATCTATGTTGGTACTCTATAAAAGAATACATTAAAGGCAAAACCTATTTTTCTCAATCAACGAGACACTTTGATATTCGTGACCATGAAGGTGTGGAAATAGGGGTTTGATCATAAAAGAAAGGCGTAGGCCACCTTCCTCTCTACAACATTAAAGGCAATTATGAAAGTATACAAAGATATTTTGGAGACCTATTTCAAGATTATGAGACAAGAAAAGAAAGTTTTGAATAAGATCGGAAGCAGAATCATATGGCTTGAGCTAATTTTAGATTTGACATTATCCATGTAGTGGAATTGACAAGTTTGATAAGTGAGCTTGTGATTTCAGTTTATAGATTGGATACATACCGATGGCATGATTTTATTGATGTTGTTGATAACTCATAAATATGGATGGTTGGATGTATTAGTATGTGTTATGGATTCTATTTTTAATCGTACTATTTTTTGTTTTTCTTATGACAGCAACTTGCATCCTTTTTATCATATGGATTTGATGCTTGTGTTCTTGGATTGGCACATCTTCACCTTGGTTTGTTCATTTTCTTCATAGGTTGTTGTTGGAGGATGAGAGGATTTCTTGTTTGAGACATGGTGATCACCTTGATTTTATTACAAGTATCATGATGGACCATAAAAACATGCTGGAGATTTATGTGGTTTCATGTATGACTATGATTATATATTTGATTGATTGACACTTATGTAATGTATACAACATGTGGGAGAATGCTAGGATTTTGTGGTGTACACCTAAGTTGCATAAATTGATTTATTATAATGTTGTAATTAAATAATTTTTAAGTTTTGGTATATCTAGGAGATGTGGTTAGGCAACACTAGGTAATTATTTGGGACCACTTGTAAGTTGTATTGTAACATGGGTTAATTATTTTATCTGTGGGATACATAGAATAATTATTTAATATTTGGAGAAATATGTTTAATAAAGTGAAAACTTAGTACCCAATATTAAATAAGGGGTCAATGGTTTTGTGAACTCATAATTTTGAATAAGCTTGTATGCATGTTTTTCTCTCATGTGGTTATGTAGAAAATTGATTAAATTAACTAGTATTGAATGCAATTTTTATTAACACAATTATTAAAAACTTTGAATTTTATAAGTTGAAAATCACAAAATTACTATCAATCTATGCACAATCATTTCTTTGATCAAACTTAATATTTTCATAAGTTTTAAATTCATACAAAGATAAACTATTAACTTCTCTCAGTAAAAACGTCTCACAAATCTCTCATTCTAGCCTATGGTTAAGATCATCCAATTGAGAAATAGAAACATTCACTTCCAAATAAAGTAATTTACCCTCTTGAGTTCATTAACAAATATTTAAATTCATATTATCTTGGTAAACATGCACCAACAAATCAACAGTGTCTTTTCTCTTTCCTTCTTTGTCAAAATGAAATGACTCTTCTTTCAAATAAATGCTTGCATTGACATATTCAATCAATCTATCATTATATTCCTACAAGAATATATTTCATATATTATAGATTCAACACATACCTTCAAAGTGTTGTCCTCAATTTTACTATCATCAGGAGTTGTTACCTCTTCAAGTTCAAGTGTCATTGGTTCATCTACTAATTCAAGGAGGTCTTGGCACTTACCAAAACCTTTTCTTCACTAATTGGAATGGTGACATTCTCATGATCACCAATAGACATTTATCCTTAGTTGAATACCACTTTGGCTAACTCGGAGAATAATTAGGAGTTGTTCATTTCAAAACAAAAAATTGCTTAGTGAAGTTCATCATTAATTCTCTATGCAAACTTCCATTTTGTTTAGATTGGATTAATGATTAGGACTTATGACTAATTGATCTAACTTTCTATAATGGATCTTTATTATTAAATTTGCTTGGATTTAATTTAAAACTTTATAAAACAATAATATATCTCTATGAATTCACTTTTATTAATTTGATTTGTCTTTGAAATTAGATTTTAAATAACAATTTCAAAATTTGTTTGCGTAGAATATTAAGTTTCTTCATTTTAATCTTAATATTTTACTAATTCACAAAAAGAATTTAAAACAACAAAAAATTCCAAAAAAATGAAATTTAATGATATTTGTATGTTAAAAAATTATTCATTTTAAAGCAATTAAATTCTAAAAATTAGAACAACAAGAAAACATATTGAGATTTGCAAGATGTTACAATCAAAAAGCCAAAAATGACTTAATTCTATGTCCTACATGACAGAAATTCATCATCAAAATTAAAGTTAAAATTAACTAATTATTGTTGTAAAAAAATGTAAAAGAAAAGGGAGAAGAGAAGAAAGAGAAAACAAAAAAACACAATCCAAACCTCCATTTACTCCTCCCTACACACCATTTAGCAATTGAACAATCTCAACAATAATCAATCACTGTAGAACTTGTTACTACAATCCCAAGGCAAGAGAGTACAATATTTTGGGGGAGTTAGATGTGTGAATGTTGGCTAGCTATAATGTGCACATACATATTCAATCAACCACACAAAAGGTCAAGGTTTTATCATCCATTGAATTAAGATTAAATTGAGAGAAGGTACATTCAAAACTTGGAATCACATTGAATAGAATAAGAAAAAGAAAATTAAAACAGAATAATAAATTCTATTTAAATCTAAGTATTTTTGTACCCTAATTGATATTTCAATGCATAACAATGAGTTACAAATGTATTTAAATTAAAAATTTGGATGAGAAGACAAACAACCTTTCCGCCCATTTTTTTACAAATGACAAAGAACTCTTCATAAATGAAAAGTCATTGGTTGTCCCTTCACATTTTGTATTTTTCCTCCTCTTCAAAATAATTATCTTATTTCAAATTAATAAACATTTTCACATTTTAAATTTGAAACAAATTACATTTCTTAATTTTGAGCTGCATAATCTATTTTAGATTTGACATGAAAAATGTGTAACTTTTGTAGAACTTCCTTTTGTTGATGTGCTCTATCAAGTTTTCTTGATAAATGAATCTTTCAAACATGGACTCATAGAAATATTACTAACCTTAAATTAAATTTTGAAAGAATGTAAAGAACCTAAACATATAGTAAATAATAAGAAGAGATGCCCTATTTCAATTGCACCTTCTAGTTTATTAGGATATTTTGACCAACCTCTTGCCATAAATTTCTTGAATTTGTAGTGTCACGTGTCTTTGTTCCATCTTTGTTGAAAAATCCTATCACAAAGGCACTCCTTTGTATGCATTCATTTCAATATTTTGTAAATTGCTACAAAATAACTTGAACATAAACAACACATCTTTCTATTTTCTATAGATTGAATGAGATAAAAGATGACTAATATTTTCGGTTTGTCAGCTTCCTAATCATATCTAAGAAAGATTTTTTAAAATATGGCTTAGTTCTTTTAACATAATTATTGTGATTGCAGGCTTGCACTTTTTAGCATTGGTTTATACCACGATGAATATTACTTAATTTATCAAATACAATCAGTTCAAGATGATATGAAGAACATATTCACTTCTATTTTCTCATCCACGTGAATTTGGTGTCCTTATATTTGTTAGGCCCTACCACACCTTTTGGCCTTTCTTAGGAGTAGCCTTGAATACTCTTGCTCATCTTAATATTCTTATTTTTCAATAGGCATGATATCTAATCCACCCTATAACATAACCAAATTGAAAGGAAGCTAAAGTGTCGAAAATACTTCCTAACACTACTCTAGTGGGGGAGAGAGTGCAAATTTACTTTACAAATCTTAACTATTATAGAAATAGAAACAAATTCACAAGGAGATAATGAACATGCATAAAGATTATACCATATAACACAAGATATATTTGTTGCCCCTCTTGGTCATCCATTGGCATTAATGTCAAATTCTTGGTGGATATATGTCTTGTATTGGCTTGATATATGTTGAACAATTGATCCTAATTAAATGCTATGCTGGTCTACACAAGTGCACAAATTAAATTCTAAATGAATTTATACATAGCATATTTGTCAATGGTATTAAAGGTTCTATTTCACTTCCTAAAGAAAACAAAAAAAGGGTGGTCAAGTCACTAGGACTTGGCAGGGTCATTCATTTACTTTGATAAACAACCCACCAAAATACTTGGTGAGTGAACATGGTGTTTTAAAAGTCACTTTAAGTGACTAGGTCGTGGGAATGTCATATTTAAAGTTTTTGTTTAAAACATCCCACCAATTTATATTCTTGAGTTGTAAGTCGAACAAAAGAATATCTCTTGTTCTATGTACCTTTAAATTCATATTCAGGTAGTTGCATTTCTTTTGTTGTTTTGAATCTTCTTGTGAAATTCGTATGTCTCAAATCCTAGAGATTAGGGCATGGCATAATCTGCAAAATAACAATATGAAATAACAGTGAAGAACTTGACAGTTTGAAAGAAATTTGAGTCGAGTTCAAGTGGGTTTGAGTTGGCATGCGACAATAACCACTTTCGGGCAGCAACAAGTTTTGAAAGGTTTCAAACTAAAGGCTTTTGTTACAGGTGTTCTCTTTCCGGTTTACTTCTTCAATTACTCTAATCTTGTTTAGAGTTATTGTTGTCATGAAGGATTGCACCCGTGATGCTAAGTGTGAAACCAAGCAATCCTGTGAAACATGGAAACACCTTCAATCACGTGTGTTGCTCAAGTTGAAGGTGAATCTCCTGAGACCAGGCCGACTTCCTATCTTGATGGATCTCCTACAACTAACTTCTTCTGAGAAAAGGGTAAAAGGCTTGCATGTGACGAAAAACCTATCCTAATGGAGGCGATACACCAAAATTATGGAGTTTTAAACTACTGCACTAAAACTATATCAGCTGCAATATTGAATGAAACACTTCACAAATAAATTAGACCACCGAATTCATAAACAATTTGTGAAAAGGTTTGAAGCTATCCAACTCTTGCACACAGGAAAAGTGAATTTCCACAACATGCAAGGAGTTAAAAAACCAGGTGACCACAACCCACAACCTGAATCACAGTGCAATTATCCTACTTCTATAAAGAAAAAGTGAGATGGAGCAAAGGATTGTAAAAATCACAATAACTCTATCAAATCGCTATTCTTGAGTTGTAAGTCGGGCAAAAGCATATCTGTTGTTCTATGTACCTTTAAATTCACATTCAGGTAGTTGCATTTCTTTTGTTGTTTTGAATCTTCTTGTGAAATTTGTATGTCTCAAACCCTAGAGATTAGGGCACGACATAATCTGCAAAATAACAATATGAAATAACAGTGAAGAACTTGACAGTTTGAAAGAAATCTGAGTCGAGTTCAAGTGGGTTTGAGTTGGCATGCGACAATAACCACTTTTGGGCAGCAACAAGTTTTGAAAGGTTTCAAACTAAAGGCTTTTGTTACATGTGTTCTCTTTCCAGTTTACTTCTTTAGTTACTCTAATCTTGTTTAGAGTTATTGTTGTCACGAAGGATTGCACCCGTGATGCTAAGTGCGAAACCAAGCAATCCTGTGAAACATGGAAACATCTTCGATCATGTGTGTTGCTCAAGTTGAAGGTAAATCTCTTGAGACTAGGCCGACTTCCTGTCTTGATGGATCTCCTACAACTAACTTCTTCTGAGAAAAGGGTAAAAGGCTTGCATGTGACAAAAAACCTATCCTAATGGAGGCGATACACCAAAATTATGGAGTTTTAAACTACTGCACTAAAACTATATCAGTTGCAATATTGAATGAAACACTTCACAAATAAATTAGACCACCGAATTCATAAACAATTTGTGAAAAGGTTTGAAGCTATCCAACTCTTGCACATAGGAAAAGTGAATTTCCACAACATGCAAGGAGTTAAAAAACCAGGTGACCACAACCCACAACCTGAATCACAGTGAAATTATCCTACTTCTGTAAAGAAAAAGTGAGATGGATAAAAGGATTGTAAAAATCACAATAACTCTGTCAAATCACTATTCTTGAGTTGTAAGTTGGGCAAAAGCATATCTCTTGTTCTATGTACCTTTAAATTCACATTTAGGCAGTTGCATTTCTTTTGTTGTTTTGAATCTTCTTGCGAAATTCGTATGTCTCAAACCCTAGAGATTAGGGCATGGCATAATTTGCAAAATAACAATATGAAATAACTGTGAAGAACTTGACAGTTTGAAAGAAATCTGAGACGAGTTCAAGTGGGTTTGAGTTGGCATGTGACAATAACTACTTTCGAGAAGCAACAAGTTTTGAAAGGTTTCAAACTAAAGGCTTTTGTTACAGGTGTTCTCTTTCTAGTTTACTTCTTCAGTTACTCTAATCTTGTTTAGAGTTATTGTTGTCATGAAAGATTGCACTCGTGATGCTAAGTACGAAACCAAGCAATCCTGTGAAACAAGGAAACACCTTCGATCATGTGTGTTGCTCAAGTTGAAGGTGAATCTCCCGAGACCAAGCTGACTTCCTGTCTTGATGGATCTCCTACAACTAACTTCTTCTGAGAAAAGGGTAAAAGGCTTGCATGTGACAAAAAACCTATCCTAATGGAGGTAATACACCAAAATTATGGAGTTTTAAACTACTGCACTAAAACTATATCAGCTGCAATATTGAATGAAACACTTCACAAATAAATTAGACCACTAAATTCATAAACAATTTGTGAAAAGGTTTGAAGCTATCCAACTCTTGCACATAGGAAAAGTGAATTTCCACAACATGCAAGGAGTTAAAAAACCAGGTGACCACAACCCACAACCCGAATCATAGTGAAATTATCCTACTTCTATAAAGAAAAAGTGAGATGGAGCAAAGGATTGTAAAAATCACAATAACTCTGTCAAATCGCTCACCTGACAATGGAAAAAGAAAGAAATACTGATAAGGAAATAACTTTGTATTTCAAAACTGAATAAAATATAACTCTATTACAATAACTGAAAAACTTCTAAGTGCTGAGATACAATGCTTTTTGTTGTATATGTAAGCAAAAAGAAAGAACCAGGGGGAAAAATAAGGTGAATAGAAGAATATATAGATATCATGAAGATTATCTCCTCCAAAACCCTAAAATAGAAAAAGCTGCATGAGAAAAAGCCTTGGGCAAATTTGCCCAAAAAAGCTAAAAACAATCATGCCAAAATATGTCAAAAATATCCACTGATGCTCAAAAAAGGTCTCCAACTGCAATTGCATGAAAAAGAACTCCACTGCCAAAAATAGAATTGCTAATCTTGCTTAGAATAGCTCCACTGAAAAAATAAACTCCCAGTCCAAAAATCTACATGTCTGTGTGCCAATCTTGCCAAATATAGCACTCAAAAAAAAAAAAAACACTCCCACTAGTGAAAACTATATGATCACCTTCAAATATAGCTATAGAAAAGCTAAAAATATCTCTGTAAAAACTGCATGCTTTCTGTGATGCCAAAAATAGCCCGTGAAAAGAAAAAATCCCCCTTTGCTGAAAATAGAACTCCAAGATGCCAAAAATAGCTGATAATTGAAAAATCAAACTCCCTTTGTAATTCGGCATGCTTCTCTACCAGAAATAGCTCAAACTGTTGATACCTCCCAAGTGCATTAATTAATTAATTATTTGATTTAAATAAATAAAAGTACTTTTATTTAGCTTTATGTATACTTTTATATACGTAAATGAAATAATTAATTATTTAATTATTATATTTATCTATTAATAATGGTATATGTTTTTTTCAATTATTTTTCTTTTTACCATTCTTAGTAATTAAATATAATAATTAATAATAACAAAAGTATCTTGTGCTTTAAAATAAGATTAGGGGTTTTAAGCCCCCACAACTATCAAGAACTAGAACTTAAAAGTCCTTGTGGGAGTTTGAAAACTTGACCACATTACAAATAATAAGCAACTTTAAAAAAATAAAAATATGCCCATTAAAATCTCGTAGGGATTAGGGCATGCATGGGTAAAAACATTTCAAAAACCCTAAAAATGTTATTTGCACCTTTTCTGGCTTCACGAGGAGAGCTCTCTTGTGGCCTTGTATGTACTCAAACTTTGTAGTGGACTGGGTCTTTGACAGGGGTTTTGATGTGGAAGTGGTGCTTTGCATGAAATAATAGCTCAGGTATGTGTTTATTCCCTTCTTTTTTGGCATCTCTGGAAAGAAAACTCATGGAAAATTGCATGGATATAGGGTTTGTGCATGTGTTTCTTTGACAGAGATTATTCTTTCTTTTATCTGCTCTAGTACTTACTGTGTATACACCCTTCTTATTGCTTTGTTCTTGGGATTGTATGCACTGGCATTATACTCCTTTCATTTGCTGCTTACGAGATGGTGTGGCTTTGATGACTCAACATGACTTCTTTTTCGGGATGTGGCTATTTCTTTTGATATTTTGGTCATTATTTTTTCTTGAGTATAAGTTTTGCCTTTTTGGCATACATGTACTAGGGTTTCGACTAAAAATTGTTTATTCACCCCTTTCTTTTGCATGAACTTGGGCTTGTAGCAACATTATTTCTGAGTATTCGTGCATGGGGTTTTAATAAAAAACCTAGAAGTGATTTTCTTTCAGATTCTGTAGGGTTTGGTCCAGGATTGTAATTATTCTTGTTCTCATGAAGATCACTATTGTCATTAGCTGTGATTAAACTTCTTGTCTTTTAATCCTTGAAGTACAGTTGCTGGGATGTAAGGTTTTGACCACTATCCTTAATAACTCAATGTATTCTTTTTGAATGCACTTGGCCTTTCTCTATCATAAAACCCTATGATAGTTTGTTTCTCTGTGCTAGTTTAAAGATAGTACTATCTTTTGAAAGACCTTCCCTAGGCTTGAATGGTCATTCAACATGTTATTCACAATGAAAATATGCTTTACTATAACTGTATTTTGCCATACCTATGTCTCTGAAACTGCATATCTTTGAACATCTCTTTTGTATATTCTATTTACTTCTCTAGTAATACCTTTTTATAGTGAATTAAGTCAATGTACTTTGTGACTGCTATAATGGTTGTGAAGTGCTTTTGATAGTGATTTTTCTCCTATATGATGCTTCTACAAGAGTGTTGCTAACACCATTATCTTTTGTGGCTTTATATGATAAGGAATAATATATAATGGCTATTGACATAAATCAATGCTTCTTGATTGTTGATCTGAGCACTATTTCTTTATTGGACTGTCATGAAATGGTGACTACAATTTTAGGAATCTATATACTTTGAGTCTAAAGTATGAACTTTTATATTACCATCTTTAGTGGCATGTGTAAGACAGTGTTTCTTTATCTTTTAGATCTCTATACATCTCATTGTCCTGACTGATAGAAGGAGATTATACATTGTCCTTTAGGTCCTCGAACTGTAACATTACAAACTTAGAAGCATTCTTTGATGGGGTGTGTTGTATCATGGTAATATCTCTGGAGCTGTAATTATGGCTTTGATAAGATTGTATTGGTCTTTCACTGAAATTGCTGCAATGTTTCTATTGGTGCTGATGAAGCTAATAACTGTTATGATTGTGACATTCATTGATACCACTCATAAAGTGTCCCAACAATATGAATTTCTATACTTGTGTGTCTTCATGATAGTCATAAGGGCAAGGGTTTGGATTGATTTGATCATCTCAGTGTGGTAGCTACCTAGGATTGTTGCTGTGAGACTTAGGATTGCGAATCTTTCCATGAAACCATATGCCAGTGGCTACTACAAGACTGCTCTAGGTAAAGATTGCATCCATGCTTTAGGTCTTTTAATCATGTATGGTATTGGATGGTAGCACTATAAGACCTTATGATCTTTTCCCTTTGACCTTGGACAGGGTTGAAACTCCTTGAGGCTGGATCTATATCTTCAATCACTGTAATAATAGTTATGTCTGATTGAGTATCTTCTCTGTGACTTATTATATTACTTCTTTGCACAAGGTTGTTTCATATTTATCATTGTTTGTTTAAAATGAATATGCCTTTTGGTCTTCACTCGTACCATGTATGCAATTGTTTTGTAGCTTTGAAGATCTTCTTATATATTGTTATGGCTTATTGACAATGGTATGACAATCTTGTGGAAGTGACTGCTATAAGATTCTATATTATTGACTGTCTTATTGATCGCTGTTTGAATTTTAACCTCTGCTATGACTATGATTGTCCTTGTTCACCATTATTGAGGTCTGTACTTGTTGTTATCCCTTTTTGTCAATCAACAGACTGTGACTACCATGGAGATTCCAATGATTATTGAAGGGAAAAAAGGCATTGTTTTCTTATCTCTATTTGGTATCTTCATTCTTTGATGGCTTGAATTACTTGTGATTGCTAAGGACTACCCTAAGATTCAAGGCTGTTCATACCAATATAGATTGTAGCATTCCTCCTTGAAAGCCCTTTATTTGCTACTTATGATCATCCCTGACTGTCCTCATAACTATAGGTTTTTTTTTTGTAGGCTTGGAAGACTGTCTTAAGGTCTACATTTTAAAGGGTTGTTCTAACCTGCACTTTTCTATTGAGAGCATGGGTTAATGGTCTTCATTATGAGGTTCCATAATGGTTATACATTGTCTTATACTCTCTCTTTCCTCTACACCAAATCATTATCTGATGACTGCATTCAATGGCCTAATTCACTATCCCTTAGGTTATGTACCCTGTTCATTTTTTATTCACCATTGTTCCACTGGGTTTTGTGGCTTTGTATGCCATCATGATTGACTCTGTCCATTGTATACTACTTTATGACTATACTTGTAACCTGTAGCAATATGTATTGTAGAATTCATTTGATCATTTATGTCTTTGAGCACTGTATGCTTGCCTTTTCTCATATGATGGCTTAGTCTCCTATTGATTGTGGGACACAATTTTATTCATCATTGTATGTGTTGACATTCGATGGCATATTTTACCTGTCATTGAATGCCAATATATCAGACCATGGATATAGTTGTGTCTCATGTTTGATAGCTGATTAGTGTCAACCTGTGAGTAGTGACATGTATGTTGAGCTCAACCCCTTTGAGAGACATTTTTAATCCACATACATGATATTTCTGAAATGAAAACCTGTATCTGCACATGAAACAAACAAGTTAGATAAAAACATGGTTCTTCCTGATATCTCATGGCATCTTTTCTACATTGATCTAATTTGATTTGAATCTGATATAGTAGTGTAGGCAATGAATTTGATATAGCAGTGTAGGCACACTAGGATTAGCATTTTGTATGTAGGAGTGAAAGGAATAACCCAAAGCTCTAAGAAAACCATTTTATCTCTCTCTTTTAGGTCATCACATGGAGTGGACAACGAGATGTTTGGATCAACGAAGCTGATTAGAAGAATCTTTTTCAGAACTCATCAACCTATCCAGGAAATGATGGGTTCTTTCTTTCCTTTCTTCATACATTCTTTTATTTCTTTTGTGTTTGCATTTCTATGATCAATGGGATCTTTTCTCAGCTATTCCCATGGCTTGTGTGGGATCTTGTAAACAATTTATTTTCATAAATAAGATGTATTTTATGCAATGTTAAACTTGAATATCTCTTGTTTGGTTTAAACAATTGCACATCTGAAAATGAATACTTTGTATAACATACATCATAAATTTATATATTTCCACATCTCTCCAATGAAATCTAGCTGTTACTTCATTAAAAATTCTTGCATATCTTGAAACAAATTGAAAAAAATGTGTGTACCTCTTTTAACTGCAATATATAAGGCCTGGAATAGGTCACTAAATTTACGTGTGATAAAAATTTGGTAATAATTATTTTGTTTTGGTTTGTTAAAAGGAAGTGTTATTTTCGTTTGTTAATATTATCCTTCTTTTTCAAGTTTGTTGTTAGCTCCTCTTGTTTGTGTAACCCCTGTTTGGCCATTGCAAAGAGTGTGTTATTTTTTGAGGTTTCTGCTTTAACCCGAGTTTGGGTTTGTTCCGCTTTGCTTTGTCTAGTTTCTAGTCAATACCTTGTTAACCCCATGCTCAATTTTTAGTAGATAGGTAAAAGGGTGTGTAAGTTTCAATTTACTTTTTTCTCTTATTATTAACCCACTTTAGGGTTTGGTGAAAGAAAAGGGGTAGATGTGATTTATTTGGGAAATGTGTTTGTTTGGTTTCTTGTTATGTATAAACTGTGATATGGGTTTTTGTTTTTGGAGACAAGCAAAATAGTTTTTGTAAATACCCTAGTTTGGGTTGTCTTTGTTCTATTGTGTAAACTTCTTATGTAATCTAAGATAGATGTTGTGTTTTTGTCAAAGGTTTGTTAACACTATTTCAGTTACCATTCATACCACATTATGTATAATAGAAAAAGCATTATGTTGTTAAGGCATTGAGCAGTATCATTATCATTCTGGTACTTGTTAAAGAGAGTGGTTAAGGATGGAAGTTATGTTTTAGTTTGAAAATGCACAACGCTATGTGTACTTTCTTGAATTTTCTTTATTTTGTTGAACAAAAAAAAAATATCATTCTTAGACTATAAGGCATTGTATCGATCTTTATTTTGTATCTTGATATCATCTTTTGTGCTCTGTAAAATTGTAATTGTAGAAATATTTCACAATATTGTGTATAAAAAATATACACACTATTGTGACTTATTTGAACTTATGTCACTGAATCTTAGGTGATGCAAGATCTGAAAATGTACTTGAATGAAATAGAGATGATACTCTGTGAACGAAACAAAGTAATTGTGAAAACCTTTTAAAGTCAGTTAGGCATTGAAAAATCTATCAGTGAGATAGCATTGCCAATGAGACATACAAAATAGCTAGTGAGGTACTATAAAAGAGTGTTTCAGATAAGACAGTGAGGCAATTTTGAGTGTTTTTATTCCCCAGGAGGGTTTCCACTCAGGACATATTATTGTGTCATATTCTTGTGTATATTTTGTTTATTCTGTTGTCTATTGTATTTGTTTCACATTGCTCAAAGTTTGTCAAAGTTTGAAAAGTATTTTAAAAGTTAAAATTGTGTATGAACACTAATTCACCCTCGTCTCTCAATGTTAATTGTACTCCAATAATATTGTGGGGAAAACCCTTTTGAGAGAAAAACCCCATAATCCAAAAGCATGGTGTTTGTATTACTGAAACAATAGTAACAATAAAATAGCAATATACTACTTCTTTAACACGAGTCTTCAACAATCAATCCAACAACACTCTTGAGTCAACTTCAACAACATAGCACTTCACCTACGAACATAACATAACTAATACTCTCCAAGGCCAACTTATATAGAGAAATACAACCCAAGAGGTAGCTTCTAGATGAAGATACAAGATGGGGTCATACAAAATATTTGTCCCTATTTTTCAGCCATCGAAAAACATGCAAATGACAAATGTACATATTTAAATGATTCCCCATTCAAACCTTCTAAGTTAGGAACCCAAAATTTACTATTTTGAGGTATGACTAATGATCTTATGCATCTTACAACTATCATAAGAATATGTCATAACCTACAACACTTACAATTGTAAGAGAATCTATCATAACTGATTACTATTATTTGATTCTCTTATAGTCTATTATAACCCAACTTGGGCAACCACTTCATCCATGCAAAGGTATATCTTGCCACTTGTCCATTTTTTCATAGAATTTGTCATAAGTTGTCATATTTAAAGCGTGTCATAGAATCTCATTGGAAAACTATCATAACATGACATTTCTCAAGATCCTCAAAGTGACATGTCTACCCTCACATGTGCAAGATATGTGTCATACAGTCATCTCCAAGTAGGATGATAGCAAGCCTGTGGGTCCCACTAGATGACTAGATGTTTGTAGGCAATTAATAAATTAAAATAATAAATAAATATAACAAAGTCAGTGTTAGGATTTCCAAAGGTTGAGACACCTTAATCCCAACATTCTCCCACTTATTGAAGACCTTTCAAATAACCCATAGATCAATTGCAAGGGGCTAAGAGGCCCATAGAACTGAAAAACCATCTAAACTTCTCCGTGCTCATTGGTTTTGTCAGTGCATCTACAACATTCATCAAAGTGTCAACCTTCTCCAATTTTACCTTCCCATCCTCTACCATATCTTGAATAAAATAAAACTAAACATCAATGTGTTTTGTTTCTAGCATGGAAAGTCCAATTCTTTACTAGGCAAATCACACTCTAACTGTCACAAAGATAGTAATCAATCCCGCCTCAAACCCAATATCGGAACACAACCTATTGGATGTTTGGTGAGATTGTTGAAAATATGTGCTTTGATGATAGCTAAGAGATGTGTTGTCATTGATGTCAATATATTTCTTTGTTTGTGATAGTGTTGTAGTGAGTTCAAAGTGTTGGTTTGTTTTGCATGTTGATGATCAGAGTTTGCGGATTAAAGGGTTTGTAGAGGATTGTGTGTACATGATTCAGTATGATTTTTAGAGGTCTGCATAAAAATTTGAGTGAGCTATGGTTATCTATGTTGTGGTTGGTTTTCCTGTTGTTTAGTGATGCAAGAGTTCTCAGTATTTTGATCCATATTGCTTCACATTATAATATCTTTATTTACGTATTTGAGGGAATGTTTGGGATGTTTATTTGTGTCTTCAATTCAAGTGGTTCATGATTTGGATCTCTGCAAGTTATTTTCCAAGTTGATAACCATTGCAGTTAGTGTTCTTGAAGTTTGGTATGATAATGATATGATTCTAGTAATTTGAGTTGTTGTGGTGGTAATTCATGATGCTTGTGGATGTTTCTGGATCATGTTCCTTTTGTGTTGGTGGTTCACATTTATTTTTGTGTGCGTAATGTATAATTTTCTCCAGTGTAATCATGTTTTTCATTGTTTTGGCCGACCCAATGCTTGTAACGTGTTACAGATGTTCAATGCATAATTTTTGGAGGTGTTTCATATTTGAGGCAAGTGATATGGGTCTGTGCTATGTCTTGGCTGACATTTCTTGGTCTGCATTTGATTTTGTAGTGTGTATGGTTATATTTTTGTAATTAGGTGATGTGTGTTGAGCCGATCTTGTTGAGGTTGATGTCATGTATAAATAAGTGTAATATCTTTGTGATTGTGCATATGTATGGATGAGAATCAGAATGTATGTGTGTTGAATGTATACATCTTTCACATGTAGAGAAGAAGTGTGAGAAGAAGTAAGTTGTTATGTGCTTAACTAGAATCATAACCAAGCATTAGAAGATGTTATTTATTCAGTTCATGATCTTCCAGATGTGATTTGAATTTGTTTGTAAGACAATGATTCTTCCCCAGGGTTGTAGCGCTTGTTGTTGTTTTTGAGCAGTGAGATCTAGGCAGTGTGTCTGAGTGCATGTGCATTCCCATTGTAATATTTCATATACTTCTAATAGAGTATTATCATACTGTGGGTAGGTTCCCATTGTAGTTTTTCCCTTGACTAGGTTTTCCACATCAAAAAGCTTATTATTATGTGTGTTCTTGATGTGTTATTGATTTATGCTTTCATGCTTAATTACAAGTGTATGCCAGAAATGTGGTCTTCCACCCGCAAGAGGGAAAACACTTCAAACACACTAATGAAGCATTGCATTAGATGTTAGAAATCAAAACACATGAATAAATTAAAAACTGTAAAATCACCTCATTGTCCTCTATCTCTAAAGATCTCTAAGATTCAAGGTGGCCCTCACTTGGAAGAGCACTGGATCCTCAAGATGACAACCTAGAGAATGAGTTATATGAAAAATGCTACTAGAATCGAAATGGATGCAACTAGGATTCTAGTGAGTGCTAAGAGATGAAGATGAAGATAAAGGATGCAAGATAGGTGATTAGGAGGCAAAGTATATTCCAAATTGAAAGCTAAGTATGTTATGTGAGTTAATTGAACTAAGATGAGAATGCAAAACTTATAAAAGAACTGAAATTAAGATAGGATGGAAGATTAAAATGCAACTAAATGAAGCTAAACTATGTGCTATGGATGCTTGAGGATGATGTTGATGCTTGGTGATGACAAAGAGAGCTCCTTAACCTACAATCTGACTATAATTTTTATGCACAAAAGACTTGATGAATTGAAGAAGGAATGGGCTCTATTTATAGGGAAAATAGAGAAATGGATGGTTGAGATTGAGTAATCTCAACAAGGGCTAGGATTGAAAGTTATCAATCCATGAGAGAGACTTAGTCCAATCCCAAGTTGAAAAATGTCACCTTGAGAGGGCTTGAGAGGATGCTAAAAAATCATTAGATACTAAGCAAGAAATTAGGGATAACCTCAAGGAGTGGCATCATTGGATAATGTCATTAACCAGGGAGGCATGCTATTACCCAAGAGGTAAAATTTTGTGCAACATGAGAAAATGGTTAAAGGGACAACCATCATGGCTAAGGGGGGTGGGCTTGTAAGAGGCATTAAATATCTCTTGAAGACATTGGAGGCTAACTTGCTCAAAGAGGAAAACCACTAGTGGTTTATGTAAGAGCCTTACATGTTTGGAAGACTTGACAAGTTAACTTGTTGAGATAGATAAAGTCTTAAATGCATTTTGAAGACTTTGTTCCAAATTTGGAGAAGTGACCCCCAAGTTTAGGGAAAGGACATGATTAGGATGGGATTAGGAGGTTTGTAGAAGGATGATTATGGAGGCAAGTGGGAGTTGTAGGAGAATGCAAGTGGGCGAGGAAAAAAAGGATTTTTAGTTTAAATTAAAATGATTTAATTAGCCAAAAGGGATGCAACTTGCACTTGTAGGATTTTGCAAGTGGGGGGATTTAAAAATAAATTTTGATTTCTTTAAATGCAAAGGGATTTTTCAATTAAATGTGAATTTAATCAAAAGGGAAAAAAAGGGATTTTAATCAAATAAATAAGATCTATTTAATTAAATGGCTAAGGGTACTTAATCAAACCTTAGTTTATTTAATAGATTAGGCTAGAAGAAGGAGATTTAATCAAATCTTTAATTTGATTATAAGGTCAATTAGAAGAATAGGGATACTAATTAAATCTTAATTTAATTAACCAAAAGAATTAGGGATAATTAAATGAATAAAATTCACTTAATTCATTGTGCAACTTTTAGGTGTCTACAATAAGATTGGAGAATAAGTTTAATTTGTGCAAGTTTGTGAGATAACTGATTCACCCCCCTCTCATTTGTCTGTCGGTTATCAAGCCTTTTCATCAATTGGTATCAAAGCAGGTTCCTTCAAAGAAGCTTAACCGCTTGAGATGTTCCAAGATGGCGACTTATGAGAAGGAAAGTTTGAGATTTGATGGAACTAATTACTCTTTTTGGAAGAGCCGCATGGAGTGTCATTTGAGATGCATTGACAAAACTTGCTGGACCATTACAAAGAACAATTATATTTTTCCTAGTAATGGAATTACTACTTTGGATGAGATAAAGGAAGGTGAATGTAATATTAGAGCCAAGGAAGCATTGTTGAGTGCCTTGATTGCTTCTGAGATGACAAATGTTATGGAATTGCAGACTGCTCATGAGATCTGGAAGAAGTTAGAAACCCTATATGAAGGAGATAGCTATGTGAAGATTTCTAAGTTGTAGAGCTTGAAAGGAAAGTATGAGATGTTGAAGATGGGCGAAGATGAGAACATTACTTCTTTTATGCAAAAGGTGAATGAACACATGTGTAATATCAAATGTGTTGGTGGAAAGTTGGAAGATTTAGAGATTGTTGCTAAAGTGCTTAGATCCTTTCCTGCATCCTACAAATATAAAGTTAATGCTATTAAGGAGATCCAAACTATGGCTGATGTGACCAGAGACATGTTGACTGGGAAACTATCAGCCTTTGAATTAAGTGAGTTTGGTGATTCCCTTCCTAAGATAGAATTTGCATTCAAAGCCACTATTTCTGAAAAGGATAAGAAGAGATATGATCCAGAAGAAATTTATTCAAGGAGGATATCAAGATATGAGAAAGAGATGAAGGAAATGCAAGAATAAGAGTAGAGCTTGAGGATATTGAAGCATTGATTTCCAGGAGATTACCTAAAGGAGTCGGTAAGTATGAAGGAAATTTGTCTCTTAAATATTTTTCGTGAAATAAGATAGGACATTTTGCCTCTACATGTCCAAAAAGAGTTCCTAGAAAGACTTTCAAGCCTAAATTTTAGAAGAGATGTTATTATGTTGTTGATGAAGGTGTGTCAAATGATGAATCAGATAAAGGAAATACAAGTGATAATGAATGGGTGTTTATTGCTATCAAGGAAGATGATCCAATACCTATTGATTCTGCTAGCTACTTGAATGTGGAAAGAGCTTTGGCTGCACAAGTTGAGGAGAGAGATGAATGGGTGATAGATATTGGATTCTCTCATCATATGACAAGTGATAATAGTAAGTTTGTGAGATTGTAAAAGTATGAAGGTGGATTGGTAAAGCTTGGAGATGATAAAGATGGTATAATTCATGGGAGAGGTTTTATATCTCTTGATGGTAAGCACAATACTAATGATGTCTTTTATATAGAAGGTCTAAAGAATAATATTTTGAGTGTTGGATAGATGGGTGACAAGGGATATGATCTTCAGTACAAGAATGGCAAGTGTAGAATCTTGGGTAGCTCCTAAATAGAGATTGCATCAGGTACAAAGACTAAAGGTAATAACTTTCACTTGAATAGTGGTAGTAAAATATGTTTGATCACTCAAATTGATGAAAGTTGGTTGTGGCATAGAAGGATGTGTCATGCGAATTTTGATAGCATTATTAAGATGTTATACTTAGGCTGTGAGAGATCTTTCTAAGTTGATGAAACCTGCTAACCCTATATGCAAGGAATGTTAGTTAGGGAGACAAACTAGAATATCTTTCAAGAGTAAGAAGCATTTTTTAAATGGTTTATTAGATCTTGTGCATACTGATTTGTGTGTATCATCTAGAGTTAGAAGCTTGCAACTAGACAAATATTTCATGTTGTTGATTGATGACTATTCAAGGATGATGTGGGTTACTTTCTTGAGGGAGAAGTCTGAAGCTTTAGAGAAGTTTAAGATTTTCAAAGCTATGGTTGAGATTGAGGCAGGTTTGAAGTTGAAGTGTATGAGATATAACAAAGGTGGAGAATTCATTTCCAATGAGTTTAATGCATTTTGTGAAGAGCACTGGATAAGAAGACAGTTGTTTGCTCCAAGAACCCCTCAACAAAATGGAGTAGTGGAAAGAAATAACATAACTATTCAAGAAGATGCTAGGACAATTAAGATCGAAGGAAACATTGCACATGTTTATTTCAGAGAAGTTGTGAGTACTATTATTTACATTCTTAATCGGGTGCATATCAAAGGTGATGCCGGCAAGAATCCTTATGAATTATGGTCCAGTCATGCTCCTACTACTAAATATTTCAGAATTTTTGGAAGTAAATGTTATATCAGAAGAGATGAAGATTTAGGGAAGTTTGATGTTAGATGTGATGAAGGAATATTTCTTGGTTATTCTAACAAAAGCAAGGCCTACCAGTGTTATAACAAGATATTGAAGAAGATAATTGAGAGTGTTAATGCCAAGGTTGACGAAAACCACGAGAGTCAGTACAGATCTTGTGGATATGTTTCAGATGATTAGAATGATAGTGAAAATAAAGGGAAGCAACCACAAATCGAGAATCAAGTTCAAATTGTTTTGGCAAATCCAGCAAATCAAGAGGAAAAAACTAGTGCAAGTGTAAAAGAAAGAAATTAAGAGTCTGAAATTCAAGAAAATCCTAAGACTCCCAGGTATGTAAGATTGAATCATTCAGAAAATCAGATTATAGGAGATAGAAATAAATGTGTTCAAAGTAGAAGAATAATTGTTGCAGATTAGGTTGAGTATTGTTTGATTTTAAAGATTGAACCTAAGGATGCAAATGAAGCATGTAAAGATGAACATTGGGTAAAAGCAATGGAAGAAGAATTGAATCAAATTGAGAAGAATAGTACATGGATTCTTGTTCCTAGACCTAAGAACAAAAATTTAATTGGAACGAAATGGGTCTTTTGAAACAAATTAAATGAGCAAGGTGAAGTTATAAACAAAGCAAGATTTGTTTGCAAAGGATATTCTCTAATGGAAGGAATTGACTTTGAGGAGACTTTTGCTTTGGTGGCAAGAATTGAAGCTGTAAGATTATTTCTTTCTTATGTTATTTACAAAGATTTCAAAGTTTATTAGATGGATGTCAAGTCAACATTCCTAAATGGCGAATTGGAGGAAGAGGTGTGCATAGAGCAACCAGATGGATTTCGGTTGACTGATTAGAGAAATATGGTGTGCCAGTTGAAGAAAGCATTGTATGGATTGAAGCAAGCGCCAAGAGCATGGTATGCCAGATTGGACAAGTATCTGCTAAAGCTTGGATTTAACAAAGGTACTGCTAATAGTAATCTTTATTTCAAGATTGATCATGATAACATTCTAATTGTTGAAGTTTTTGTTGATGACGTTATTTTTGGAGGAAATGATAGTTTGCGCAAAGAATTCGCTAATGAAATGTAGAATGAATTTGGGATGTCTATGATTAGAGAGATGAAATTATTTTTAGGATTGCAAATTACTCAATTGGAAGAGGGAATTTTTATATCACATTCCAAATATGTGAAAGAGTTGTTGAAGAAGTTTAGTTTGGAGGATACAAAGCTAGTTGGAACTCCTATGGTGACCAGGTGTAAGTTGACTAAGGATGATGATTCCTCTAAAGAAAATCAAACCAGATACATATCTATGATTGGTGGATTGTTATATTTAACTCAGACTAGACTAGATATCATGAATGTTGTTTGTCTTGTTGCTAGATTTCAAGATGATCCTAAGGAATCTCATGTTGTAGCTGTTAAAAGAATTTTTCAGATATTGGAAAGGAATTGTTGATTTTGGTTTATGGTACCCTAAAGATGATTTTACTTTGAGTGCTTTAACTGATGCTGATTGGGCAGGAGATGTTGATGACCGGAAGAGTACTAGTGGTCGTGCATTTTTTCTGGGTAAGATATTGGTTTCTTGGTTGAGTAAAAAGAAGAATTTATTTCTCTATCTACTGTAGAGGTAGAGTATATTGATGCTGCTAACAATTCTACTCAGGTTGTGTGGATGAAGAAGATACTGAGGAAAATTTGAAAATAATGGAGTCGCGTGGGTGGGAGTTGTAGAGGGCTGAGCTAGGGCACCAATGCCCTAGCTTGTGATCAAGCGTGCATGTAGGGTGTCAAGGGTGCACCGTGGAGGTCTGCATAGAGCGAGGAGTAGCCAAGGGAGTAGGGGAGTCATGCGGTGGGCTGCGAGAGTGTGTAGGCTGTGCGGCTTGGGAGTTTTTCAAGCAGGTCAAGGGTTTCTAGTGGGGCCGGGGGCCTCGGTTGGATCTCCATCCTGGGGGTGCTTGGGAGGGGTGGATTTTTGGGTGCCAATCATTCTTGTAGGCCCCTTTGGGGTGTGGATTCCTTTCTTCTTGAGATCTAAAATCATATTGGCGGTGAGGCCTCAAAGGTACCACTCGTCATGGATTTTCATGTTGCGGTGGGCTCAAAATCCCCATCCTAGAGCATGAAGACTTTTAACAATAACCTTTTCTCCTCAGATTCGGGGTCTGGTAGTGCTGGTAGCTCTCACATTTTGAAGGTTAATGGTTGCTTGGAGAGATGTAGTGAGAGGAAAAGGTTGGTTATTCCTCTAGAGATGATAGCCGAAGACATTGAGTACTTTTGAAAACACTCGTTATATTGCAAGTTTTTTGGAATGAGGGTTTCCTTGCAGTTTTTGGAAAACTGGGCACAGAGGACTTGGGCTCTGGAAGGGGAAATGGAGATTATGCTGCTAGAAAACAACTACTTTATGGTTACTTTCAAGTGCATGGAGGATCGCAATAGGGTTTTTGAAGGAGGCCCATATTTTTACAACCAGGTGGGGTTGTTCATGAAATCTTGGCATGCGGGGTTTAACCCTTCAGAGGAGCTCTTGAATAGGGTTCCAGTATGGGTTCGTTTACCATGCTTTCCAGTGGAATGTTGCCGAGAGGATGTGCTCTAGATGCTTGCTGCACTGCTTAGGAAGCTAGTGGGATCTTCAACACAAACACTGGGAGGAAAGGTAATGACCTTTGCGCGTATCTGTGTTGAAATTGATCTTAGTAAACCTATACCAGATGCTATAGATATGTGTGCGGGTTCTAATTCATGGGTTTAGCAATTAGATTATGAGACTTTACCATTTTGGTGTCATCTGTGTCATGAGTATGTGAATTTACAGTGCAAGTGCCCTAGATATAAAATGGTGGAGTGCCAACCTCAGAGGCCGGACCACAGCCTAGATGGCGCCGATAAAGGAAAAGCTGCTATGATGGTCGGGGGTGCGGGTGCTGATGGTTTTGTATTAGTTAAGACAAAGAACAAGAATCAAGGACAAAAGAGGCCCTTAGAGGAGAGACATGAGGAGGATGCCTTTAACATATTTGAGGCCTTGGATGACCTTAGCCAGTAGGAGGTGAACCCGGGGTTTACCCCTTTGGACCAAAGAGCTTCAGGGGGGGCTCCAGAAAGAGTGATTGAGGACCCTTCCCAGGCTCCGCAAGTGGTTGGAAGCCAGCATATGGAGATGGATCAGCCAGTAGGGGTCTAGTTGGGACTCACTTCTGGTTTGGAGGTGAATTTGGTTGGGGGGGAGGGTTCTTCGATAGCTCTGAAATTGGATCTAGCTGGGGGTAAAAGTAGTAAGCCCTCCACTCACCTGGGTCTTCATCAGAAAGATATTAAGAAAAGTGCTTTAGAGAAGATCTCAAAGGTCGACAAAAAGAAGGATTTGGAGAAGATCAAATTGATGGGAGAGAATCTAGTTGAGTCAGGGTCAGTAAAGACTCTAGGTTCATACTTTTCCAATCCTCCAAAATGATTGTGCTTTCATGGAATGTGAGGGGCTTGAACAATGGCCCTAGACAAAAAGTTGTTCAAGATTTGATTAGGAATCATTCACCTGATGTCCTATTCTTGCAAGAAACTAAACTCTCAGTGGAGAGTATGATGGGTCTGGTGCCGAAGCTGTGGGGACGAGGCGAGTGTTAGTGTATTGGGGTAGAAGGTTCCTCTGGTGGGGTGGCCTGTCTTTGGAACCCTTTAAGGTTTCACCTTGTCTGGTGGGTTGCCTCTAGATCTTCGTTATCTGGGATTGTCTCTAGTCTTGAGACTAGAGAATTCATCTTGTTTTCTAACATCTATGCCCCTACTTATCTTCAGAGTAAGCAAAACTTATGGTCTCATATTTCTTGTATGTGAAGGCTGGTCCCTTTTCATCCTTGGATTATGGCGGGAGATTTCAATGCCATCCTTGATTTGAGTGAGAAGAAGGGGGGTGTTATGCATTTGGAACCTTCTTCTATCCTTTTTCAGGATATAATATCATCGTTGCATCTTGTTGACATTAAGCCTGGTAATGGTTTGTTCACTTGGAACAATAAGAGGGTGGGGGAGTATTGGATTATGGAGAGATTGGACCATTTTCTGGTTTCTAGTTTTTGGATTGGTGGAGGGTGGACCACAAGTTCTGAGATTATTGAATGGAGAGGGTCAGACCACTGGCCCATCAAGCTGGTTTTCTCCTCAGCTCGGGTCGCTCTCTCTCCTTTGTTCAAATTCCAACTTATGTGGCTTCAGGATCCTACTTTGCAGACTCTTGTACTGGAGTGGTGGAGGAAAGGGAGGCCGACCTTTGGCACTGTAATGTACACTTTTGCCAAGCAGCTGCAATTTGTTAAGTTTAAGCTTAAACAGTGGAACCGTCAGGGTTTCGAGAACATTTTTTAGGCTAAGAAAGCTGCTCAAATTGTGCTGAATGACATCACTAGTGAAATCAAAGAGCATGGTTTGTCTGAGGCCCCGCTTAGGGAGGAAGACAGGGCTTTCAAGGTTGTTGAGGAGTGGGAGCTTAGGGAAGAAATATACTGGAAACAAAGAGCTCGTATTGATTGGCTTTAGGTGGGGGATAAGAACACTGCTTTCTTCTTCAACTTAGTGAAAGCAAGAAGACATGGAAATTACATCCCTATTATGGTCAATGATAGAGGTTGACAGTGTTTATCCTTGTAGGAGATCTTTTCAGAGTCATTACAGTATTTTTGGTCCCTCTTCAATGAAGACTCTCAAGGGGAATCAATGGAGGAGAATCGGGTTCTTGCTTGCATTCCTTCTCTTGTCACCAGGGAGATGAATGAGAAGCTTTTGGGTCCTATTTTGTTGGAAGAACTTGAGAGGATTGTTTTTCACATGAGGAAAGGAAAAGCCCTTGGACCAGATGGGTTCCTGGTTGAATTCTTTCAAGAGTTCTAGGATATCATCAAACTGGACTTACTGGAAGTAGTTTAGGAGTCTTAGAAGAATAAGAAGATACTTCGGGCTTTGAATGCGACCTTCATTGCTCTAATCCCCAAGTGTGATGGGGCCAATAGGTTAGGCCAGTTCCACCCTATCTCTCTCTACAATGTGATCTATAAGATCATCTCTAAGATGATAGTGGATAGGCTGAAGAAGTGTCTGGGGGATGTTATTTCTGAGGGGCAGAGTGGGTTTGTGGAAGGATGCCAAATTTTGGATGGTGTGGTCATTGCTACGGAGACCATTCATTCTATGGAAACCTCCAAGGAAAAAGCTATGTTTATCAAGCTGGATATGGCTAAGGCTTACAATAGAGTTCGATGGTGCTTCCTCTAGAAGATCCTCAGGGCTTTTGGCTTTGTTGATGAATGGATCCAATGGGTTGAGTTCTGTTACGTCTACTTCCTTCTCTGTGCTAATTAATGGAGATCATACTGAGCTGTTTGGTGCTTTTAGGGGTCTATGCCAGGGGGACCCCCTCTCCCCTTATTTATTTATTCTTCTAGTTGAGGGTTTGGGGAGGTTGATCAAGTATAATGTGGGTTTGGGTATTATTCAGGACTAGAGTTGGGGTAATGATTTACAACCGTAGTCTCATTTGCAGTTTGTTGATGACACGACCCTCATGGGACTTGCTTGAATTAGAGAAGCTACTAATCTACGTAAGGTCTTGGATGTTTATCTTGCGGCTTCAGGCCAGATGATCAATGAGGATAAATCTTCTATCCTCTTTTTCAACACTCCTGGAACTATTGAAAGGAGGATTGCTCTTATCTTAAGATTCCAAGTTGTCTCTTTGCCTTTGACTTATTTGGGTATCCCTATTTCTCCTAGGAACCCTCCTAGGGAGTCATGGTAGGGTATCTTGGATAAATTTTACATGAAGGTTACACACTAGACTCACAGGTGGTTATCCTTTGCTGGGAGGGTTTAATTGATTTAGTCAGTGGTTCAAGCTCTTCTAATTTATCATTGTATGCTTCAAGTGTCTCCTAAGTGGTTCTTGAAGGGTTTGGAATCCCTGGCCAGGAAATTCTTATGGGTAGACAATCTGTCCTCTTCCAAATGGAGTCTTATCAATTGGGACTTGGTGTGTAGCTCGAAGCAGTCGAGGGGGGGGGGCAATTTTCTTAAGGCAGTCTATTTTATTTGGGGAAGCTCTAGCGGCTAAACTATACTGGAGGTGGTGTGCTTAGCAGGATCAAGGCTGGGCTAGGATTCTGGCCATCAAATATATGCAGAGGATCCCGATGGAGGAAATCCCTAGATATCCACTTGAGGGAAAAGGTTCAATGATCTAGTATACTATCAAGAGGGGGGATTCTTGCATTAAGGCAGGTCTCTTTTGGATTTGTAGGAGGGGGGAAGAGGTCCTTTTCTAGAATGATTCTTGGGATGGATACCCTCCCATCCTGGACTAGTTTCCTAACCTTGGGAATTTAAGCCAGAGGTTTTTGGAGGTAGGGTGGTCAAGGATGAGCAACTTCAAGGATGTTTATAGGTGCGGGCGACTGGATTTGAAGTGGTGGAAGGCTCCTAATGAGTGGCCGGTTGCTGGGATGGAGGAAGAGTGTGTAGAGTTACATGGCATTCTAGTGAGTAGACACTATAGTTCCCTCAAGAGTAGGGATGGAGTTGCTTGGTATCCAAATCCTAAGGGCATCTTTACTATGGCTAGTGGTTATCAAGAACTATTAAACCGAAGACTGGAGGGAAGAGAGGTGCATTGGTGGAAACATGTGTGGAATAATTTTTCTTGGATGAAGTGTAACTGCTTTGCTTGGAGTTTGGCTTTGAATTAATGCTTAACGTGGGACAACATCCGCAAGAGGGGATTCTTGGGGCCTTCTTTTTGTGTTTTGTGTGGTAATGGGGAAGAAGATTCCTCACACCTGTTCTTCAAATGTCTCTTCTCTATGCTTATTTGGCACTACTGGTCGGGGGTGTGGAAGCACCCTTGTGTTCATGTGGATTCTTTGGTGGAGTTCTGGACCAACTTGGGTAGACCTCCTATCCTATCCTCCTTCCTCTAGACTATCTGTTATATTGGGCCCATTTTCATTCTGTGGTAGATTTGGCTTGAGAGGAACAAGAGGATCTTTCGTGAGGTTAGATTGGTTGTTCAACAAGTGTGGAATAGAATCATTATTATGATTTGGGAGACGGTGGAAGCTAAATGTGCGGTGAACTTTCCTTTGGGTAGAGAAGAGGCGGAGATTTTGAGTAGGTTGGGTTTGCAAGAGTTGTCTCCTGCCTCTGCTTGTGTCAGAAGAGGTAGACGTGCTATGAAGAAGGTTCAAAGGGTGGGAAGGTGGTTACCTCCTCAGGATGAGTTTATCAAGATTAACACTTATGGCTCCTCTAGGCGTAACCCAGGCCCTGCTGGAGTTGGTGGGGTTGGTAGGAATAGTTTGGGGGAGGTGGTGTTCCTCTTTTCGGTGCATAAAGGATGGCAGTCTAATAATTTTATGGAGGGATTTGCAATTCTCTATGCCCTGGAGTGTGCTTGGGAGCTGGGTCGAAGGAAGGTTATTTGCAAATCGGATTTGAAAATTGTTGTTAACTTGTTGACTGAGTAGAAGGTGTGTGGGATTCAGTGGCAGTTGGTAGGGATTGTTCAATAGATTCTTCAAATTAGTTCTTTAATGGAGCAGTTGTCTTTCATCCACATTCCTCGTGAATGGAATAGAGCAACTGATTGTCTGGCTAAGTGGGCCTTAGAACATGGTAGTGATTCTAAAGTTGAAGGTTGGGAGCATCTCTCCTCGTATTATTGTCAGGACCTGCAAAAGATTTTTGTTGAGGACATGGATAGATATGAAGCTGGTTGATCTGGGGCTGGTTTTGTGGTTCTTTTTGGGGCATCAAAGCTCTGGTTCTCTTTGTAATTCTTGTGTCTGATTTTCAATAAAGTTTTTTACCCCTTTAAAAAAAAAAGATGCTGAAAGATATTGGAGTAGTGTATGATGAGCCTATTGCTATCTATTGTGACAATTCAAGTGCTATTAACATTTCTAAGAATCCAGTAATGCATTTTAAAACTAAGCATATATCAATCAAGTTTCACTTTTTGAGAGACAAGGTAAATGAGAAGGAAGTCATGTTGGAGTATGTGCCTACAAAGGAACAGATTGCAAAAATTTTCACGAAGTCTTTGCCTAAAGATACTTTTGAGTATCTCATAGAGAAGCTAGGGGTGACTGCCCCTCCTAATCATAACTAAGGTACATTGGTATGCATCAGTTCGATGCATTTATTAATCATATTTTGTGATCTGTATTGATGAGTGGAGGCTTCTACTTAGGGGGTGTAGTCATTGTATCAATTTTGTGAGTCAGTTTTTGTGTTTTGTGGTGCAAATATGTTCCTTTGCCATTGAAATCAAAGGGGAAGAGAGAATAATGAGAAAAACTGTGTAGAGTTCAGGGTGAGAGAGTATCATAAGAGATAATAGATTTTGGGAGAGATATTTTCATTTATTTGTCATTGATTGTTTTCACATCATATGTTTCCATCAATACCAAAGTGGGAGATTGTTGGACGTTTGTTGATATTGTTGCAAATATGTGCTTTGATGATATCTGAGAGGTGTTGTCATTGATGTCAACATATTTCTCTGTCTATGACAGTGTTGCAGTGAGTTTAGAGTGTTGGTTTGTTTTTTATGTTGATGATTAGAGTTTGTAGATTAAAGGGTTTGTAGATGATTGTGTGTAGATGTTTCAGTATGATTTTCAAAGGTCTGCATGAAGATTTGAGTGAGCTATGGCTATCTATTTTGTGGCTAGTTTTCCTATTGTTCAGTGATGCCAGAGTGCTCATTATTTTGATTTGTATTGATCCGTATTATAATATCTTATTTTGTAGATTTGGAGGAATGTTTAGGATGTTGATGTGTCTTCAATTCAAGTGGCTCATGATATGGAGCTTCGGAAGTTATTTTTATAGGTTGATAGTCATTGAAGTTAGTATTCTTGAAGTTTGGTATGATGATGATATGATTCTAGTAGTTTGAGTTGTTGCAGATGTTGTGGTGGTAATTCATGATGCTTGTAGATATTTCTAGATCATGTGCCTTTTGTGTTGGTGGTCCACATTGATTGTTATGCACGTAATTGATAATTTTCTCTGGTGCAATAGTGTTCTTCATTGTTTTGACCAAATAGATGCTTGTAACATGTTGTGGATGTTTGATGCATAGTTCTTGGAGGTGTTTCATATTTTAGGCATGTGATATGGGTTTGTGCTATGTCTTGGCCAACATTGCTTGGTCTGCATTTGGTTTTGTTGTACATGTGGTTATATTTTTGTAATTAGGTGATGTGTGTTGAGCTGACCTTGTTGAGGTTGATGTCATGTATAAATAAGTATAATATCTTTATAATTGTGCATATGTATGGATGAGAATCAAAATGTATGTGCGTTGAATGTATACATCTTTCAGAGGTAGAGAAGAAGTGTGAGAAGAAGTAAGTTGTTATGTGCTTAATCAGAACTGTAACCAAGTATTAGGAGATGCTATTTCTTCACTTCATTATCTTTCAGATGTAATCCAAATTTGTTTGTAAGACAATGAGTCTTCCCTAGGGTTGTAGCCCTTGTTGTTGTTTTTGAGCAGTCAGCTCTAGGCAGTGTGCCTAAATGCATGTGCATTCCCATTGTAATATTTCATATACTTCTAACAGTGTATCATAATATTATGGGTAGGTTCCCACCATGGTTTTTCCCTTGATCGGGTTTTCCACATCAAAAATCTTGGTGTTATGTGTGTTCTTGATGTGTTGTTGATTTATACTTTCATGCTTAATTATCAAATATGAGAATAAGTTCAATTTGCGCAAGTTTGTGAGACAACTGATTCATCCCCCCCTCTCAATTGTTTGCTAGTTATCAAGCCATTTAATCACAACTGTCTAAGCTAAATGGCTTCCTTACAAACATGAGAAGCTTCTATATACTATGCTTCTGTCATTGACAAAGCAACTACAACTTGTTGTTTACTCATCCAACTAATAGCATCATTGTACATTGTAAAGACAAAACCATTGGTGGATCTTTTGTTGTCAATCTCACCTGCCCAATCTGAATCCACATGTACACACATACTAACAAAATGTCGTGGCCCAGTAGGATAACCATGATAACACAAGGAATACTCAAAAGTACCCCTCAAAGAACTAAACTCACTTAACTGCATCCTAATGCACCCATCCAGGATTAGCCATATGTTGACTTAGGACTCCCACTGGTTGGGCAATGTCTAGTCTATTACAGACCATATCATACATAAGACTACCAAATACACTTATATATGGTACAATGGCCATGTCCTCCACCTCAAAAGGAGATTTTGGACAATCCTTCACATATAATTTTGTTCTCAATGCAACATGAACTATCATAGATCTACATGCTAGCATGCTAAATCTCTCCAACATTGAATTCACATACTTACTCTAGCTTAACCAAAGCTTTTTGCTAGATCTATCTTTTCTAATCTACATTGCCAGAATGTACCTAGTTGCACCTAAAGCTTTCATCTCAAACTATGCTTACAATTGAGACTTCAAGTCAGAAATCAAATATCCATTCCCAAACAGTAACATATCATCCACATATAATGCAATAATGAGAATGCAACCATTATCAATTTTGAAGTAAACACAATGATCATATTTAGACCTCTACAATCTCAAACTCAACACATAGGTATCAAATTTTGGTACCACATCCTAGGAGACTGTTTCAAACCATACAAAGAATTTTTCAACTTGCAAACTAGATTTTCTTTATATTTCACTATGAAATGCTCTAGAAATGACAAATAAATATCTTCCTCTAAATCACCATGAAGGAATTTTGTCTTAACATCCATTTTCTCAATTTCCCAATAATAATAATCAAATGGATGCCAAATTTGTAACAAGAGATAAATTCTCACCATAATCTATTCCCTCAACCTTGAAATGCTTCTTTGCAACAAACTGTTCTTTATTCTTCTCAACACTACCATCAAGACCCAATTTTTTCTTGAACACCCATGTGCATCCCACATGCTTATGTCCTTCAAGAAATGGTGTTAGATCCCAAGTATTGTTTTTCTTCAAAGAGACCATCTCATCATTCACGGATTCCATCCAGCAATCTACATCACTCATACCCACAACCTCTCTAATAGTCCTAGGCTCATCAATGTTAGGAATCAAAGAAAAAATACAACTAGAATATAAAAATTAATATCCAAACCTTTTTGGTGAATAACCATATCTTTCAAGTTTCCACCTATCACAAGTAGACCTCCTCAAAGGTTGATCTTGAGTTTCTTCGTCTTCTTCTAAAATTTTAAAGCTACTAGAGTTCTCCTCATCATCAAGCCCACTAGGAGCTCATAGTTATTCTTTCTCAAGGGTAGAAGGAATTTGAACTACCTCCTTGTTCTATTTCTCCTCTTTCTATAGTTGTAGCTCAATAGTGGAAGGTTTCATCTCTCTAAAAATAATACTTCTACTATAAATAACCTTCTTTGTCATTGGATCCCAAAGCTTGTAGCCTTTTATACCAACACCATAACTGATAAAGATACACTTCGCTACCTTATTATCCAACTTAGATCTTTTTTCACTTAGAACATGAACATAAGATTCACAACCAAATACTCTTATATGTCTCATTGATGGCTTCCTCTTGACCACACCTCCATAGTTGTCTCATCAAATGGTGTTGATGTAGGAGATCTATTTATCAAATAGCAAACAATGGCTATAGCTTCAACCCAAAACTTTGTTTGAAGCCAATGCCACTAAGCATACTCCTCACCCTCTCCATCAACATCTTGTTTATCCTCTCTGCAACTCCATTTTGTTGATGGGTGTGTGGATTTGTCTCATGCCTCTCAATCCCATGGTAGTTATAAAACTTGTCAAAATCTATCGAGAAAAACTCACCACCATAATCAATCCTCAAACACTTAATCTTTCTACTAGTTAAATTCTCAACAAGATCCTTAAACACCTTAAACTGACTAAAGACTTCATATTTAGTTTTGAGGAAATAAATAAATGTCCTTCTACTATAGTCATCAATAAATTATATGAAATACATAAATTTTAAAATTGAAGGAACATTAACAAGACAAAAAACATTAAATTGTATCAAGTCCAACAACCCAAAAGATTTTTAAGAAATTGAGTAAAACTGAACCTGGTTTTGTTTACCATAAATGTAGTGTTTGTAGAAATAAAACTCAATATTACAATCATCAAGCTCCTTTATGAGGCATTTATTTTTTAGGGATTTGAGACCCTTCTCACCAATGTGACCAATTCTTTGGTTCCATGACATTGTTTTCTTCACTAGGAGTTTTATCACCAAAGCATTGACACCCTTAGGCACCTAGAAAGGATGACCATCAGATGTAGAAGCAATAGTCATCTTCACATCTCAATCTAAGGGTGAGGATGAAGAATCTAGAGCCCTCTTCTTGGAATCCAAAGAAGCACTATTGCATTGTACAGTGCATACGTCTAGCTTATACAAGGTGCCTATCTGAACACCTTTAGCAAGGACCATAAATCCTCTAGTCATCTTGCATCCACCTTGTGAGAAAATAACTTGCACACCCACATCACTAAAATTATGTACAAAGAGTAGATTGAGTACCAAACATGGGATGTGCATAATGACATCAATCCCCTTCACTTTATCATTAGGAAATCTAATCTTGACTCTTCTACTACCAACAACCTTCAAACAAGAATCATCACTGAGATACACCTTCCCACCATCATATTTGTTGGTAAAATAGGTGTTTTACACCTTGCATAATAATGTTTATAATTGTAATATTTTATTTATTAGGTGAGTTGCACATGGACATGTAAAGTGTAGAGATTCCCTTGGAATATTCTTAGGGCCACTTGACGAGTTGTATTGTAACATTGAGATATTATATTATAATTATTTACTATTGAAAAAGTAAAATTAATATACCCAATATTAGATGTGGGGTCAACGGGTAGTTAGCCCATAGTTTTATCACATGGTTTTGATGTAATACCATTTGGTGATTTTGTAGGAGCTTGTGTCTATAAAATCAACCACAAATTTAGTTGTTTGGGTAGGCCAGGTTAGCATCTGTGGAGGTTGGAAGCATGGTATGGCATGTGTGGTTACATGCTTGTTCACAGGGAGTGCTTGTTGATGGCTGGGGTTTTGAAATCTTTCATGGATGTATTGTAATGTTGCATTGTTGATAGTACATGGATGACAGATGCTTTTAGAGGTTGGGTTCTTCCCTTATGAGGATTTTCCTAAGGTATATATTGTGTCAACTTTGATGGGTATGTTGTCTATTCTTTCCATATGGATTCCATGTGTTTATTTGATTGATTTCTCAATTAGGTTATATGGAAATTGTCATATGTATGGCTGCAAGTTTCCTTTCAATATTCTTCATACTTTGAAAACCAATCCCGATGTGAGGTCATGTAAAAATATGCACCCGAATCTATCAACTACACATTTTCCAATGGATACAACAAATTCTTCACCATCATCTTGAGAGGATTTATTTGAATCTGAATCAGAGAGTCTCTTCTTCTTCTTTTTCTCCTCACCATCTTTACAAAAGTGGTCAATTTTT
Source organism: Cryptomeria japonica (assembly GCF_030272615.1). Classification (NCBI taxonomy): domain Eukaryota; kingdom Viridiplantae; phylum Streptophyta; class Pinopsida; order Cupressales; family Cupressaceae; genus Cryptomeria; species Cryptomeria japonica. The sequence continues at coordinate 536,696,005 of NC_081409.1, forward strand.
GCACAGTTCCAACATTTTACGTTGGACTTCCCACAAGACTTAGATCTGCCACTAGATTTGGATCTACCTCTTTTGTCTTTCTTATCCTTCTTCTTGCCTTTTTCTTTTGATCTACCATAAACTGCAAGAGCCTCATTAGCTATCTCATGAGTCTTCCTTTACTTCTGTTCAGAAAGTAATGATACTATGACCTCATCCATCTTGAACATGGTTGTTGTACTCCCAATAGCCATAACAAGGTGGTCCTAATAGTCAAGCAAATAACATAACACAAGAATGCAAAAATCTGCATCCTCGTTCTTGTCACCAACATAACTTAACTGAGCAATAATCATGTTGAATTCATTGAGATGATTAGCAATAGATCCTCCATCTTCTTTGTCAAAAAAATATTATTTACCAAGGATTTAGATTAATAAATATCTCCAATATTCTTCCAAAGTTCTTTTGCGGTTTTCTCTTCATGGAAATTCAACAAAATGGGCTCTACTAAATAGAGCTTTATCAAACCCTTAGCTTTTTAATCCATAGTATCCTAAACTTGTTGACACATTGTCCAATATTTTGTTCCAAATATTGTAGCCCATAGATCTCTATCCATGAGCATATCCTCGATTTTTGACTCCCAAAGTTTGAAGTTGCTACCATTAAACTTCTCCATATCAACTTTTGTGGATGTGCTTGCCATATTCTTCTTGCAACAAAATTTTGAAAAATTTACAAAAGATTATTAGACAGTTCAGATAATTGGAAGACAACTAAGAGGGGGGGGTGAATCAATTGTCACAAATAACCAAATCATTTAGAAATTAAAACTTTAATATTGGAACTCAAAATAATAATACCAGAATGCTTAAAAAAAATACCGAAATAGCAGTTAAACCAATTAAGCATAAACAATAATCACAGAATAAATACCATCCACATGACACCAAGATTTATATGTGGAAAACCCGGTAAAGGGAAAAACCATGCTGGGAAGCCTATCTACATTCAGATAATACTTCTATAGTAAGTATGCAAATTACAATTGAGGGGCCTACACTTGCAGGAAGGCCAACAACCTCGAGCACATTTCTCATCACAAAAGAAGTCTCATTTACTACATAGAAATCCAGACTACAATCCAGAAGAAGTGTTTGAACTGCAAAGATCATATCTCCTATGCCTAAGTACAGTTTTGGTTAAGCTCAATACCGGAGGACTAAATCCTCTTACATAAACCCAATTTGATCTCCAATGATTGATCAAATCCTTTGCCTGAATGATATTACATTATTTGCACATTACATATGCATATCCATTCCCTGACCTTATACCTATGTTGATCTACAATGAGATCTTACATCATATATACAAACCCTCGACCATAAACAATCAGGTTGGCCACCAGACAACAAACCAAATACATAATTACAAAACATGTCAGCCTTAGACCAAACAAACAATATCCAACACATAAGACATCCCAAAAACACATCGAGAGGTCCAATCCACTCATTTCATTTGTTAGATAGTTTAAATAACCGAAAGACAATTGAGGGGGGGGAGGGTGTGAATCAGTTGTCATAGATTATCAGAACCATTAACAATTAAAACTTTAATATCAGAACCCAAAATATTTATACTGAAATAGCAGTTAAACCAATTAAGCATAAATAATAATCATAGAATAAATACCATCCACATGACACCCAAATTTATACGTGGAAAACCTGGTAAAAGGAAAAAACCATGGTGGGAAGCCTACCCACAGTCAGATAATACTTTTGCAGTAAGTATGTGAATTACAATTGAGGGGCTTGCACTTGTAGGAAGGCCAATAGCCTAGAGCGCACTTCTCATCACAAAAGGAGCCTCACTGACTATATAGAAATCGAGACTACAATCCGGAGAAGTGGTGAACTATAAAAGATAGCATCTCCTATGCCTGAGTATAGTTTTGGTTAAGTTCAATACTAGAGGACTAAATCCTATTACATAAACCCAATTCGATCTCCAATAATCGACCAAATCTTCTTCCTGAATAATATTACATTATTCACACATTACATTCCTTTCCCATAACCATATATATGATCTACAATGAGATCTTACATCTATATATACAAACCCTCGACCATAAATAATTAGGTTGGCCACCAGACAATAAACCAATTACATAATTACAAACCATGTTGGCCTTAGACCAAACAAATAATATCCAACACATAAGACATCCCAAAAATGCATCGAGAGGTCCAATGCACATGTTACATTAAAGCCGGTCCATAACCTAGATCAACCGGGACCCAGTATAGGTCCACACGCTACAATAATGATCTCCATTTGCCAAGTCTTGGACATGATCTCCAACAACATCCCAAAACTCCACCAGAAGCTGCACCAACACCACTTATGCAATTCATCAAAGATATTCATCAAAAGCTCTATCGGTGAAACCCTCGCCGGAACCAGAAACCAAGCTTCTAAGAAAATAGGATAGCATCCGATCACCAGACCAAAACCAACTTACTAAATATGAACACGAGTATAATGATTAAGCCAATTCCATAACCAAACTATACCAGAGCCTACCAGATCATGCCAGATCCAAATCAACCAGAAACCACTCAACCTACCAAGACTAGAAGGGTGCTAGTAAATAATCCAAACAACTAGTGTTGAAATAAATGACAAAACATCAATGCAACACATAATCGATTCCACCAAATTGTCAACATAATTAAGTTGGTCCATAACCTAGATCAACTGAGACCCATTATATGTCCACATGCTAAAGCAATGATCCCAATCGGCCAAGTCTCGAACATGATCTCCAACAACATCCTGAATCTCCACTAGAAGCTACACCAACACCACTTATGCATATCATCAAAGATCTTCATCAAAAGCTCCACCGGTAAAACCTTAGCTAGAACCGCAAGCCAAGCTTCCAAGCAAGCAGGATAGCATCTGATCACCAGACCAAAACCAACTTACTGAATATGAACATGAGTATCATGCATAAGCCAATTCTATAACCAAACCATATTGGAGCCTACCGGATTATGCTAGATCCAAACCAACCAGAAACCACTCAACCTACTGGGACCAGAAGGGTGACAGTAAAGCATCCAAACAACTAGTGTTGACATCAATGACAAACCACCAGTGCAACACATAATCAATTCATCCAAATGACCAACAATCACCCATTTAGCATTTATGGTAACACTAGATGTGAAAAACATCTAATTACGAAGAAATGAAAAACAAGTCTCCCCCAATGGGAGACAACCAAAAAACTCTCACATACAACTGTAGTAATGAAGTTCTGAAACAAAGACCAAACTCCCCCTATGAATGATATCTCTGTGCAGCTTTGAACTATATATATATCTCTCTCCCCCTAATGTAAACAACTCCTTAAGTTTTTCTTTTTCACATCAATATCTCTTCCCCTTTGACATCAATGTCAAAAATCTGACAAAAATGTCAAAGTAAAAACATAAACCATTGAATCACAAAGTTGACTACTCCCCCTGAGCAGTAGCATCCCCACATCAGTGCCGGAATGAAAAATATCTCTGATGTTGCATATCGGACTGATGTCAAACCACATCAGTCAAGTCTCTACCGGAGGGGCAGAAACTCCCAATCTATCTCTGAAGTACTCAAATGATTCCTTAGGAAAAGGTTTAGTGAAGATATCTACAATCTTCTCTTTAGTGTTCACATAAACCAGTCTAACTTCATTTGCTTCCACCTTTTCCTTCAAAAAGTTATACTTGATAGATATGTGCTTTGTCTTAGAATGAAATACCAGATTCTTTGATATATCAATAGCAACAGAGTTATCACAGTGAATAACTACTGGTTCATTAAAATCCACCTTTATATCCTTCAACATTTGCTTCATCTATAGAACTTGTGTATAGTTAGTAGTAGCAATGGCATACTCAACTTCAATAGTAGCTAAAGAAGTACATGATTGCTTCTTGCTGATCCATGAAAGAAGTTTCTTTCCATGAAAGAAAGCTCCACTGGATGTTCTCTTCTGATCATCAACATCTGCAGCCCAATTTGCATCTGTATATGCACATAATGTAAAGTCATCATTTTTAGGGTACCATAAACCATATTTATTTGTTCCCTGCAAATACCTAAAAATTGTCTTCACCGCACACACATGATTTTCTCTAGGATCACTCTAAAATCTAGATGCAATACAAACAACATTCATTATGTCAGGCCTAGTCCGAGTCAAATAAAGCAGACCTCCAATCATAGATTTGTATCTTATAGGATTTACTAGTGTAGAAACATCTTTTCTTGTCAATTTTTCACTTGTAACCATAGGAGTACTTACCGGTTTAGAATCTCCCATACCAAATTTCTTCAATAAATCTCTAGCATACTTAGTTTGATAGATGAAAATACCTTTATCAGTTTGAGTAATGTGCAAACCTAAGAAAAATTTCATCTCCCCAATCATAGACATTTCAAATTCTTTCTCCATATTCTTAGAGAATTCCATGCATAACTTATCTTCACCTCCAAAAATAATATCATCAACAAATACTTCAATAATTAGTATATCATCATCAGTGATCTTATAATATACATTAGTGTCAGCATTACCTTTAGTGAATCCAAGCTTCAAAATATATTTATCCAACCCTGCATACCAAGCTCTAGGTGTCTGTTTTAATCCATACAAAGCTTTACTTAACCTACAAACCATGTTTGTATCATCTGATAGTGAAAAACCGTTAGGTTGCTCAATATAAACTTCCTCATCAAGATCTCCATTCAGAAATGCACACTTAACATCCATTTGATAAACCTTGTAGTTTTTGTGGGCAACATAGGCAAGAAATAATCTTACAGCTTCAATCCTAGATACAGGTGCAAAAGTCTCTCCATAATAAATAAATTCCTTATGAGAATATTATTTACTAACCAATCTAGCCTTATTCCTTACAACTTGACCATCCTCATTCAATTTATTCCTAAAAACCCATTTAGTTCCAATAACATTCTTATTTTTAGGCTGGGGAACCAAAGTCCATGTGTTATTTTTCTCAATCTGATCTAATTCTTCTTCCATAGCTTTCAACCAATATTCATCTTTACATACCTCAATTACTGATACCAGTTCAATTTGAGAAATTAAACATACCTCATTAGTTTCTAGTCTTCTTCTCGTCATTACTCCATTGTTCTTATCCCCAATGATCTGATCTTCTAAATGATTTAATCTCACATACCTAGGAGTCTTCTGACTATCTGTTCATCTTCCCAGTTCTTCAGTTACTGTAGAATTTTTTGATACTACCGGAGTAACTAGTTCAACACTCTATTTTGGTAAAGGTGCTACCAGTTCAGATATAATCATTTCTATAACCGGTTCATTCTCATAAACTATGATTTGACCTCTATTCAGCTCATCCACTTTGACATTAGCACTTTCCACAATTCTCTACAATCTCTTGTTATAACATCTATATGCCTTGATTTCATTATAATAACCAATAAATATGCCTTCATCACATCTAGGATCAAATTTGCCAATTATATCATCTCTCCTGATATAAAATTTACTACCAGAGATTCTAAAATACTTAACTGTAGGTGTATTGCCAAACCATAATTCATAAGGTGTCTTACCGGTTCCTCCTTTGATATGTACTCTGTTGAATGTATAAACCACTATGTTCACTCCTTCTCTCCAGTAGACATGAGGTAGACTAGCTTCCATCATCATTGTTCTAGCAACATCCAAGATTGTTTTGTTCTTCCTTTCCACAACTCCATTCTGCTGAGGTGTCCAGGGAGCAAAAAATTGTCTTCTTATACCATGCTTCTCACAAAAGTTATTAAAATCATAGGATATGAATTCTCCACCATGATCTGACCTCAAACATTTAATCTTCAATGCTGTCTCAGTTTCCACTTTAGCCTTAAAGATTTTAAATTTTTTAAATGTTTCAGATTTTTCCTAGAAAAGTAACCCACATCATTCTAGAATAATCATCAATGATTAGCATGAAATATCTATCACCTTGAAAACTTTTAACTCTAGCAGGACCACATAAATAAGTATGAATAAGATCAAGAACATCATTATGTTTATCTTGTATACTCCTAAAAGAGGTCCTAACCTATTTACCCATTTGACATTCTTTACATACCAGATTATAGGGCTTCACAATCTTAGGTATATCTTTAATTGCCTTAGTTGAATTGATCTTCACAATGCAATCAAAATTCACATGACACAACTTTTTATGCCATAGCCAGCTCTCATCAATTTGTGCAATCAAACATGTCTTCTCACCTAAATTCAAATGAAACATATTACCTTTTGTTTGTGTACCGGTTGCAATCTCCAAACCAAATTTGTTAATGATTTTGCATTTTCTATCCTTGAGCTGTAATTGAAATCCCTTATCCACCAATTGTCCTACACTTAAAAGATTATGCCTTAAACCTTCAACATAATAAAAATTTTCAGTATTGTTCTTACCATCCAATGATATATTTCCTTTTCCTTTGATCATGCATGCTTTGTCATCTCCAAATCTAACTAGACCACCATCAAATTCTTGCAAAGATAGAAACTTCCCTTTATCTCCAGTCATATGATGTGAAAAACCACTGTCAATTACCCAATCATCCTTCTCTTCAATTTTAGTAGCAAGTGCCTTCTCTTCAGGCACATTCTCTTCCAGTGCCGAAACATCTTCCTTGATAGCCAAGAACACCCATTCCTTCCTATTGCCGGAACCACTAGCAGAGTCTTCTGTTGGTTGATCATCAGAATCAGTAATGCCTTCCTCCTCCGCTATGTAGCATGATTTGTCTCTATTTTTCTTGTACTTATACTTGTTTTGATATACAGGGTTAGGCTTAAAAGATCTTCTAACTCTTTCTTCTAATCTTGAATTCCTTTCAGGATATATAGATACAAAATGACCTATCTTATTACTTGCAAAACATTTAAAAGGTTCTTTTCCTTCATACTTACTTCCGACCGGTCCTTTAGGTACTCTTCTATAAAATAGTGCTTCAAGTTGCTCAAATTATTCATCTTCTCTCTTCATATCATCCAATTCCTTTGCATATAAAGCTTTCCAATCTTGCTTACTAGTCGCTGATGTAGATGCATGAAAAGAAGGTTCAGTCTTCACAGCTCTAGAAGGTCCAAATTCTTCAAGCTCAAAAGCAAATAATCTCCCAACCAAGGTATCTCTATTGATAGATGTATTGGCCATTGTTCTCAACTCATTAATAGTAGTAACCTTCCTCTTGTAAGTCGATGGTAGGGCTCTCAAAACTTTAGAATCAATTTCATCTTCACTCAGAGTTCCACCACAACATTGAATTCCCATAACAATCTCATTTACCCTTTCCATGAATGTAGTGATCCTTTCATCTTCTTCCATCTTTAGGTTTTCATATCTCACTTGGTAACCATCAAGTTTAGCAATCTTCACTGTAGGGTCACCTTCATTAAGAGTCTTCAACTTATCCCATATAGCCTTTCTAGATGATTTGTCAGTCAATCCCATTATTTGTTGATCAAAAAGTGCACACAAGAGGGCTTCTCTTGCTCTACAATCATTCTCAAGCTCCTTATCCAGGTTTTCCAGAGGAGGATTAGTAGATGCCAGATTATGAGGTGTAACACCATTCTATGTGATCTCCCAAATCTCCTTGCCAAGACATCTCAGATGAGTCTCCATCTGAATCTTCCATACGGTGTAATTTGTTCCATCAAGCCTAGGGATATCTCTCTGAAAGATAGCTCCAGAAGAACTGGATGAACTTGAACTATTAGTCACCATAGGATCTTCCTCAAGCAATTAAGCTTTCTATAGAGAGGACCAAAGCTCTGATACCAATTGTTAGACAGTTCAGATAATTGGAAGACAACTGAGAGGGTGATAGCCCTGAAAATGATTGCACAAGAATTTTCTTTTTTGAGATTAAGTATTGATCTTTTTGGTTTTATTGTGTCCTCTATCAAAGTTCAAAGTCTAGGGTTTAGGATTTGTCAAATTTTCCTAAGCCTTGTGAAGAAAAAAGCCCCAACATTGTTGTATTTTGTCATTACCTTTTCCCACTTAGGCTGAGGGTTGTTTACCATTAGCAGGGCCATTTTATTTCCTAAGCTCTAAGTTATGTTCGATTGGTCTATCTAATGATTTTACTTAGTCGCGTAAAATTTTTCCTATAGTCGGTCTCATTTTAAATATTTGTGCTTGCACCCATAATTTTTTTTCTAAGTCCAAAATTCCTAAGTGTTTTAGTTGGTTGATAAAAGCAAAAGGAATCTAATGGTCCGCACTTCTCCATGGTTGAAAATGCAGGGAAGATAAAGACCGCGACATCACAAGCTGATGCCACGTGTCTTCAGCAGAAAAAGGCAAGTTGGTGGTGTAACTTTCCAAAACCTCATGTTCCCGATTCTTAGGTGGTAAAGATTGATTTACTAATGGCCCTATCAATTGGCACATGTTACAAATGGAGGATGATGTTATGTTTTGGGATAAAAGGTGCCCATTTTTTATTTCTACGAAGGTTAATGGGCATTGTGTTGAAGTGGTAAAGTGTGAACATATCGGATGGCTCTCGTATCATCGGGATAGAAGTTTCAAGAAGGTTATGGACCGCGGCATCACAAGATGATGCCACGTGTCTCGAGCTAACCTAGAAGACCAATGGTGGGGCCGCTAATAGCGTTGGATTAAGAGATGATATGGCATTGATTTGTCAAAATTTTATGGGTCCACAAGTACTGATGGAAGGTCAATTGCCACATCAACCATTAATGATCGTTTGATTTGCCAGGTTGGGTAGGATCTGTGGTTGAGTTTCAAATTTTAAATTAAAAGGGATCATTAAAGGTATTAGTCGTAGCCCGCGTGGGAGAGATAGGATGAATAGAATGCAAACTTGTTGACTTATGATAGACAATGATGAGTTTGAAGTTTTTTGAGTGTCAACTCATCTTAGAGGGAGCTTGTAGAAGGTCTTTGCTAGGTAAAGGATTGATTAGACAAGTAAGGATGATATCACAAAGGCATGAATGGATTAGGATAGTTTCAGGTTTAGCTATGATGGATCACGGGTTCCCCGATGAAGTCAGAGATTTCTTGTCGACAGAGATTCAGAAGTAGAAGACTATACACTCAATAAGGAATAAGATCAGAACAAAATCATCTATGCAAGGTGAACATATGTAGGTGGCAATGGAGTGATGGCCTAGAGATTACGGTGACCTAAGTTGTAGGCATGATTACTGAAATCCATAGCTAGCAAGATGAGCAAAAAATATTAGGATGATGATTCTTCACATGGATTAGCACTGTCGTTTTGAGTTGAATTCTAATTATAAATTCACCAGGATGGTGATATATGGGTAGAAAAAGGATACAAACTTCTTCATTTTCTGAGAACGGTTTTTCATCAGTAAAAAGATGGTGTTCAAATAGAATTATGCATGGAGTTGTTGCATGTTTTTTGACATTAGATGGATGTTTTTTCTCTGGTATGAGGTTGCTCATTGTCAAAGGGGTTGTAAAATTTTGGAGGATTATCAGAGGGGGTGTGAAAGCCTTTTCTTTTTAGAAAAAGCCACCCACGACATATCTTCTGATCTTACTCTGCACATTGTTGGCAGAGTGTTTGAGGAAGGAGCTCACAGGGAACTAAAAGAAGGATTTGTTTGAGTAAGGAGTGGAAGCCAATCATCTCTGCAACAACATGAAAGTTGCAATACCTTCTCAACATATTACGTTTACCCCCAAGCTCCTCTTTCCACTTCCTTTGATCCGGGGCATAAAGGTTGGAGATTTTCCTCTAGTTCGGGGGAGATTTTACTTCTTGTTGGGATCTGTTTTCCTTTTCAAGAAGGGAAATGATATGTAGAATAGACTGAGCATCTCAGGGTCCATCTGAAAGTGTTAGGGTGATATTTGTACAACTCAAGTGTTTTTGTTTCTACCGATAATCAGTTGAAGATTTTGGTTCCACCTCATCACGGGCACCAACATATGGATAAGGAATATTTTGTAACAAAATTGTGTATAGCCTCCTTGGCTTAGTTTTTTTGGTGACATGTGTCTTTAGGCCTAAAGCTTGTTTCTCCCTTGTTTTCTATAAAAGGGAAATCATGGCCATAAGTTAGGGTTTCAAAAATTCTGAGGAGGGTCTCTATAAGGTAGGTCCAGTCTGCAGGATTAGGTTCCATATAGTTTTAGAAAGTCATGGAAAAATAGAAGGAACTGTAATGTCATTTTGCAGAGCAGAAATAACGAAATAGTTACTAGTTTCATTTTCAAGTGGGTTATTCTATAAATGAAATATTGTCTGTTATCTGGTAGAAGATAGCTTATGAGATTAATACAGATATATTCTCAAATCTTTACTCTACTATGTACAATTTTATTTTCTTTTGAGTTAATGGGATCAAGGGTTTCATTTACTTATTGCATTGTTATGATGTATGTAGTTTTCCATTCTATGCTTTAATCCAAGGGGTTAATTAAAAATGCTTGAATGAAATTATAAAGAGATAATGCTTGTACCAGGATTTGATAAGTAGTTCGGGTTGTTGGCATTATACACTCTAATGAGAATTGAAGGTATTATCATTAATGGCAACCTTGCAACCTTGTGGATACCTTCAGGCAACCTTGTGGCATTCATCTAGTAAACCACCGACAAGCACAAACCACAGGCAGGCATCAACACCGATAGACACTTCACTGGAAGCGACAATAATGTATACTGACACCTCAGCCGACAGGAATAAACTTTTGTTTATTGTATTTAATAGTAAATATCTTTTTGTAAAGACAACATGCAATATTGTAATAGACTCATATATGTATGAGATCTTGTAAATCATTTTGATATGATAGATGATAGTGGAAAAGAATGAGTGAATAATAAGGGTAGATTTTGTATAAGGTTTATGGTTATAGTATGAGCTTAAACTGATACTAAACTTGGCATAGTTGATGCTGATTTGAAGCAGTACATTATATTGGATTTTCATAATCCATTTTGTAAGTTAGTGAGACTTCCATTTTGTAGATTGAGCAGTGAGCTCTAGGCAGTTGGCCTTCCTGCATGTGCATGCCCCTCATTGTAATTAATATTTATTCATTGGCCAGTGAGTGAATATTATGGGTCACAAATCCCACTGAGGTTTTTCCCACACTGGTTTTCCTCGTTAAACATCTTGTGTTATGGTGTGTTTTCTATGTTGTCTTTATTGTTCCTATTTACTGCATTAATTCTTATTTACCGGTACACTATTTTGGAATGCAAAATACTTAATAAGGTCAAATATTCTATTAATCAGTTAGATACTAATTCACTCCCCCCTCTCAGTATCTTTGGGACTATCATTAATCCTAACAATTGGTATCAGAGCTTGGTCCTCTTTTCTCAAAAGCCTAACAACTTGAGGAAGATTCTGACACTGGTATAGATGGAGAACTTAAGAAAACAATTAGAAGGAGCTCTTGTAGACAATGATTCAAAGAAGTTGAAGAATATCAAACTTGAAGATGATTTGAGGACTGCACAGGAATTAATTCAAGGACTTCATGAGAATCTCACTATTGCTAGAAATAAAAGAAAAGAACTTGATGAGAAGATGCAAAGTGATGTTGATGAAAAGGAAACTCTTAATGAGCATGTGAACAAGATGAGGCAAGAAAACATGACTATGAGGAATGTAATGCAAGATATGACTATGAGATTTTGTAAAGACATTGAAGGAAGAAAGAAGAATGAAGATGACTTGACTAGGAGACTCAATGATGGTGGAAATGAAAATATAAGACTCAATCATGAAAATGATATGTTGAAGAAAGATTTGATTCACATGCAACATGATAAAATTGAACTTATGAGATAGATGGGAATTCTAGAAAATAAGTTGGCTACTACAAATCAACATAAAGAGAAATTCAAGAAAAATTCAGAAGAACTTGATGATATGCTGAAAAGTCAGAAACCTAATGGAGATACTAATGGACTTGGATTTGAAGTTGGTGAAAGTTTCGATACTACAAACAATCATGATCACAGTAAACCGGTAAGACAACCTAATTCTTACAAATTTAATGGGAAATGCTTTAACTGTAACAAGTATGGTCATAGAGAAAATCAGTGTAGATCTAGAAACAATCAGAACATTAATGCACCCACCGATCAATGTTCCAAATGCAACAAAATTGGTCACAATTTAGAAAACTACAGAATGAATGTAAGATGTTATGTTTGTGGAAGATTTGGGCACTTATCTAATCAATGTAGAACACAAAACTGGCATAGGATATGGAAAGGCTATTTAGAAGAATAATGTGACTTGTTTTACTTGTAACAAGATTGGACACATTGCAAAATTTTGTAGAAGTAAGACTTCACCAACAAATAATAAAGGACCCAGTTTGAAAGGCAAAGAAAAGGTTGATGAGGTAAAGAAATAATTTTCAATACAATGTATTAGAAAGATAGATTAGAATGTTGATGAGACTATTCCTTCACCGGTAGAACAGAGTATCACTCCACTGTTAGGAAATTCTTCATCCAAATGAGAAGTAACCCTTTGGGGGTATTGCAAAAAGTTGAATATCATGCATTTTACCCTTGGTTAATGGTGAGAAGATGGATTTATTCTCTACCAGTAGATGTGTTAAGTTTCACTTAATCAGAGAGAATTTAATGCGGTTGTTGGAAGAAAAGACATTATAAATCATCGATTTTCCCTCTTTTTCAATCCATCGAGCATTTAAACTTTTAGAGAGAATGGAATCCGAGTGAAGGCATTCAAGGCGAAGAAGTGAAGCGATTTCTCTCAAGCACTCAACCATTATCAGGCAGCTTAAGGTAATTTTAAATGGCTTCCTCCTTTGCTCCAAAATTTATTGCAAACCCTACTGTTGTGGAAGTTGTGAAACGCCCTAGGATCGTTTTTATGATTATCCCCGAAATAGCCAAGAAAGATGATTCTATAGGTGCATTTTCAAAAATTTCTAAAGGTGTTACTTATGCTGAAGACCCTAGAATTTATATTCACTGCAACATTGAGGAATTAGGTTCTGAGGAAGTGTTGAAGATGTTTAAAACTATTATCTGTGATGAAAATGTAAATGTCAAACCCAAACACAAGGTAATTGAAACTTTAGGTTTTGTGGAAATCTTGGACATCCCTGAATTTCCTAAGGAGGTAGTGAGAATTGTCCTTAGCAGGGTTCATGGAGAATTTCTTTGGTTAGATTCAGTTTGCAAAATCACTAAGGAAGCAATTAGGGTAGTGACAGGTTTACCCTCCACTGGTAGCAGGCCAGATAAGACTAAGAAGGTACCTAACAACATAGTCATGACCTTAATAGGAGCAACATATGATAGCAGATCCTTGAGAGTAAATGACATCAAGGATGTAAATGTCAGATTCATAAGCATGATCTTAGGCTACAAGACCACACATGCAAACTGACTTAATTCAGTTTCTAGTCTTTGCATTAAAAGTGCTTATGATATGGTGAATAATGATGCAAAAATAGATGTATGTGAGTGGCTAAAGGATGAATTAATAGACAACCTGAAAAAGATAAAAGGAGATAAGAAAGGAACATTTCATTTTGGCTATCTTTTGGTATGTCTTATGTTATATTTCACAAAAGAAGTTCCCGATATTGGAAAGAGAGATTTTGGAAATGATATACTGGTAGGCAAACAATTGATAGAAATCTTCACGAGCATGGGCACTCATAAAGAAAACAAAATAACTAAGTATTTTAAAACCTTTCAAGCAAAAATGAAAACCAGGGAGAGACTACCACAGAGTGTAGTAGACAAGTACAACAAAGAAATATGTTTTGTGATTAAAAAGGATGAAATATGGATGGAAGAAATTCTTCCTAGAACTGTATGGGTAACTGAAATGGGGTATGAGGTAGATGTAAACATTATTGAAACTTATGCTAAAGCCCTATTAGAAGCACCTAGAGAACCCACATAAAAGGTTTTTGGTGATGTAGAAACAATTGAAAGCGATGTACAGACATTGAAACAAAGAAAGAAAAGAGAAAAGTACATAAGGAGTGCAACAAAGAAAGTAAAGGAAATAAAAGAAAACATCATGAACATAACTGGAATAAAGGAAAGTGACCTAGAAAGATTACAACCAGAGGCACACATCTCACTGGTTGGTACATCATCTGACAGTGAGATACCTGTTGAGTTTAAGAGAGTTGATAGGAAGAGAAAACCCTCACCAGTACCCTCTCCTTCACCAAAGAAAACAAGGCAGAAGCAACAGGTAGTAAGACCACCAGAAAAGAATTTGACACCAAAGAAGAAACATAAAAGAAGTTATACCACCTCTGGATAACTTATTGAGTGAAATCACTGATGATGACAATTTATCAAATGTGATCAAACTGTATAATACATTCACTGATGTAGAAAAGGAAAGTATTGAGAACAACATTATTCTACATCTTGACATTTACAAGAAAGTGTTAATAGAAGTTGTAGATGATTTGCCTAATGAATTGTATAGAAGGTTAGATGTTAAGAGGATTGCAGTTATGGAGCTACATAAGAAAATCAAGATTGAAAACTTCTAGTGGTACATCTGGTTAACTCTGTAGAGGAGATTGATGAACTAATTAGTGAAGCTAACAGATTAGTTTTTGCAAGTGGTCATCAACATGTGAGCCTAATGGTTGGTAGAGTCAATGAAATTGCAGAGGAAACAATAGACAAGTGGGATATCTTTTTTGTAGAGAAGGAAAAACAGGAAGAGTTGAACAGACCTAAGAAAACTTTCAAGGTTTATCAAAAGGACAGAGACAAAGGAAAAGGTAAAGTTGGTGGATTACCAAACATAAAAGTAACTGACAATCTACCACCACCTTTGGTTACTACACCAGAAAATACCGAGGATACACTAACTACTGAAAATGTTGACACACCACATGAGGACACTAACCCCGAGTCTGAAATTTTATTCACCATGAACATTGATACTCAGGAAGTGAACATTGTAGTGGACAAGGATAACACTGAGGTGAAAAATAATATTGCTAACACTGAAAACATTGTAGAGCAACTGACAAAAAATATTGAGGTTGGAATACAAACAGAGCAAAATGCATAAAGAGAAACCTTTGGATAGTGGAATAAATACTGGTAGTGTATATGTTGGCATGGAGAAACTGATAGTGTTAGAGAAACTGATAGTTGATAGCACAGAGATACCGATGACTGATAACACTGAGAAACCAATAGAGAAACTAGTAGATACATAGGTACACATTGAGACAGTACAAATGGTAATCACTAAGAAGCCCAAACCATTGCTAGTTGAAATGCAAACTCGAACTGATACCAAAGGTTGGTTCAAGCAAATTGGTTGCTAGTACTG
Source organism: Cryptomeria japonica (assembly GCF_030272615.1). Lineage (NCBI taxonomy): Eukaryota > Viridiplantae > Streptophyta > Pinopsida > Cupressales > Cupressaceae > Cryptomeria > Cryptomeria japonica. Next base: position 536,711,444 of record NC_081409.1, read on the forward strand.
CAAGCACTGAGATAGTAAAGGTAGTTGGTCAGACATCTGGTGCTTCACTGAGAAAATTCAGACCTACAAATGTGACAGAGGTACTTCTGGACTCAATAAAGAAGATAACGGATTGCAATGCATTGGCCTATAAGGCAATTGATGACACTATTCCTATTATTAAGATGATTGCACCAAAATGCAATTTAGATCAATTAAAGGATTCTTTAGGACAGTTAGACACATTGTCTAAATTCATTGCTGGAAATATTTTAACAGTTGATCAAATAAATAAGGAAACATTCAAAGAGAAAATGGAAAAGGAAAAAGAAAAATTCTTTGAGGAAACAATAAAGAAGTGCACGGAACACATTAACACACTTTTACTGGCACTGAATAAAACAACTTTGGAGTACAAGGAATTGTATAGGGACACATGCAAGCCACATCTGTTAACACAGGATATTGAAAAGAAAATAAGCAAAGTACAAAAAGAGATAGATGATATAGTTGATAATATCATTGGTTCATCTGAACCTATATCACTTATTGAGCAAGAGATAGCAGGATTTGAGGAAAAGATGGAGAAATTAGAGAAAGAGAAAGAAAGGATCAATGCAAATGCCAGAGAGCTTAAGCACAAACTCAGTCCTAAATTAGACAACCTTATCTCTTTGAGGCATTAATTCAAGGGCAAAAGTAACTGGAGGAGCATATGCATCATCTCACCGGTACAATCCAAATAACTAAGGCAACTATGAAGGACAATAATAGATTCATATAGAGTTTAAACTTGGTTTTGGCTGACATATTTTAGATTGTAACCAACTGGTTACAAACTTCAAGGTGAAATTCTGCATTCATTTGACATTTTTTGACAACCTTTGTCATTGATGTCAAAGAGGGAGTAGTGGACAGAGAAAAATGGCTAATTAGAGGAGATCATCTGCTCAGGGGGAGCACACATTTTTGGTAAATTTTTGGACCTCACTTTTTGGAACAAATTTTGGGATTTTTCTCATGAGTGTTGCCATCAATGCCAAAGGGGGAGATTGTTGGCATTATACACTCTAATGAGAATTGAAGGTGTTTTCATTAATGGCAACCTTGCAACCTTGAGGATACCTTCAAGCAACCTTGTGGCATTCATCTGGTAAACCACCGACAGGCACCAACCACCGGCAGGCATCAACACCGACATACACTTCACCGGTAGTGACAACAATGTATATTGACACCACAACCGATAGGAATAAACATTTGTTTATTGTATTTAATTGTAAATATATTTTTGTAAAGCCGACATGGCATATTGTAATAGACTCATATATGTATGAGATCTTGTAAATCATTTTGATATGATAGATGGTAGAGGAAAAGAATGAGCGAATAATAAGGGCAGATTTTGTATAAGGTTTATGGTTATAGTATGAGCTTAAACCGATACTGAACTTGGCATAGTTGATGCTGATTTGAAGTAGTACATTATATTGGATTTTCATAATCTATTTTGTAGATTGAGTAGTGAGCTCTAGGTAGTTGGCCTTCCTGCATGTGTAGGCCCCTCATTGTAAGTAATATTTATTTATTGGCTAGTGAGTGAATATTGTGGGTCACAAATCCCACTGAGGCGTTGTTTCCTTGTTAAACATCTTGTGTTATGGTGTGTTTTCTATGTTGTCTTTATTGTTCCTATTTACTGCATTAATTCTTATTTATTGGTACACTGTTTTGGAATGCAAAATACTTAATAAGGTCAAATATTCTATTAACCGGTTAGATACTGATTCACCCCCCCCTCTCAGTATCTTTGGGACTATCATTAATCCTAACATGGGTAAGAGATTGCAGATGAAATGATATTGTAAGACAATATCGTTTAAGATTAAATCAGTTATTAGATAAGTTTTTATCAGATTTCAGTAATATTTCAGAGACTCTGTAGCCCAATGGATAAGGCACTGGTATTTGCTAGCAAATGTCATTAGGTTTTTGGTTTCTTGTATATTTTTATTTGTGACTTCTCAACAATCTTTTAAATATCACAATATCATTGTTAAGTTTTCATGTATTTTCTGAGTTGTCTCGCCCATCTCATGCTCCAGTCTAAGGTCAAGGATCACTGAAGGATTTTCCATCCTTGAGCATTCTCCTTTTCTGTTGAGATTTTTATGAGATAATCTGCTTTGTTTTCAATAAATTCCTGAGTGTGGTGCAGAGATCATGAAGTTCACTGAAGGGATTACCCTCCCGGGTTTTGCAGAGCCCAAAGTGTAGAAGGATCTTGTATCCTTGTCGTAGTTGGTCCAAGCCCAAATGATATTGGTAGTTGGAAGTGGCTTTCCATAAGTATTCAAAGGAATCAACTTGCTCTCTGCCCTGTGTAATACCCTAAAATTGGTCATCTAAACCATGGTCCCTAATCTTGACAACATCACCAACGTCCTAACCAAAGGCAATTAAATTAATCTTGAGCACATTATTAATTCTTTAATTATCAAAAATCACATGGCAAATCAACTACTCAATATTAATTAAATATTTATTTAATTAATCAAATCATTTCCAAGAATATCATTTTGATCAATTATCCCATTTTAATTTATTAAATATCCTTGCATATTTAATTAATTAATAAATTTGCCATTCAATCATGCAAAAAGGATTAATTTATTACAAAGAGTTGAATTGAAAATAAAACAAAAAAAGAATTGAATTGAGAGAGAAATCAAACTTGAGATATTATTTCTTTTTCTAAATTTAGAACTTGAAATCAGAAAAGCAATTTAATTGAATTATTGAATTATTCTCTAAAATTGGAACTTAAAGCTTTTCAAAACCAGAAAAAGAAGTTCAGTTGCATTGAAAAGACCTTTTTCTTGAATAAATTAAATAATTATCTATTTTTATCAGATATGCATGGAATTAATTTATTATTATTTTCCAATGCAACTTGGACTTCTAATTTGAATGCATTTCAATTAAACTGTAATTGGAATCTATCTCAAGGTTAACTGAACATGATTTCTCAATTATTTCAATTAATCCTAAATTGAGCTTTTTCTCTTGTGATTCTCTATAAATTTAGTCTTCAACTCTCATTCCAATTCACTGTAGAGATTTTTGAGAACATGCTTGGAGATTATTATCATGCTAATTTTGCTCTGGAGTCATTAAAAATTATTGTGCTTTTTTAGATTATTTGCATCCATTTTACATTCATTATTGCTTGCATCCATTGTTGCTTGAATTGGTTATTATTGCTTGAATTATTCATCCATCTTGCATCCATATAGCTTAATATCATATAGATTAAATCCTTCATCTTGGTGTAGTCTAGTCACTGGTATTGCTTATAAAAAATTTGAGAGCAATCTTATACTCGCATCTTTTAGAAGGCAATTAGTCGCTTTGCTATGGTTTATTTCTAATTGATTATTGATTACTAACCATGCATATAATGACTTAATTGAAGTGCTGTGCTTGCAACTATAGGTTCACTTTTTCACACACACATCTCTGGCGCCCACTGTGGGGCTCGAAGACTACATTTTTTTCGGCCTCCAAGACTGACCACTTTTTTTTGCTATTTTCCAGGTTTCAGATTTTTTGGTTTTTTTTTCATCTGTGCCTCTCGTATGACAATTTTTACAGACAGAAATGACAAACTGCAGGTGTCACACGAATTGCAAATATCCTATCATACGAGCAGATCCTCTATCGTATGAGCAGATACTTTGTCGTTCGAGCATAAATTCTCTGTCGTATGAGCCGACATCATCAACAATTTTATTTCGTATAATACTGAATCCTCTCTCATACGAGTCAAGTTCTTGTCGTACGATTCTGTATTTTCTGGTAAAAGAGGCAAATTTCATATTTTTTTCATTTCTGATTGATTATTCTGACGACTGACCCTGATTGTTTATCTATCTATCTCAGAGTTTTCTTACATCCTAACTAGTTTTTGCAGAATGCTTGTCGAAGAATATGCTTGTCGCATAAAGATAATATGACTACTGATTCGCTATCTTTGCAGGTTGTCTAAAGGAGAATCGACTAAACATCGTGTATTCTTTAAATTCATTTTTAGGAACCTAACTTGCTATCTGGTTAAAGAACAAATCTGTCTTTTGTGCTTTTAGAAGATTCTGAGAGCTAGGAGAGTATGCTCTTGTCTTTTTCTAGACAATCAAAAATCCAGACCCTTGAAGCTTTTTTGTTTGTTTGAGTTTTGTACATCTTTAGCAGGCCTGCCCTCCCGAGGGGTTGAAAAACTCTTAAAGCCATTACGACCGGTGTGAGGGGAATGACCTAAGTGGGAACGGCTAGACGCCAAGTACTCCAAACCACTATAAAATAAATGTGATTTGATGAAAATCAAGTCAACGGTAGTACTCAGGAATAGCTCTCCTCCATACCTTCGGGTATATTAAACCTTGGTTTTCAAGGCTGGGAGACCTCTTAATTGAGTTTATACCTCGACGCGCTGAATGGATCCCTGACTAAATCCAATTTAAAATTAGAAGCTACCTGGTTCATCTCCGGAAGGGGGATAATCTTTGTGCAAGAGAGATAGTAACTCTCCCAAGATACTTGTCATTTCATGCCCCCATTAGCATTTGGAGTCAGATAATATGGTGTTGAGAATCCATTGTGTGAGACTTAGCAACCGTATTCTGATTAGCTATTGGGTGTGTACCTGAGTCTACAAGCAAAGGTTTTCTTTCCTCACCAAATTCCTTAGGGTTTGCATGCTGTGATTGGAGTCACTATACATACTACTTGTTTTCTGTGTTTTCATCCCTGAAACAAAAACTAAAATACCAAAAATCAGTGAAGACCAGAAACAACTCAGTGAGTCGAAACTTTGTCCGTGTCAGAAACTAGTCCATTTTAAGTCAAAACTCTGTCCGTGTTAGAAACTAGTCCATCCTAAGTCAAAACTCTGTCCGAGTCAGAAGCTAGTTTATCCTGGTCAAAAGTCAGTCCATCTCAGAATTGGTCATACTCAATTATCATACTCAGCAATCAGAAAAACTCAAAATTTCTAGGCTTTGTCCTATGAACAGTCATACGAGTCTGATAATTCATCTTCCTATATCACATCTTGTGTCATACGAGTTTTCTAGTTTTTCATCCTAGACCCAATTTTGTGTCATATGAGTCATTTTATTTTGTCGTCTAGCTCTATATTCCATGTCGTATGAAACATAACTACTCTGAGTCTTTTGTCATCCTACACATGCCCATTTGTCATATGGTACGAGGCAACAACTCGTACGAAATAGAACTATTATCGTCTTGTAGCTGCTAAATTGTCGTCTGGTCCAGAAAATCCTGTCGTACAAGTCTCTGGTTTTGTCAGAACAGAACAGTCAAACTTGCCTAGAAACAGCTTACAACAAACATAATACTGGTTATCATTTTCTTGAGCATAAACAGATCAAGACAGTGTACCTCTGCCATTTGCGTTGCATGATTTGGTCGATCACCTTTCAGCTAGTTCAATCAACTACCTATCAAATTTTAGTCACTTAGATAACGTCTTATACAGGATAGATCATTCCTGAAACCAGACTGAATCTTACACTACTCTTAGAATCAACTTAGATAACATCTTAGACAGGATAGATCATTCCTGAAATCAGACAAAATCTCAGTTGTTTCTCCTAAACAATACTCTAAACAGAACAACTAGCTCTGAAATTTATCTTGACCTTTGCATCACAAACAACTCTAGGTCACACAAATCCATAAAGATGCCTATTCAAACCAGGAGTTCTCATAAGAAACAAGCCAAAGGCAAAGAATAAACCTTCACCTATCAAGATAATCCATTCTATGTGAAGGATCCACTCACTGACATACCGTCATCATTAGGCGGACCAATTTTTGATGAACCAAAATCTCCCACTATACATGAGAGAGAATACAATGATGGAAACAAAAATGATCGTAATATTCCAGAAAATCATAATGACTCCTCATCATCAAGTGAGATTGATGAAGATGCTGAACCTCTAGAGAAAGAAATCCTTGACTGTCAGAAAGACAAAGACTTTAGAAAAATGATGAAAACTATCATGACCCGAGAAAAGGAAGACTATTTCTTAGAACTAGAAAAACAAGGTGCCAAACTTCCTATTGGATATGATGTTCAGACACTTTTTACTAAAAGGGAAGACTCACCTATAATCATGGTACACAAATAGTTACTAGCTTTACGAATGGAGCTCACAGAGCTGAAGAATGAGGACAAATCCCTGAAACAATATTCTTTGGAAACAATATGTCCCTTTCCATTTGACAAAAATCTACACATGCCTCCATTTCCTTCACGAGTGGAAATCCCAAAATTTGACAAATATGACAGTACCTCAGATCCTCAAGATCATGTTAGGGAAATTAGTGCTGCTTGTATGGAATTCATGCACGATCAAACATACCTTATGCGTCTCTTCCCAAGGAGTTTAGGGGGTCAAGCAATGGAATGGTTCTCAAGTCTACCCAAAGGAATAAAAACATTCGAAGAATAATCCAACTATTTTTACAACAATACTCATACAACATTCGACATCCTGTGACTATGATCGATCTTTGTAATACTCAACAGAAAACAGGGGAACCTCTTCTTACTTTTCTCCAATGCTGGAGGAGGATGTTCTCTAGGTACCCAAGACCTATTCCAGACTCTGAGAAAATGGATATATTTGTCAATAACTTGGTCCCCGAATTGAAATATAGTGTATAAATGCAAGTACACCCATCATTTAACAAAATGGTAGATAATGCCATTCGAATGGAAGATGTGCTCATAAAGAAGGGGGATATCACACCTTGGAAAGAAACACAAACATGATCTAGCTCCAAAGAGAAGAACAAGTATTGGAAATTTGCCAAAGACAACAACAAGAATATTGTTAAAGATGGGGTAGTAGACACTGTCAAAACCAACTCAAAATCCACAATATTCAACCTAGTTAGTGGTACACAAGCACTTAAGGCTGCTGAGATTGCAGCAGAGAATCCGCCAAAGAAAACAAAGGAATGGTTCAAAGAAAAGCCTTGGCTTTCCAAACCTAAGCGTGATTTTACTCCTCTTGAAGAATCATATGAATCTGCTTTCAAAACTCTATTGGCAAACAACTTGATAACACTACCAGATAACTCTAGACCATATGATCCAGATGTCAAACCAAGATGGTGGAGAGAAAATGAATACTGTGACTTCCATCAGAATAATGGTCATAACATAAACAATTGCATGAAGCTAAAACATGAGATTCAAGATCTCATAGACACTGGTAAAGTTGTTGTTGGGAATCATTTGACCAATGCTGATCATAAAGCATTTAAAGACCCTTTGCCTACTTATGAACAAGGTGATTCCTCAAAGACCAAAGGAGGTGCCAAGGTAAATTATACTTATGCTAGCCAGGACAACGTTATCAACATGATTGAACCTTCACACTCAGAATATTACAATGTGATTATAGTTCAAGATAAACCAAATGAATCATGATATGCAAAAGCTCTGACCAGATCTCAAAAGAAAGTTACCCCCAAGGAGCTAGTTCTTCCAACCCAGCTCAAAAAACATCAAATCCAATAGCCTTGCCAAACAAACAAAAGGAATAAACCTTGGATAAATTTAAAAGATTAACCTCATCATCATCCTCTTGATATAGTGTGGTTGAACAGTTAAAAAAGAGAAATGCTCAAATTTCAATTTTTGAATTGCTACAACTCTCATCTGCTCACAAGGAAATCCTAGACAAAGCATTGCTCAATACCAATGTTACAAAAGATTTAGACATTGATCGGTTTTAGTCTATGGTGGGTCATCTGACTTCACCTCGCTATTTGACCTTCTCTGAAGAAGATGACAATTCATTAAATCATCCACATAACCAGCCATTGCATATTGAAGCCATGATCCACAAACACAAAGTTAAACGTGTTTTGATAGATGGAGGCCCGAGGTTGAATATCTGTACTTATCATCTTCTTACACGACTAGGATTCTCTGAAAATGTCATTGATCTAGGCAAGAAAATAACAATTAAAGCCTATGATGAAGAAGAGAGGACCTCCAAAGGTCTAGTATCATTACCAATCAGAGTGGGACAAGTAGAGAGAGATGTCCTTTTCCAGGTTCTCGATATTCCATTGTCATACAATATATTATTGGGCAGGCCATGGATTCATGAAATGAAGGTAGTACTGTCAACATATCACCAATTCTTAAAGTTTCCTTATAACGAAGCTAAATTCAGTATTCCTGCTGATACAAATGTCATTTGTAATGCATTGACAAAAGGTGCAGATACTTTTGTGTCTCATAATAGGGCAACCTCTCCAAATGAAGATCCAAACACATTGATGAAAGACTTAGAAAAGAGATTGAAGATTACAGATACCAGCATGGATGGCTACAAGATAGAACTGATACTATCATTAGTTTTTCTCCCCCCATCACCAAAATAGTTGGGCAAGCCATCAGAGGCTATGAGGACACAAACTTCGGCTCCGAATACTATATATGATGGTCTCTTCATATAGTCTTCTACCTCCTTGGCAGATGAAATAGAAGAGGATGTTGTGCTTAACTGGCTCTTTAAGGAAGATAGTCCAAATGAGGAGGTATGACATTGTGAGATTTCCTCAAACCAATATGGTCATGGTTACAAAATGATTCAGCACATGGGGTACTTAGGTACTAGTCCTTTGAGAAAACAAAAAGAAGGTATTATTGAACCAATTCAACTACAAACCAAATCCACACATGATAAGGCTGGACTGGGATACAATCCGAAAAAGACATCAGACCAAAAACATGTTTCTAAGTCTAAAGGCTCAAAAAAGATATCGCCTTTAACATTACATGAAGTAGACACTAAACAAACAAAAGTAGAGTGTAGAAAAGAGAAAGAGGAATCAACGGTCAAGAAAGAAGAAATAGTCAGTGCTCAAGCTTCGATGGTATCAGCTACGATAATACAAGAAGTTGAGGTTCCTGAGGATATAAGAGATGAAGTCGTAAGAATTAGAGAATTGTTTGCACCATTAAAAGTTCTAGTCACATATACTGGCAGGCAACAAGTAGATGATTCAGAGACTGATTCAAATGAGTATGAATGGGGTCCTGACTATCTTTCAGACATATCCGCTATAGAAACTCCAGAAGAATCTAGTGGTGTCATAGAGGATACTCAAGAGCTGATGTGCATAAAACTAGAGAGGGAAATACAAGAAATTAGACAAAAGAGGCAAGTGAATTATGAACAAGCATTGAAAGAAGGAACAATACCAGAAAGCTTCTCATTGATGTGTCCTTATCCTAAAATAGAACAAATTAGTTATAGCACTACATAGGAAGAGTTAGAAGCTACAGAACAAGAACCAGTCATCAGTCCAGAAGAAGCTGAATGGAGTAGACGACAAAAAATCACAGAAACAATGAGATCATGTCAATAGGTGTGTCAGATACAAATGACAAATGAACCACAATATGAATGAACTTGTAGCATTAAAGTTGTTAGTATTGATACCATACATATGCTTACTAAATCACCTGAAAGAGACTTGGAAACTTCATCCAATGACTCTGATGACTCTAATGATAGTCCTATTCATGATGATACCCACTCAGCCTCAAATTCTGAAACATCTGATACAAACAATGAAAAGTTGCCTACTAGTCTTATTGCTATTAAACCACAATATGACGTCTAGTCCAGCGTAGTAAACAACATTACAAGTATGTCTATTGGATTAGATTGATTAAATATTAACATGAACTTTAATAATCATGATCTAACTCTTCCTGGTCTCGAGACACTTATGCAAGGTATCATTCTAGAACTCAACTTTTCGATCCGCAGTTGTTGTAACAATACCATGAACGCTCTTGAACCTATCCAAAATTTGTCCTTAGTACATCTCGAATTGATTGACTGTACTTTACAGAATCAACCCATGGATATACCTACTTTTGCCAATGACTATACATTATCCTATTATCTCAATGTAGTCGAACCTATGAACTCTTCCACCAGTGAACAGAGTGAAAATATGGCTGAAGAGGATATCAAGTATCTTAGTCACAAAAACAAGAAAAATAAAAATAAAAGATCTGATGGCGAAAACCATATTGTGGCGGTGTGAGAATCTAAAAAAGAGAAAATAAAGGATGTACCTAAAGGTGAAAACCTCTTTGAGGCGCCTGAAGGTGAGATACTTGGTATACTGCCCAGTCATTTCCAGGAGCGGTCTTCCATATTGATCGAGCCAACTCAACTAGTGAATATCAAGAATCAAGAGACACCACAAATTATTCACATAGCTCAATCACTATCAGCAGAGGAATTGAAGGATTTCACTTAGCTATTCTTAGAGAAGAAAATAAACTTTGCATGGACGTACTCTGATATGCCAGGCTTGGATCCTGATCTCATTATGCACCATCTCTCAATCACACCAGGAGTAAAACCAGTTAAACAAAAACTCCGTAAGATTCACCTGCATGTCGCACTATTGCTCAAAGCTGAACTAGAGAAACTACTCAAAGCTAGATTTATCAGAGCAATAGATTATGCTGAATGGATTTCCAACATAGTACCTGTGTCGAAGGCAGATAAATCTATCATAGTTTGTATAGATTTTAGAGATCTCAACAAAGCATGTCCGAAAGATGACTTTCCATTGCCAAATATTGATATGATAGTCGACATGACAGCTGGGTATGAGATGTACTCACTAATGGATGGATTTTCCCACTACAATCAGATTAAAATCGCTCCTGGACATCAAGAAAAGACAACTTTCACCTATGCATGGGGAACCTTTTGTTGGAACATTATGCCATTTGGGTTAAAGAATGCAAGGGTGACCTATCAAAGAACAGTCACTACTATTTTTCATGATATGATGCACAAGAATATGGAAGACTACGTTGATGATACTTTAGTGAAAACTATGAAAAGATCAACACATATTCAAGAGTTAGGTCCTATCCTCGACAGAATGGAAAAGTTCAAACTCCGGTTAAATCCAAAGAAGTGTGCATTCGGAGTGACATCTAGTAAATTACTTGGCTACATCATTTCAAAAAAAGGAATCGAAGTTGATCCTGAGAAAATCCAAGCCATAATGGAAATGCCGTCTCCCAAGAATATCAGTCAAATGAGAAGTCTACAGGGACGTCTCCAATCCATTAGAAGGTTCATTTCTCAGCTAGCAGACAAGGCTCAACCTTTCACGAAGGTACTAAGGAAAGGTGTAATATACAATTGGGATCAAGAATGTGAGCAACATCTTCAGCAAATCAAAGAGTACCTATCAAATCCACCAGTCTTAATGCCACCTATTCAAGGTAAACCACTAATCTTATATATATATCAGCAACTGATTCATCACTGGGGGCACTTCTGACACAATAGGATGACAGCAAAAAGGAAAGAGCTATCTATTACATCAGCAGGACATTGGTGTCTTATGAAATGAACTAAAATATAATAGAAAAATCATGCTTAGCATTGGTCTTTGCATCACAAAAACTAAGACACTACATGCTAGCACACTCAGTCAAGTTGGTGGCTAAAATTGATCCACTCAAGTATCTTCTTAGCAAGGCAACACTCATAGGAAGATTGGCGAAATGGGTCATGATCCTTACAGAATTTGACATTGAATATGTGGAACGTAAAGCCATAAAAGGACAGGTAATTGCTGATCAACTTGTTGAAGCTCCACTTGAGGATACTCAACCACTACACATCGAGTTCCCAGATGAATCAATAATGCATCTTACTCAACAACCCTAGAAGATGTTCTTCGATGGTTCCTTTACTCAAAATGGTTCAGGTGCTGGCATACTATTCATTACTCCTTAGAAGTATTCAATTCCAAAGTCTTATAAGATTCTATTCCCTTGCACAAACAACATTGTAGAATATGAAGCTTTGGTGAATGGAATAAAACTAGCCATTGAATAGAAGGTTGCTGAATTACATATCTATGGAGATTCTCAGCTGGAAATTGATGCCTTACAAGAGGATGGTAGATGATCTCAAGAAGTACTTTGCTTTTGTATCATTCCAATAGATTCCTAGATTAGTGAATAGAGCAGCAGATGCTATGGATACCTTGGAATCTATACTTGAGCTACAGGAGTCCAATTTTCACTTTGATTTCCTAGTGGAAGAGTTATATTACCCTGCTTATGATTCTCCTGAGACCCAAATAGTCTGTTCTATTATTGGACATGACTCATCCCGATACAACCACATCTATTCCTATCTATGTGATCAAATTATCCCTGAAAACCTTACTTGTAATGAGAAAAGAAACTTAACTCGAAACACTTTGTGGTATGTTATCATAGCTAACAATTTGTTATCATAGCTAACAATTTGCTTAGATGTCTAGAAACTGAAGAATTTAAACGTGCATTATCGGAAGTCCATGAAGGTATTTGTGGATCTCCTTCGAATGGTTTTACTTTAACTCGAAAACTATTACGGGCTGGCTACTACTGGCCAGATATGAAAAAAGATGCCATAAAATTTGCTAAGACTTGTGAGAAATGTCAGCTTCATGGAAATCTCATACATGCCCCAACAAGGGACCTCATACCATTTATAACACACTAGCCTTTTCAGCAATGGGCCTTTGATCTCATTGGTCAGATATATCTGGCCTCATCCAATGGACATAAATTCATCATAACTGCCACTGAGTATTTCACCAAGTGGGTAGAGACAGTTCCATTCGCCAAGGCAACTGGTAAACAAGTCGCCTTGTTCATCCTAAACTATATAATTTGCAGGTATGGGATACCTTCATCCATCGTGACTGATAATGGAGGACAATTCAAGAATAAAGATTTGGACGAGCTTTGTGAGAAATTCAAAATAAAGCAACACTGGTCATTAGTATATTACCCTCAAGGTAATGGACAAGTTGAGGCATCTAACAAAAACCTACTAACTATCTCGCACAGAACTGTGAACAAGTTTGGGAAGGATTGGCATCTGCAGCTCAATCCTACACTATGGGCTTATAGAACCAGTATCAGAACACCTACTGGGGCTACACCTTTTTCTTTGGTGTAGGGTCCAAAGCAGTATTACCTATTGAAGTAGAAATACCATCTCTAAGAGTTTCATTGCAAGGTCTTGTTACTGATGAAGATCATAGAATATCTAGATTGCAAGAACTCGAATTACTGGATGAGCATCGACAAGTGGCGTTTGATCATCTCAGAGTGTATCAGAAGAGAATGTCCAGAGGGTATAACAAGAAAGTTTGACAAAGAGAATTTCAAGTTGGTGACCTAGTTCTGAGAGAAAATCCAAAAAATCAACAGTTTCGCGACAATAAAGGGAAATTTGAACCCAACTGGCTGGGTCCCTACATTGTTACTATAGTATTTGGCTCTGGTGCCTATCAACTCTCAAACTCAGAAGGAGAACAACTCCATGAACCGTTTAACACCATCCACTTGAAGAACTTCTTCGCTTAGCACTCTCTGCTCTAGCAAACTTGTACAGTTGGAAAAAATCTTGAAAAAAATCCTAAAAATCAGAGAAAGTCCTGAAGAAATCCCCCAAAAAAAAAGAAAAAAAATAAATATATATATATATATATATATATAAAGAGAGAAAATGCCCTGGTGAAAACCTGGTAAATAGGCACCTTGGTAAAAAAAAAATTCATTCTCTGTCAAGCAGGTGAAACCTGGTAAACAGGCGCCTCTTGTACTCAAGCGCTCCATCTATCAACGCAACATTGGCATTTCTTGCTTTCAAGCATCTTTTGCTTTCACTTGTACATATTTTCAGTCACTTTTGTGACATCCTGGTTCGTTGGAACCCTCATGACTTGAAACTGATCAACGTCCTAGTCTTAGGTTACTTGACAGAGCACATTACATATCCTAAGTAGTGTCAACCAAGTCATTATTCTGTTAGTGAAACTTGGTCATCCACTCTGAGTCAGTTACCTGTCTCCTGACTACTACAGAGTTTTTATCACTGAGTTCACAAGCAAAACAACGCAACGGAAAACAATTACTAAATAGTTTGAGCTATGAATGCAAATTTTCATTTTATGCTGTCTTTTATATTGATTTTCAATTATTGTCCCTCTGAGTAACTCGAGGAAGTCTATTGTGACTAAGAGAAACAAGGATTGGGGGCGTAATATTTTCTTTGTTTTTTTCTTGTAGGAATGATCTCGATGATCTGGAAACATATAAATTAGCTGGGTGTCTGTGATAAGAGCCTTCACATCAAGGTGAAATCACCTCACATACCTCGACTCCGCTTATTTGTATGCTACAGGGAGGTCCATATCATTTCTTTGTCTGTTTTGAGGGAATTTTTTAAGATGCAATTCGGGTCCCTGTGAAATCTGTCCAAGGATATGAACGAAAAAAGGGTCATTGCGGACAAGATAATTAATATTGCACATTGAAAAACAAAGGAAATCTAACCTTCCTGTTGTGTTTGTTATGCTCAGTGATGAATCTTAATCATTTTAAATTGAGTGACTAGGTTTAGGTTGCATTTCGCATCTTGTTTTGCATTTCATTCTGCATTTTGTGACTTTAGAGTGATTTTGGTGTAATAATAATGATCTTTTCATTTGTTGAATGAGAGCTGGAAGCTTCATCATTTCTTCGCTAAGTGGTCTTTTTATCATTATTTCTTCGATCGAGTACTCGCATTTTGAGATGTTTAGCTGCATACATAACATTTCATATAGATTCATTCATTTCATTTCATTATTATTTGTTTGCATTCATCTTATTGCATAAAAAAAAAAAATGAAAAAATGGCACTACTCATTTTCATTCATTTATTTGCATATAAAAAAGAAACCAAAACATAGACATCCATATTCATTTGCATTACATACATTCATGTTGAAATAAATGCATACATATAGAATAAAGCATATAGAAACATCTCATAGTCGATCAACACAAGTACGATGAAGTCAAATCAAATCTTGTATATATATAATGTCAAGTATAAGGGTACAAAATGATGTCCAATGACATATACAAACTCCCATCGGAGCAAGAATCATATCAGCTACAAAAAAATGGGTGTGTCTACAAAAAATATCCTAGCTAAAAAAAGAATCATCTAGCTGGCGCCCTCTCCCTCATTGCCTGGTGGAGGAGGAGGAGCCTGATGCTCGAGATCCTGGCGCGGTGCTCGTGCTCCCTCTGATCTAGCCATATACTGTGAATAGGGTTGCACCTACTATGCAATAGGAACTGTGACACTATATGCCGCCACATAATATGCAGCCCTACTACTTTGGAGAAGCACCTCCTATCGAAGAGACTCTATCTCTGCTCTCGACTTGGCTCTCAATGCTATGATCTGGTGATCACACTTGGCCCTAACCTCGACCAGCTATCGATCTCACTCCACTAGCTGAGTCTGAGCCACTATCAACTGTGACTATAGCTCTGCAAGGCATGCTCTCATCGACCATCCCATGTCAGCCCCCTGCTCTCTCGCAGGCTCTTCACCACCATCTCCACCACCATCTCCACCTATGGCTCCACCCTGCTCATCTCGCCATTGTCAGACCTGCCTCAGAGCTGCTCGCTCCTCCTCTCCACCACCCGACCTCATGCCTACTCTCCCAAGGGATCCACCCTCACCCCTCTACTATCTAACATCAGCTTGCACTCCACTGCTGCTAGCACCAGGATCACCACCAGTCCATCAAGGAGCATTTGGTTTCTGTGCCTGTTCCTGCCTATGGCCCGATCTTTGGCCCTGTCCCTATGTTGGTGCGGGGGCATCATCCTCCACATCCTCAATATGAGGAGTATGCTCTCCTGGATCTGTAAAATGAGGGAATGGATGCTGCTGAAAGTAATCCCTATACTAGGGCAATACCTCTGCATCTGCTATATCATCCAGGTAATCCCACCTCAGATGGTGTAAACCTGTCAGCTCCTGCATCGCTAAAGCATAGGATAGGCTAGGTGACCATCCCTATCTCTCCTCATCGGCATATTGAGCATACATTGTATACTCCTGAGAGATACCCTAAGGCCGACCGTACTGCCTCATCACTCGTGAAATGACGAATCGCTCCACAACAGTCTGTGACCTCCCAATCAGTGGGCATGTAACAAAAAGATCTCTCTGAACCGCCCGCCAGTCATCCCATGACTCCAACCCCCTGTACTTTCTCCATATGACAACTATCAGATCATCAAGCTATCATCACCAAAAGTTTGTCTTTCCCAGATGGGGCTGTGTAATATATCTGGCATACCTATAACTAATCGGCTGCCCTAGCTCTTTGCTATCATCAATTATTGACCGACAAATGGGAAGGTGCTCCCAAGCCTATACCTGTAAAATGTACACCCCTGCAGCCATGCTCCGCCCATCTTTGTAGACAATCTCATGCATCTCCTGATACATGTGGGCCAAAAAACAAGAGCCCCAGCCAAGTCTCTAAGGGGTCTCTATCAACCTCTCCAACATACATCCTCATCCACTCTGAAAACCCTGTTGCCCTCTGTCTGGCATCAAGAAGCAACCAATGAAACCTGCTAGGACACATGTCAGCGGATACTCCTCATTGTACCTGCCCATCAATATATCCCAACTCATAGAATGAGTCAAGATATCGGGATCCCTGAAGACATTCCTAAGAGCCTGTAGTCCAGGTAACAATGCAGAATCATAATCCACCTTATCCCCAGCAAAAGGGATATAAAGGATCTTGTACACATCCTCGGGAGTGATAGTGAACTCCCCAACTAGCAAATGAAAGGTATTATGCTCTGAATGAAACCACTCTACCAATGCTGTGAGCATCCTGTGGTTCACACAAATATCAGGTAATCTCATCAGGTGAGTCAAGCCACACATATCAACATGAGCTTGCTCAACCTCAGAAAAATCATGAACCAAAGCCATAGTGAGAGGATATACACATCTGAATAGCACAGGAGGTAAGAACACTTGCAGAAAAAAAAAAAAACTAACAACGATCATCAAAAAACATTCCAAATAAGCCTACAAGAGAAGTTAAACATCAGGCAAATCCAACTAAGTCAAATGCAAAAGCAAAATTTCATGTTTACACTTTCAAAAATGATCACTGTTTTCCGAATGACAAAACACAATCAAACAGAATCTCGTACGAGTCAGGAATGGCTGTCATATGAGTAAACAACCTCGAACAACAAACTTTTACACATCGCATGACAAAATGGTCTTTTAACAGACTTGTCGTACGACACGAGGGTGAATCCCATACGACAAATCTAATGGCTTCAAATGATAAAAGATAATTTGCCAGTTTCTCGTACGAGACAAGATCCTGTCTCGCATGATAAACCATGACACCCGACCTAAAACCCATGAAAAATGTGAAAAATAAATAAAAATATTCAAAATTGGAAACATAAAGAGGCTAAAGATCGATCACTTACCGCTGGCTTGTAGTTTCAGGGTCGATTGTGACATCTCTGGCGCTCAAATCGATGCTGACGACTAGGGACCACCATTTTTCTTCGCAGAAGGTTTTTTGAATTTTCAAACTTGGAGGGTTAAAATGAATTGAAAATGACACTTTCGTCCTATATATAGCCTAAAACCTAATTTTTCAACTTGCTCTGATGGTTATGAAAATTGTACCCTTAGCTATTGTGCCTATTCTGATTCCATTTTCAAGATTGAAATCGAAATTCGAGATCATCTTGCTAGTCAATTTCACAATTTTGACCACTTAGCGTGTTTTTCATCAAATGCTCATTCTTTCTTCAAATTGCCCTCAATTTCAACGCTGAATCTTAATTCAATTTCATTTTACACATCAACATTACAATCAACTCTATGCTCAATTTCTTGTCAATCATCGCCAGAATTTTAATCAATCCCTCGCTATCTTTCGATTTCGCTCCTGAGGGGGCATACTCACAACCTTATGACTTCACATCTCACAAGTCGAGAAATTTTTCAAATCTTCATCAAAAGTCGAGCAAAATCTTTCCAATTAAAGAAAAAAATCCTTATTGCTAAGGGGCATCTCAACTTCATTGCTTCACATCAAGTTGAGATCTATTGATCATCTGAATCAAATCAATCGCTAGGGGCATATCAGTTTCATCACTTCAAATCAAGCTGATATTTGTCTTTCATCTGAATTAATGTCTTAACGTTAATCAGTTTCATCGCTTTTAATCAAGCTGATTATTCATTTAAACTCAATCAAAAGTTTAAAGAGTTTCTTTGATCACACTAAATCTAAGCAGGTGTTCAGTATTTGTTTCTTGATCAAGCTGAATGGTTTATTCTTCGCTCATCGTGTCTTGATCAATCAAGTTCAAGATCGATATTTTTTATCATCACTCACTTCATCTAAGTTCAATCAAGTTCTAGATCAGTAAGATCCGCTTCTTGATCAATCAAGTTCAAATTCGGTATCTTTGTTTTCTATCGTTCCTCAGTTCAATCAAGTTCGGGATCGGTATCACTTTAATCAGACTTCATTCAGCTTTGTCGCTTCGAATCAAGCTAAACACCTTGCTTTTCATCTAGTTTGTGATCAATCAAGTTCAAAACTGGCATCTCCTAGACATCACACATTCTTTGAATCAAAGCACTGCTCGCACATTAATTCAAAGAGGGGCAAATGTTATACCCTAAAATTGGTCATCTAAACCATGGGCCCCTAATCTCGACAACATCACCAAGGTCCTAACCAAAGGCAATTAAATTAATCTTGAGCACATTATTAATTCTTTAATTATCAAAAATCACATGGCAAATCAACTACTCAATATTAATTAAATATTTATTTAATTAATCAAATCATTTCCAAGAATATCATTTTGATCAATTATCCCATTTTAATTTATTAAATATCCTTGCATATTTAATTAATTAATAAATTTGCCATTCAATCATGCAAAAAGGATTAATTTATTACAAAGAGTTGAACTGAAAATAAAACGAAAAAAGAATTGAATTAAGAGAGAAATCAAACTTGAGATATTATTTCTTTTCTAAATTTAGAACTTGAAATTAGAAAAGCAATTTAATTGAATTATTGAATTATTCTCTAAAATTGGAACTTAAAGATTTTCAAAAATAGAAAAAGAAGTTCAGTTGCATTGAAAAGATCTTTTTCTTGAATAAATTAAAGAATTATCTATTTTTATCAGATATGCATGGAATTAATTTATTATTATTTTCCAATGCAACTTGGACTTCTAATTTGAATGCATTTCAATTAAGCTATAATTGGAATCTATCTCAGGGTTAACTAAACATGATTTCTCAATTATTTCAATTAATCCTAAATTGAGCTTTTTCTCTTGTGATTCTCTATAAATTCAGTCTTCAGCTCTCATTCCAATTCACTGCAGAGATTTTTGAGAACACGCTTGGAGATTATTATCACGCTAATTTCACTCTAGAGTCATTGAAAATTATTGTTCTTTTTTAGATTATTTGCATCCATTTTACATTCATTATTGCTTGCATCCATTGTTGCTTGAATTGGTTATTATTGCTTGAATTATTCATCCATCTTGCATACATATAGCTTAATATCATATGGATTAAATCCTTCATCTTGGTGTAGTCTAGTCACTGGTATTGCTTATAAAAAATATGAGAGCAATCTTATACTCGCATCTTTTAGAAGGAAATTAGTCACTTTGCTATGGTTTATTTCTTATTGATTATTGATTACTAACCATGCATATAATGACTTAATTTAAGTGTTGTGCTTGTAGCTACGGGTTCACTTTTTCACACACACACCCTGTGGCAGTGTAAACCCATTTTTGGGAACCAACAGAGGGGGGGTCAATCAGTTGTCACAGATTACCAGATCATTTAGGAATTAAAAATTTAATACCGGAACCCAAAACAATAATACCAGAATGCTGAAACCAAATACCAGAATAACAGTTAAACCACTTAAGCATAAACAATAATCACAAAATAAATACCATCGACATGACACCAAGATTTATATGTGGAAAACCTGGTAAAGGGAAAAACCATGATGGGAAGCGTACGCATAGTCAAATAATACTTCTGCAGTAAGTATGCGGATTACAATTGAGGGGCTTGCACTTGCAGGAAGACCAACATCCTAGAGCACATTGCTCATCACAAAAGAAGTCTCACTGACTACATATAAATTGAAACTACAATCCGGAAGAAGTGTTTGGACTACAAAGATAACATCTCCTATGTCTGAGTATAGTTTCGGTTAAGATCAATATCAGAGGACTAAATCCTCTTACATAAACCCAATTCGATATCCAATGATCGACCAAATCCTCTGCCTGAATGATATTACATTATTTGCACATTACATATCCATATTCATTCCCTGACCTTATAACTTTGTTGATCTACAATGAGATCTTACATCATATATATACAAACCCTCGACCATAAACAATTAGGCCAGCCAACAGAAAATAAACCAAATACATAATTACAAAACATGTCGGCCTTAGACCAAACAAACAATATCCAACACATAAGACATCCCGGAAACACATCGAGAGGTCCAATCCACACATTTCATTAAGCTGGTCCATAACCTAGATCAATCGGGACACAATATAGGTCCACACGCTAAAGCAATGATCCCAATCCACCAATTCTCTAACATGATCTCCAACAGCATCCTAAATCTACACCAGAAGCTACACCAACACCACTTATTTGCATATCATCAAAGATCTTCATCAAAATCTCTGTTGGTGAAACCCTCGCCGGAATCACAAGTCAAGCTTCCAAGAAAGCAGGATAGCATCTGATCACCAGAAAAAAAACCAAGTTACTGAATATGAACATGAGTATCATTAATAATCCAGTTCCATAACCAAACCATACCAGAGCCTACCAGATTATACCGGATCCAAACCAACCAGAAACCACTCAACCTACTAGGACCAGAAGGGTGTCGGTAAAAGATCCAAACAGCTAGTGTTGACATCAATGACAAAACATCAATGCAACACATCATCAATTCATCCAAATGGCCAACAAAGATCCCACTCAAACTTAGATTAGTACAAAAAAATCGCTACCCAACAACGAAACCAAAACTAGCCAAACTCTGATACCAACTAAAAGGAAGCTAAGGTGTGAAAAATACTTCTTAAAACTAATTTAGTGGGGGGGATAGTGCAAATTTTCAATACAATTCTTAACTATTGCAAAAATTGAAACACATTCACAAGGAGATAACGAAAATGCATAAATATTATACCATATAACACAAGATATATTATGGATAAAACCCGTTTGGGAGAAAATCCCCACAGTCTAAAAGAACAATACATTATATTAATGAAATAACAATTACAATACAATAAGAATATATTGCTTCCTCAACAAGAGTCTTCAACAATCAATCCAACAACACTCTGAATTGATTTTAACAACATCACACTTCACCTATAAGCATAACATAACTAATTCTCTCCAAGGCTACCTTATATAGAGAAATACAACTCAAGAGGTAGCTTCTAGATGAAGATACAAGATGGGAACATGCAAAATATTTGGCCCTATTTTTTAGTGATCAAAAAGCATGCAAATAACACATGTACATCTCCAAATGACTCCCCATTCAAACCTCTAAAGTTGGGCACCCAAAATTTACTATTTTAACGCATGACAAATTCTCTTACACATCTTATAGTTGTCATAAGAATATGTCATAACTTATATCTATAAGAGAATGTGTCATGGCTAACTATTATTAGGTAATTCTCTTACAGCTTGTTATAAGCCAACTTGGGCACCCACCTTCTCCATACAAAGGTATCTTTTGCCACTTGTTCATTTTATCATAGAATATGTCATAGGCTATCATATGTAAGTGTCATAGTATCTTGTCATAAAAATTTCATAACATGACACTTGTCAAGATCCTCAAAGTGTGATGCCTACCTCCACATGTGCAACATATGTTTCATGTAGTCATCACTAAGTAGGATGCCACCAAGCTTGTGGTTCCCACTAGATGACTAGACATTTCTAGGCAATTTATAAATTAAAATAATAAATAAATATAACAAAATCAATGTTAGGATTTGTAAAGGTTGAGACACCTTAATCCCAACACAAATTTCCCTAATTATCCTATTAATCATTAACATATCATAAATGATAAATATTTCTTTGACATTACCAACTAACATTATATAAATTTCATTTTCCATAAGATGAAAGATGTAAGAAAAAAATTGTGATATAAATTATAAATTTAAAGCCTCTCCCCAAATAAGTAGATAAAGTCTCCTATAAAGAGATTTATGTTGCTATATTTCTTGATAATTCATTTGTTCTACCACCTATGCATCTTGAGTGATGCTCCTCCTATAAATTAATTATTTTACTAAGCTATCACCAAAATTTAGGTACCCGTAACTTCATATTTATCAACATGTTTTAGTTTGTCTATTAACATTTCTTCTCTTAAAAGAGCTAGATAATCCATCAATTGCCAACCGGATTATTAACTTTCTTGAAGCCTCTTACTTCAATATTCCATGTGGGGCACATAAAGATTGAAAACAACCTAAAATATTCAAGGCATCTAATATCGCACCAAGAATATATTCTTTTTTTATAATGTAGCAATTAGAAAATTCTCACTTCTTTGTGAAGACTTCTTAGTGGAAAGGCAAGGTGTTAAAGTTTGAGTAGGTTCTTCCATTAAGCCATGATCATGTGTGACACTTAAAATCCTCAAAAAAATCATAAACAAAACCATAATTTATATCATCTTCTTCAAAAGAGTGTGTTTTTCTAGGCAAATATGTTGGTGCAGAGCATTCTATTTCTTCCATATTTCATCTTGAGCCATTTTGTCAAACAATTGTTGTGCTTTCTCTATGATTTCTCATTCTACATGCTAGCATGGGCATGTAGTATGTAGTATTTTTATTTTAAATCTATCATTCATGTTATTCCATGAGCTCACATTTCCTTGAGAAAAAAACTATTAATATCTCATGCATCTAGCCTATGGCTCTCCATTTAATATACAAGTCTGGTAGGAATTGATAAGAATAAACCATTTCCATTAGGCTCTATAACTTAGTTTGAATTTTTTGGTTTGGTGAAAAGCTTAAATAGTGCACTCTAAGCTTAAATAGTGCACTCTAAGCTATGATTTGTTAAGGTGGCTCATTTGAAATCACACTAGGTTCTTCAATAAGACTTATTTAATGTGATTTTGAATTAATAAAAACTTAGAATGTGTTGTTTAAACCAAAATAATTTTAAAAATATGTTGGCATTACATTTCTATTCACATACCTTGCAAATGTAACAAAAAAAATAGTCATGTCCTTTCAAACCTTTTGGTTCATGCAATACATGTTTATGCCTCCATAAATCACATAAATGTTTTAAAAAAATATGCTTCCATGGATGTTGAAAGCTCTGATTTGGACATGAGCTAGGAGAGTGTAGGAAAAGGTTGAAAATTTGACTTTAAACCTATCATTCATTGCATTCCACAAGGTCACATTTCTCGAGGTATATTGGAAATCATTCATAGGTCTTGACATAATTGATTGCATCCTTCGTAGTTTATTTCTGAATTTTTTTCTTTCAATTCTATTTTGATGGATGTCAATACCCTGCTTCAACTTTTGGCACAAGCTAGTAGAATGCTAGCAAAGATTGGCATTCTATATCTTTCTTTGCATAGCCTTTTCAATATTTTATGTAGCCTTTTTGATGTTTTTGCATGGCCTTTTTATGTTTTGTTCAACCTTTTGCATTTTAGGCTTCAATTTTAAGAAACAAATTGATATTTTTTTTTTCCATTCCATTTTCTAAAAACTTTATGCCATGCATCACTACTTAAATATCAAAAACATAAATAATTAATAAAATATTAGAACTTTGGTATTAAACTGAAATACAACCTATAATGAAATAATATATTAAAACTTCAATAACTAGCTACATGTTTTTTCATGCAAGAAAATGTCTATAGGTTTCATTTTTTTAGTGGATGAAATCGACAAATAGTGAAATGATTGGCAAATCATTTCCATGTTTGCAAGCTTGAATCATACCTCTAGATATTGGCAGTTTAGGTAATATGCATCCCTACTCACAATTTATACAAACCACAAAATAAAATCCACTTAGTCATATCACAATGAAATTCCCTCTTGAAAACCAACCATATAAAAGTGATTCAATGGATACCGCAAATTCATAATCTTCAACCTCATTGTAGAGATTTATTAGCTTTCTTAGTGGTTATGAATCATCATAAAATAAAGAGGAGGATTGCAAAATACTAAGTCTTAAATTATCTCTGGATAAAAGCCCTATGTCAAGATCAATACTAAAGCTACCAATGTGTGCATGATAATTCTCGTGTTTTATTGTAAAAGTCTTTTGTTTGTCGAGTTATTCTCAAAATTTATTTTTAATTTCGTTGATTTTCTAAATCTCAATCCCTTTTTCCTTATTGCATATATAATAATATGAGTCACCTTCTATTTGTACCTTCTTTAAGCCTAGGTGTGAACAAGTTTGTAGGCTTTAAAGAAGTGTCATGGCTTCTACTATAAAAAAAATAATAAGAACTACATTTTTTAAATGAAATAAGAAACAAAAAATTAATAAAATTAATATATATTATGCATCATAAAAGAAATGTTCATTAAAAATATTTAAAAAAATATAAAATATTATTTTTAAATTAACTAGAATGATTAAATTATTTTATAATATAAAAAGTATAATCATTCAAATTATAAATTCATAATAATATAAAATGAAATAAAATGTATTAAATAAAATCATGTGTTTCTTCTTATCATATGCCATTAGTGCCTCACTAATTTGGTCTTCTTATTGAATTCTTTTTTTTTCATGTCTTTCTCTCAAAATTTGCCTCATTTAATAAAAAATATATTATATATAGTAAATATATAATAAATATAACTAAAAAATATATATAACAAATTAAATAGATATATATTATATATTGTTTTTAATTAATAAAGCAATGTTAACCAGGGTGCTGAACCTTAACATAGCCAAGAACTATCAACAACACTTTCCTAGCACTAAAACAATATCAAAACATCAAAAACCATGAGTTTGAAGAGAGTTTAACAAAAAAACAAAAGGGCCCAACCCCAAAAGAGAGAAAAACAAAGACCAACAACCTAAGACCTAGGGGGCCGATTACAGACCCCACTCATATCTATGACCTTGTCCCAATCATTATAGAGGAACTTGTAAAGTTCCCTAGCTGCCTGTTTGTAAGCATCATCCTCAATAGTTATTTCGCGCGGGAGGGAGAGTGTCAGTGCAAAGTTATGAAGCACATGTAGGTAGAATTTGTTGATGCTAGCCAGCTATTTATCTCTGATATCCAGCTTGCGTTTTATTTCCTTGATTATCTCTTTGAGCTCCTTAGTTTCAAGAATCAATCCCAGGATATCAATGTGGCTCAAAAGCTCATGAACCTCATTGTTGAGGCCTTACAGCTCCTCCATACTAGTATTACCCTTGGGGACCTCTTCCTCCTCCTTGTGAATATCCTTATGCTCTACCTGCATGGGAAAACTCATACCACCTTCTTTTTCTTTTCCATCCCTACCAAACTTTGTGTCTTTAACCCCAACATCTCCACGAACCCTCACATTAGCTTGAGCTCCAGTATCCAGCTCAGAAGCCCTACGTACAATAGGGTCCACTTTTTCTATAATTTCATTCAAGTTCACAAGGTCAATTTTACCAATCGGTTCCTCATTGTCAGAAATCAAGTTCTCAGTACCCAGAGGGGCCCCAAAGTTATCCACATCCACCACAACCATAGAGGCCTTGATGGTCTCTTCATCTGCCAACTCATTCAAATTACCACCACCCTTGCCCTCGTTGAGATCATCTTCAGAGTTAGTAGCATTTGGGGTTTGCCCTTCTTCTCAGTGAAGCCCTTGGAAGAAAGTCTACGAGACCTCCTTCTACCCTCAGATTTAGGAGTAGGGTTTTCCTCTTCCAACTCGTGAGAGGAGGAATTATCAATGAAAACTCTCATATGCTTCCCTGGGGGCTTTCCTTTTCCCTTGTTTTAAATGGGTTTCTTATCCTTCCTGACAGAGAACGAGGGGAAGGTGTGATGGGAAAGCTCAATAATAGAAACAAAGGACGAGGGGAATGGGGAGGAAGAAAAAGCTTCATTAGAAAGTTGAAACAATCTAGAGGGGGGCATGTCGCTAGCAAGAGCCACAAGAGGATGAGAGATAGGCAATGGGGGTTGAATGAGCATGAAATTCCTGGGGGGGTAAAGAGCCAAGTGCTAACTGTAAAGCATGTAAATGAGACCTTGGTTAAGGGGTATGGGAGGCTTATCCACATTCTTAGGATCAAGGGCTTCCTTGATAGAGTTTTCCAAGGAATGCATAAGATAAAAGGGAAAACAAAGTAAATCATTGTTCTTAAAATTGTTCAACAAGGGAAAATAGTAGTAGTAGTATACCTTAAAGTGGCCCTCGAGAGTGAAATACTTCATGATCATCTGACAAATGTGGTCCTACGGGTGTTTGAGCTCCTCCCTACCGAACCCTCCTTCCAGTCTAACTGGTTCTTCCTTTCCCATAAAAAATATGTTCAGGCCCTTATTGTTGGCGACATGGCTAGTCCTTTTCTAGCTTCTACTATTTAGAGAAAGGCCCATTGCATGAACAATGGTTTCTTCCATGACATTAAAGGAGATACCTCCAACAATGAACCTTCTATTGCTCCGAGAAGCCACAAATTGAGCAAAACGATGCTCATCATGGCCACTGCATCTTGTTTAAAATTGTCGGTTTTATCAATTTCATAGAAGACTGTCACCTCCCATGATCGACTCAGAAATTTTGACAATGAGAGATTTGTCACAAGAATGAGATATATGCAGAGAGGCAGAGAGCGTATCCACAATACAACAATTAATCAAAATAGAAATACTTTCATCATAAAAGTAAGAGATTTTGATAGGAATTTGGTGATCAAGCGGCCCTGTTGTGAAATAATTACCATAATTATCCACTGGACGATAAAAATCATGTGAAACATATATCAAACCTTTCAACATTACCTTGGGCATGAAGAAAGCCATCTTGGAAATGGAGCATGTGAAAGGATCATTGATATAGGATCTACATGGCACAACTTGCTTGAATCATCTATTGAGTCCAGTCCCTCTAGTTGAGTTTACATGCATGAAAGCATACACCAACATCATAATAAGCAAATACAAGAGGAAACTATGCCAATAAATGATGATGATGCAGACATCACACTTCATAGCCACATTGGCAGTCCACCTCATTTGACCGTTGAATCCAGTCAACAAAAAGTTAAAGTTATTCAAATTTGAAAAGTCTTTCCTCCAACAACCCCTGCATGCCAAGAGGGAAGGGTGGGAAGAACAAGAAGAGGGATTATCTATGAGGGATACATTTAGAACACTCTCCATGAAGGAGGGAGGTAACACTGAGAGGCAAGGAGTTGGAATTCCTTCAACATCTCAGACCCTGAACTAAGAGCATAAACAACCTTGTTTCTGTCTCTGTACACATGATTGATGTTGAAGGAGTCAAACCCAAAGATAAGCCTAAGAATATCTTGACTCCAATTGACTAGTTGAGTCTATCCATTTCTTGAACAACATCAATTATAAGTTTAGAGTCCCCCTCAATAACAATTGACCTGATTGCAATGGAGAAGGAAATGCGGACACCCCAATCCAAGGCCATAGCTTCAGCTTGATTGTTGGAGTGACCATTCAGATTGCCCTCATAGGAAGCAACAACTACCCCACTATGAGTTCTGATCATTCCTCCCCTTGTGGCCAGACCATGTCTGGAAACACCTTCAAAATTGAGTTTCAAGAAACCAAGGTTCAGGGGGACCACTTGATATTCTGTCTTAGGAGACGCTTGGAGGTGTTAGTGTGAGAAAAGGAGTGAGGGGGGTTCTAGCAAAGAGAAACCTCCCAGTCCCTATTGGAGGGAGGATTAGGCAACTTATTAACCATGGTGACATAGATGTTCTCCAAAATGAGTTTAAGGAAACAAGCGAAGACAATTTCTACAGAGGCTTCCTTATCCCATAAGATCTTTTTGTCCCTTTCCTTCCAAATACTTCAACTGAGGTACAGAGGAATCTGCAACCAGAGTTGTTGAACCAATGGATTGGAATATTATATATTATTAATATGCAATAATAATAATTAAAAATAAATTTATATAAACATTCAATATATAATATTTAAATATTATACTTAAAAAATATTCAAATGTGACATTTATATATTATATAATTTTATTTTTATAGTATTATATTGAAAACATTTAACAAAATTATATTTTATGATATGAATTAGTTTAAATAATATTATATGTAAAAAATATTTTTATTAAAGATGTATCATTATTTATTTATGTTTTGAAAAGTTAAATAATATTATTATTACAATTATTTATTTATTTTAATATCATATAATTGAAAATAAATTTATATAAACATTAAATGTATAATATTTAAATATTATACTTAACCCACAAATAAATTTTGATTTCTACATAAAATCTTAAAACAAAATTTGAAAACCATTATAAAAATCAAATTAAGCACTCTATTTAAATATTAATCTTCAATAGTCAATAATAGTTTTATATCTCATTCTTACTATAAAAAAAATAGGTAACCCAATTTAAAGATTTTTTTTTAAATCAAAAATCAATTTTATAGTTGCACATAAAATAAAAAGTTTCCAATTAATTCCAAAGTTGAATTAAGATCTAATGTTTATTTTAGAAATTCATTTTATAGTTAACATATTTTACTATTACATAAATAAATAAATTCATAGATAATTATGAAAAATTACTTAACAATCATTTTTTTTGGATTTTTAATAGAGTTGTATATCATGTATAACTACAAAAAATCATTTATTGGCTTATCGAATCTACCCATACAAAATACCATCCATACCGCCACTACTTGAACTGCCTAGACACCATAATTTAACAAAACCCTAAATAGCACAACCTAACCAGTTACAATATCAACAAAAATTAGAGGGTATTGACAAAATTATACAACAAAAGTGTACAAAATTTAAACATCATCTTGTTGGCATTACAATAGAAAGGAGATTGTTGGTATTTCAATAAGGATATTGAGAAGGTTGTTGGAGATTATTGATATAACTGAAGAAGGATGATTACTGTCTTAATAATATTATTTTGTCATTGATGACAAGAAATTGATTTTCTGATTCAATATGATGTTGCCATATCTTGAGAAGTATGTTTTGATGAGTACTAAGAGGTCGGTAAGAGACACATAAAGAATGTGATAATGAAAGGGGAGAAATAAATTATTCAATGGGCAACTACTACCGAGTTAGACAATGATGAGATCATGTTGTTTTTGATTGTTTTGATATCCTACATATGTTGTTGATTATAAGTTTAATACTGTACTATGTCACCGAGCAAAGAACCTAGTCGGTAAAACCTAAGGTTATCGATATCAGTTAAAGAAGGCGGAATGTCTACCGAGTAAAGTTCAGTATTAATCGAGTAACAACCGAGCTATAATAGATCACATTGGATGGATAAAAGAATTATTTAATGAAGGATGCTGATGAGCTGGAGATGAATAAATGATTGGTATGTCGTGCAAGAAGATTGTTAAGAATCTATGACAATGGAAAATCAAGAGGAAGATTTACAACACAGATTGAACCGCAATAACCTAGCACAAGTTCCTAGGAAGGAATGCAAGTTCCAAGGTGAGGTAAAATATTTTTCAGATCAAAGGATACATTGAACCTAGTCAAAGTTTGATGATCTGATGGCTAAGATTGATCATGGGAAATGTGATCACAGAGATTAAGCAGTTAGAAATTGTTTATAAATAAGGAATTATTGATAAACAATGCATGTGGGAAAATGTATGCACAGTGCTGCTACAGGAATGCTTACCGAGCTCAGAAGCTTGAAGATCTGATTGAAGATCAGATTGAGAAGCCCAGCAAGCCCAACAAGGGACAAGATAAGTCTTATGACAAGATTGTTTTGAGCAGATAGAATCTGCTTTAGCATTTCAGATGTGAAGTTGCAGTTATAATTTATTACTATTATTTATTTTGTAAGTGACAGGAAATATCTTAACTGAGTGGACCTAATAGTCTTATTTGTAAACCCTCTAGCAAGGTAACATTCAAAATGAGTGTTTGAAATCCTTTGACAAGGTCACTTCTAGCAAAGTGCAAGACTCTAACAAGTCTGAGGAAATCCCTTAACCGGGTCACATCTAGCAATGTGTTTGTAATCTTTAACATGATTAGCTTTTAACTGAGCATACTCTATAAGGGTATATTTCTTAGTGGGTCTGAAATCCCATAGTGGTTTTTCCCTATTTGGGTTTCCATGTTAAATCTAGTGTTATATGTGTTGTGATGTTATCTGTTCATGAGTTTGAATGTTTTGCAATTTTGGTTATATATTCTGAAGTATAAGCTATCGAGGTTGAATCTGTTGAATATATTGAACAAGTTAAGTTTGTATGATTCACCCCCCCCTCTCATCTTATTAACTATTGACATCAGAACTTTACACATCTTTTATTTTTTGACCCAAGAGCGCCATTCCCCCAATAGTCATTTGGGTCAAAAAATAAATGTTTCTTGCTACCTTTCACTGCCTCATCCCCAGTTGGAGCTAGATCCACTTCCTTCTGACATACAAATTTATTAAGGGCACTCCACCCTATCCGAGCTTTGGTATAACACTCTTCTAGTCTAACATTGCACTCCAACGGATGAAAGGTCGAAGTGAACACTCAAGATCCCTAACTTGTAGTCATTCCCCATCCTAAGCCATGAAAATGACCTCTGGTTGAGCCATGGCAAGAAATGATTTCATCTCATACTTCTAGTCATTCTTTACACATTTCTCCATCACTCAAAGAACTTCATCTTTTTCACCCAACTCCAAGTCCCATGCCATCACCAATGGGACAGTATCAATATTTGAATGATAATGATATTCAACTCTCATGAACTCCTCACCCAATAGAATATCCATTATCTACACAGAAATTGGCACATTAAATTTAAACACTCTTTTCATCCTTTTCTCTATCACTTAGCCAAGAAAAGATAGTTGTTACTTCGAGGTGATTTGGTGGCGTACAATCCTCTTAAAAATCAAGAACAAGATCTTGAAAATCTTCCCAAACTTCTTTTTTTTTCCCCATCATTAAAGCTAGTTGCCTACTTTGACAAAGCATCCACCACAGTGTTACAATCCCTAAGGGTGTGAGTAATTTAAAAAAAATTAAATGATACCAAATAATTATGGCTTAAATAAATGAATTTATTCAACCTCCATGTGGTTGTCTCCCATTTAATGATCTCATTAACAATAAACAACTGTCGTGTGTGTGAAGTAGGATACCTGGAACTGCAACACAAATACTCAATAGATCATTACAAGCATGGTTATAAAATTGAAATCAAATGAAAGATGAACCATGACAAAGCGACCTATCACCTCCTAAGAGATGCGAGTGTGGATTTTCTCTCAGATCTAGATGAGCAATCCCAGTGACTTGACTACACCTAGATGAAGGATTTAAAATGATATGATGTGCAAGCTAGATGAATGCATGATTATGCTAGATTGATCCAAGAAGCTAATTATGCTAATGATATGCATGAATTGTGTTAAATGATGATGCAATCAAACTAGATGAGATTGATTATTCTATATGATAAATAATAATGTTAGAATATGATCAAATTAAGCTAGATCTAAGATGTAATTACCTATAATAACAATTCTTAAATGATATGCGAGAATGAATGTGCCTATAATAACAATGCTTAAGATAATATGAGATGGGATCCTTTGTGCTCCAAAATGGGAGATATTTATAAGATTTCCAAGGCCAGGGGTGAGGTGGCAGGAATCAACGGTCAAGATTGAGTCTGAAGATATCAAGGGTCAAATTGGAGAAGGTTGGAGAAGAGGTTGGAGGGAGGGACACTTGTCATCTTTGTGGTGACAAGTGTCAAGGAGGCTTTCTCATAAGAGGGCAAGTGTCCAAGGGAGGAGACATGTGGCATAAGTGCCATGTGTGTCAAGGGGAGAATATCCACACCATAGGAGGTTAGGATAAGGAGATTTAGGATGTGCAAGATAGGATAGGGTTAGTTAAACCCAGGATTAGGTGGAATGGGTTAGGTTAGGGGATGGTTAGGTTAGGTGGTTAGAAGTTAGGAGGCATGTGGGTAATTTGAATTTAAAAATTCAAATAATAGGAAAAGGCTAATTAACTTTCAACAACTCATAAATTAATTTGTTTTAATTAATTAGGGGATTAGAAGAAATTAATTAAATGGGGGGAGGATTAATTAATTCAAATTAATTAATCAAAGGGGACTATTGAAATGAACCTATTAAATAAATCCTTAGATTTATTAATAAACAGGTGAATGGGATAATTTAATCAAATTGGTAGTGAATTCAATTAAATTTGGGAAGGGGGATTAATTAAATAATTGTGTATTTAATTAATTATCTTTAGACCATTTTTAGGTGTATACATTTTGCCCCTCTTTGAAGTGATGTGTGATGATGCGTTGATTCAAAGAATATTTTCATTTTGATTGACGTTGATGTAATATTGGTTCGATAGGATGCCCCAGACATTGATTGATAAATTACGGTATGATGATGCCCCCTCAGGAGATAAATTGAGATAACTGACTTTTAGAGTGTTTGGATCTTTGCAAAATTGATTTCCTGATTAGAAATGATGTGATTTCTGCAACATTGATTGATAAAAGTGTGAGTTCTTCAATCACGATGATGTGGTTCTTGATGTGATGATTGATAAAGCTGGATTGAATTGATAAGATTGATTAGATTGATAAGATTGATTAGATTGATAAGAATGAGATCTAGTCTGGTTTCAGGAATGACACCTCCTGTATAAGACAAAGATGATCAAAGAGTCCGGTTTCAAGAATGATATATCCTGTATAAGACTTGATCAAAATGATTGGTTCCAGGAAAGATACATCCTATAGAAGACATGATAGAATGGATCAAATGAGATCAATTGATAGAATTGATAAGATTGATTGGATAAAGAATTGACATTTTGTTGATATCCTATTGCAGGAAGATTCAAATGTGTTTATTTTGGTATATTTGAGGGAGTAGCATAAGATTCACGTTGGGTCGACAACATCTAGAGAGGGATGAGTCATCGATCTGATTGTGTATACACCTATGATGATACATTGATGATTCCTATGATAGATGTGGCATTGTATAAGATGAGATTTTAGGATCCTATGCAAGAATGAAATGCAAGCTAAATTCAAATGAAATGCAAAGCTGCAATCGGACCAATCACTGGGTTATTGCTTTGTGTCATCATTGAGATTTTTAAAATGTGGGAAGTGAGTGCAAACATCGATGGTATAATTGAACCATGATGACCTGAGCACTACTTTCCTGGATTTTGATATTGCAAGTTAGCACAAGCATTGAGGTATAATTGAATCGATGACCCAAGTGTTGCTTGCATAAAACAGGCAGTATTAACCATTTCTATATGAAACTCAGAAATGTCTTCGATGATACTCCAATGATCAGGTCCTGAGACAAATTTGCACATATTAATGATTAATTTATAGATAATAGACAAGAAAAATGTCATGTTCCATCCTTTTTCCTCTAGTTAGAGACATATTGGAGTCACTCAAAAATCATGATAGCGAAAATCAAGATATAAAAGTTGAACAATCATTGATTAAAGTGCGAAAATTATTAGGCAAAATATATCATCCACTAAAAAAGTGTGTGATGTGCGTAGACTTATATGTGATAGGTTTGATGGTTGATAATTAGATGTGTCTCAATTCTTGCTCGATGATAGTTGTCTAACTATTGTTCTACTTGTTTGATTAAGCTCAAAATGATCAAAATTTTTGCCCCTAGCTAGGTGCAGGATTTTGCCCCAAGCCTAGAAACAAACTTATTATGATAAACCCAATGATCTAAACCATAGTGATAAATTAGTTGTGATGCCTTCGTATGTACAAACGGAAGGATGCATGAACTAATAGATGGAAGAGCTAGCTGACAGATAGTGCTTGTTGCCAGGTTTTCACCATCTATTTTTATTGCACTTTTTCTCATATTTGATTTTTTTTCTCTGTTTTCACTGTTTTTAAATTTTTTTCTGCTTTTTTACTATTTTTTATTTTTTTGTTTTTCCAGTGTTTTTGATTTTTCGACTTTTCCACTATTTTTGATTTTTTTGCTTTTTCACTGTTTTTTAATTTTTTTTGTTTTTTTCAAACATAAAACTTCTTCAGATGAATGCTATTGATGGGTTCTTCAAGCTGATCCCCATCCTATGTTGATAGCTAATATGCTCCTGATCCAAATACTATTGTGACCACAAACAAACCCAACTAGTTTGGTTCAAATTTCCCTTTCTTTTCTCGATTTGCCTGATTGCGGGGATTTTCCTTTAGTACTAGTTCTACAACTTGAAAGGCTTGTGGTTTGACCTTGTGATTATAACTACGACACATTCTTTGTCGACATACCTTTAAATGATCAAAGTCATTTTGTCTTCGTTCATGGATCAATTCTAGTTCTTGTAGTCTGGATACTCTTTGTTCTTCATCGGGGATAAGGCCTTTTAATGATACTCATAGAGAAGGTATCTCTACTTCTATTGGTAGTATTGCTTTGGATCCATAGACAAGATATAAATGTGTGGCACCTTTTGGTGTGTGGATACTGGTATGGTAGGCCCATAGAGCAAGGTTCAATTGAATATGCCAATCTCGACCAACATCATTCACTGTCTTTTTGAGGATTTTCAGAATAGTTTTGTTTGATGTTTCTACTTGCACATTCCCTTGTGGATAGTAAGGTGTGGAGAATCTGTGTTGGATATTGAATTTCTCACATAGCTCTTGTACATCCTGGTTCTTGAACAGTCGCCCATTATAAGTGATAATGATCATGGGTATGCCATAGCGACATATAATGTAGTTCAAGATAAATGCAGCAATTTGTTTTCCTGTGATATGGATGAGAGGTACTACCTCAATCCATTTTGTGAAATATTCTATAGCTACAAGGATGAATTTATGACAATTGGATGAAGGAGGACGTATCTTTCCTACTAGATCAAGACCCCATTGGCAGAAAGGCCAAGATGTTGCCAAAGCATGAAGTTCTTGTGCTGGTGCATGAATTAATTTTCCATGGATATGACATTGTTTGCATGTTTTAGCTATTTGAAAAGAATCTCATTCCATACTTGGCCAATAATAGTCCAAGCGTATGAGTTTTTTTGAAAGGGTAAGACCA
Organism: Cryptomeria japonica; assembly: GCF_030272615.1. Taxonomy (NCBI): domain Eukaryota; kingdom Viridiplantae; phylum Streptophyta; class Pinopsida; order Cupressales; family Cupressaceae; genus Cryptomeria; species Cryptomeria japonica. Next base: position 536,746,902 of record NC_081409.1, read on the forward strand.
CTTGAATGAGTGCCACAAATGCCATTATGGACTTCATTTAAGGCCTTGTCAGATTCTTATTGCTCGAGACATCTTAAAAGAGTACCGTCTAGACCTCGTTTAAAAAGGGTATCTGCGACTAGAGTATAATGGGAGGATTGGTGAATAAAGTTTCTCTTTTGGTTCTTTGATAAGTCAAGAGGGAAAATATTATCTTTTAGGTATGTATAAGTTTGTCCATAGCGGGAGGAATCATGCCCAACAAGTTGACAGATAGTTTGGGAATCAGGATAATTATGAGCAGGTTAAAACAACTCTTTCACCAAGAATTCTTAATGCTGTTGATTTTCCTGTGTCTGAAGTAGAGAAGCAAGTGTTGCCATGGCATCTACTTCTTTGTTGTCATTCCTCAGAATCTGCTCAAAAGTTATTTCGACAAAGTATTTATTGACATCATCAACCATCTTCTTATAAGGCATTAGCTTTTCATACTTTGTTTCATAATCATCATTGATTTGATTGATGATGAGCTAAGAGTCTCCAAAGACTTGAAGTTGTGTAATGTTCCACTCTATGGCCATCTTTATTCTTGTGATCAAAGCTTCATATTTTGTTGTATTTTTGGTACATGGAAAGCTTAATTTGTACGCCTTTGGAAATGTATGACCTTGTAGTGTGATGAATAGAATGCTTTCTCCTGGACTAATATTTGGGTGATGTATTATAAGATCTGGATCTAACCCTGGAATGTTTGCATATGACCAGGGAAAATTGATTTGCTGTCTTTTGAAGAATTCCATATATTGTTGTATTTCTTGCTCTAATAGAGAAGTTATTGGATGTAGATCAATTGTACCAATGGTAATTGCATCTATTGGTTCTATCAGGATATATGCCCTCTCTTGATAGTATTCAGGTAAGGTGTCAACTATCCCATCTTCCGGTGCCTCAAGGAGGTTTTCACCGTTAGATGCATCCTTTGTTTTTACTTTTTCTCGTTCTTATGTTGCCAATAAATGGTTTTCAACAATAGACCTGATATTGTTTTCTTTATTTTCACTTTTGCGACTAGGAGATTTGGCACCCACTTGACTTGAAGATACGTTAGCGAAATCCAAAGTGAAAGTCGTTGTGGGTTCAATTGCATTAAGATATAAGGATATGGCATGGTCATTAGGAAAGGTATCAATGGTGGTATGTCTTTCATTTTTCCAGTCCATAAGTGATGATATGATGAATCAATAAGGATCCAGTCAACTACTGAGAGGGGGGGCTGAATTAGTAGATAGAAAACAAACTAAAATTTCACCAAACTTAAACCCAACTCATAAATCAATCACTGAACTAACGGGTTTAAACATTGTACCATAAACTGCAACTTCACTATCAAGTTTACCGGTTGAGTAGAATACCAATATAATAGTGTAACAGATCTGAAACTCATATACCATTTAACCAAAACATCAAAACACTTTAGTAACATTAGTAATAGCACATTTCATATCACTTCTGGTCTTCTAAACATATCTAAGTGGCTTTACCAGTTAAACATATCAACCATATCAAAACATATAACCATAAAATCATTCACCACTTGACATAATGATTTTTGACGTGGAAACCCAAATGGGAAAAACCATGATGGGGATGAATACCCACAAGTATTCCAAACTCTTTTGAAGTTCACCCTATTAGGAGCCAAGACTTATTATAAGCTTTACAAAAATATCCTATTAGGAACAAATCTAGTTAAGGACCACCCGATTAACAGATTGACTACAATACCCTTTTAGGAGTAACCTCGATAGAGGATTTCAAATCCAAGCTAATGGATCACCTGGTTAGAGGATTTAGAAAGCACCAAGCTTGTTAAAGCTTACTCGGTTAAGGGATTTAACTGTTGTAATTGTTAGAGAACAACAAGGTCTTTGCTAATCTGGTAATAGAACTACTCTGCTTAATCAGATCTGTTTATGCTCCTATCTGCCTTCAAAACATTCTACAAATACTCCTTCTAGTTTGGCAATCAATCACACTACGACACTTAACCAAAATTTCTAACACAATTACAAACAACTCATCGACCTTAAAAAGAAATACAATAGGTTGGTAACACATCACAAAACCTAAGATCTCATAGAGATTACAAACATATCGGTTCAAACATGACCATTGGATTACATAGCAATCAGCTGCACATTATTCAAGACAACTTCGACTGCTCTTGGATCACTGCACATTGAATCTTGTAACACATCACATGTTATTCACTTCATGCTATGTATTTTCTCATTGCCAAGATAAAATAGTTATCTTTACATGCCAAAACCACTTTGAAACTCATCACGTGCATCATGCATACATGGCATAATCATCTCCCATCACCATTCGATCATAGATCAACACAACTAATCAATAATGAACAAATGATACCCTAACTGAAACTAAGAGGGGGGGCGGTGAATCAGTGCAAGCAAAAACTTTCTCAACACTTTATCATATTAAAACAATGCTGACCGATTGTCTTCACCACTAAACTTAAACATGGGTATACCAGTTAAACAAAAGAACTTAAGACCTCATTCAACAGACCTCAAGTCTTGATGACTACTTCACCGATACAATCATGCATGAGTTGTATCATCAATACCACAACCGTTTAACATTGCATGCATATCTTAATTTAATCAGATACACACAATCATCACAAAAAAAACTCATAACCCATAACACAGATATTTTTCACGTGGAAACCCAAATGGGAAAAACCACGATGGGGATGACTACCCACAAGCTTGTTTTGAACTCTTTTGAAGTCTACTCTATTAGGAGCCTAGTCCGGTTAAATACCTTACAATAAGGTTCTGTTAGGAACTGATCCTGTTAGGGATCATCTGGTTAAGGAATGGCTATAAATTACCTTGCTAGAGGATTTAAAGAACTCAATGAACTTGAGTCACCTGGTTAGAGGATTTACAACAAGCCTGTTAAAGCTACTCGGTCAAGGGATTTTCCTTCTGTTGAAATGGTTAGAAGTCAATAGGTAAAGCTTTGATCTGATAACAACACTACTTGCTAAGGTAGATCCTTTTTAGCTCATCTCCTCTGCAATCACACTTTTCAGATTCCACAATCTGGTTTTACAAGTATCTCAACATGCAGACACAAACACAACATTTGCCAACACTAACAATAACAAACATCATCGACCTTATAGACAACAATTAGGTCGGTAGCATAAACCCTAAACCCTAAACAATTTAGGTTTACAATTACAAGCGGTCCAATCTTGACCGTTAGATCCATTACATATAATGAAGCGATCTAAAATAGATCTCAAGTCATTCTGCATCATTCGATCTTCACCGCATCTGGAAATCAGTAACCCATCACGCGCACTTCATACATTGCTCATAACATCGCACATTCCCAAGGTAGGCATTCAATGCATTCAATCTTCATGCACAAGATCCTCAAAGAAATCCTTCACATGCACTTAACTAACGTAGCATCTTGATCCTTATCCTTAACATTCATAAAACACCATCAGTTGCACCACACAGGCCAACCAGAAACCCTAAAATTGAACAGAGACTACCAATCGATAATCACACTTAGTGAACCCTGACACCGATCCACTCCATCCTGGTTGACCAAAACCGCTTCCAATATTCATACCGATGCATACCAGTGTACCTACTTGAGAACTTTATTGACATCAATGACAACATACATTGTCACTGCTTCATCATATGCCAACAATCTCCCCCTTTGGCATTGATGACAATACTTACTGTATCATTTCTCAGTATCTGCACCATGCTCAATAACATATACCGGTTGTCATATACTAGTTCAAAGATCACAACCACCACCATCTAGACTGGTCAGTGTGTACTCTGCCATATATCTTCATCATCAGATATCTTGTCCCCCATACATCAAATATCTTGTCCCCCATACATCAGATATCTTCTCCTCCAGATATCTTCTCCCCCTTTAACAACAATGCCAAAGTGGAGGCACAAGCTTCCAAGCTCCACTATGGTGCTCCCTTTGTGGAGTAGCATCCTTCAAAATATCAACCTTGTAAGATTTGTCACTATAGTACCCGACTGATGTGGAGCACACATTTTTAATTCACTTCATGAAGGGGCAGAACCCCTAATTCACCTCTCAAATAGGTAAATGTAGTCTTCGGTAAGGGCTTAGTGAATATGTCTGCTAACTACTCCTTACTGGAAAGATGTTCTAATACAACCTCTTTATTTTGAACCTTTTCTCTCAAGAAATGATACTTGAGTTCAATGTGCTTTGTCCAAGCATGCAATACTATATTTTTGGAAATATTGATTGCACTAGTATTATCATATAAAATACTCATCGGTTCAGATATAGGCACTTTGAAGCCATTCAGTACATGCTTCATCCGGATTGCTTGAGTGTAGTTCATAAATGTTGTCACATATTCTGCTTTAGCTGTAGACTAGAAAATACAACTCTTCTTCTTGCTCATCCAGGAGACTAGTCTTCCACCAAGGAAGAACGCTCCATCGGTTGTTCTCTTCCGGTCGTCCACATTACCTGCCCAATCTGCATCGGTAAACCCTTTGAGATAAAATTCGCCATTGTATGGATACCACAATCCATAGTCAACTTCCCCTTTCAGGTATCTAAGAATCCTCTTTACTGCTACCAAGTGGGATTCTCTTGGACTCTTCTGAAAATGAGCTACTATGGCCACTACACAAGCAATATCCAGTCTATTGTGCACCACATAGTGCAGCTTACTGATCATTGACCGGTACTCCTTCTCATTCACCAATGCTGAGTCATCCTCCTTAGTCAGTTTGTAGCCGGTCACCATCGGCATTGCAACTGGTTTTCTCTCCTCTATGCCAAAGGTCTTCAATACCTCTTTGATATACTTGGACTGGGTAATGAAGATTCCTTCTTTCATCTGTTGAATCTATAGACCAATGAAGAACTTTATCTCTCCAATGAGAGACATCTCAAACTCTTTCTTAATTTCATCTGCAAATGCATGACTCATTTCATCATCTCCTCTGAAGATTATGTCATCTACAAATACTTCACAGATCAGTATTTGATCACTTTCAGATTTTAGGTATATGTTGTTGTCCTCACTTGTTCTATGAAATCCTATTTTCACAAGATGAGAGTTTAACCGTTCATACCATTCCCTTGGTGCCTATTTCAATCCATATAGGGCCTTGTGTAATCTACACACCATGTTACTATCTTCTGACAAAGAAAACCCATCTAGTTGCTCAATATACACTTCTTCTTCCAGGATTCCATTCAAGAAGGCAGATTTTCCATCCATCTGGTATACCTTAAATCCCTTGAATGTTGCAAATGCAAGTAGCATTCAGACACCTTCCATTCTAGCAACTAGGGAAAAGGTTTCTCCATAGTCTTCTCCCTCTTCCTGAGCATATACCTTGCATACAAGTATTGCCTTGTTCCTTAATATTGTGCCTTCTTCATTCAGCTTATTTCTGAAGACCAATTTGGTACCAATTACATTCTTATGTTCTAGTCTAGGTACCAAGGACCATGTTGCATTCTTTTCTATTTGGTTTAGCTCCTCTTCCATTGCCTTTATCTAGTCTTTATCGGTAAGTGCCTCTCTAGTGGTTTTAGGCTCAAATTCAAAAATCATGCAAGAGTTTTCTTTCACCTTTCTCCTTGTGAGTATCCCTGCATCTTTATCTCCTATGATCTGCTTTGGATCGTCATGTAGTTTCACATACCTAGGAATGACCCTAGTTGGTTCTGTTGGCTCCCAAATCAACAGATTGGATAGGTTCTAAGGAAATGCCAACCCCTATGATCAAACCCTCCAATTGACTTGGCCAACATATAGAGTGAACCTATTTGGTTGCTAACTCTCTCACTTTAGGCTCTACAGGACCTAGGCAGGTATACCTATTCACCAATTGTTTTTGATGATGAGTGCTTTTTATAGCAGATTAAGCATCTTGATTTGGTTTCCCCCTATCTCAGAATGGCATAAGTTCCTAGGATGGAGATATAGCAGATGAGTTCAAGATTGTTGTTGTAGAAGCTATTTGATCTATGTTTTCTACTTAGTTACTCCTATTGCTTTAAAATAATATATGATGAATATGGTGATAAGTGTAATTTGTAAATAACCAGTGCCTTCTTTGCTGTTTGGGCTACAGAGTCATTACATTTTCTTTAGGACTTACTGTGTGAACTTGTGAGACAATTTAAAACCCACCCCTTTATGGATCTGTCGGTTACTATTTCTTATGAGATCAATTGAATGTCTATATCATAAGTTGCTTGAATGAATTTAACCCTACCTTTAAGGGACCATTCAAGTAAGCACTGCAAAGAACAATTACAATTCGCAAGCAGAACTTTTATCTCAATCTTATAACATACAACATAAATTTCATTCAAAGAATATGAATAACCTTATCTCCTTTAGATAATATCACAAGTGACTGCCAATAACAAAATGAAATAATCCACAACACATACGCAAAGAAAAAATGACTGATCATAGTATGTATTCTTTCAAAATTTGTATAACAGAAAACTTACAGGCTGTCATACATTGCTGTTTTTTTTTTTTTTTACGATATCTCTTGTCTCAATATTACAAAAACCTCTCTCATATATATATGAGAGCAAAAGTTATTTATGAAAAGACATGTCTTTTCGAAACACTAATTGTTAATTTTGAACATTCCTAACAAACTTAAGTAAAAAGAGATTAAGAATTCCTAGATGATGAATATAATCATCCTCTTTAAAAGTCTTGATCTTAATACTCTTTTTCTTCAATTCTTCTCCTTGTGAAAGGTATTTGAATATCATCTGGTTGACAGTAGGGGCCATGTCTCTGCTTCGATCCAACCTTGATAGAGCCCAATCCTTGATGCTTACAATTTCATTCCGCAAATCTTCCATAGACATTACTCCTCCTTCTTTATAAATCGAGGGCATTCCAATAGGGCTCCCATCATCCAATTCTTTAAGATCTCCTTTTAGCATATCTTCGAATTTAACATGATCTTCTATATATGAAGTCCCTTCAGCTTTCTCCTCTTGCGTCGTCACATCAATACTGTTTATCACTTCATGCAATCATGTTTTTAACCTTTCATGCTCTCTTAATGCCTTAATGGTTCTAGTGTACACCCTCCAATAATGTTCGACATGTATAAGCATGGTGTTGAATTGGTGTTCAATGATATCATTAACCAATTTATCCATCTTTCGCTGGATATTATTTACCTGTTTGGTAGCCTTATCCACTTGATACTTCCAATACAGAACATTAGAAACATCATCCAAGCTCTGCCCTGTGGGATATGAAGTATATTCACTTAAAGGAGTTCCTGTCTCAAGTTGTAATATCTTCATTTGTAGCTTTTGATTCTCCTCTTTAGATCTTTCATATAAGCCCTTATAGGTAATGTTTTCCCTGACCAAAAACTCTGTCAGATCCAAATTTAATTTGGCTACATCCAGGTTCAATTTTGCAGTGACCCTAGGGTCAGTCTTTCCAACCTGATGAATCATAAGGTGCCCAAAGGTTTCTTCAATATCCACAATAATTGGTATTTTTCCTTTCGGATACAGTGCCCATTGTAGGAGAGCTTTTTGATCAGGATCATATCCAGAACCTAGGAACAATTTATCTATTTCTTGAGGCAACACTTGTTGATTCAAGTCCTGCTTCTTCAAGAATCCATCAAACAGAAGTGCTGAATTTATGTCCCAACCAGAAAAGATGATAACACAAGCCTCTTTTAATATTTTCCTCCCTTTCTCAGGGGTCATACCTTTCTTGAGGGTATCAATTTCATCCTGTAGCCTTTTCATCTGTTCTTCTTCTGGTCTCCCAGCCATACTTCGTTTCACATGAGCCCCTTTATACTGGTACAAGAATGAAAGGAATTCCCTTGAAGAAGCGAATCCATCATCAGCAACAAAGTCTTCATGCTCTGTCATCCTTATATCAACTACATCTTTAATATTGAATTCACCAGTGTGCACATCTACCTCTGCTTCAAAACCAGGGGGATAATCTTCTCTTGGGGAATCAGCAGGGATGCTACTAGTAGCAGATTTTGGTGACATGTGAGCCAATGGTTGACTATCCTTTTCAGTGTTGATAAAATGGAGGAACTGTGGGGGGACTCTATGCATAATCTCTACCTCATGCTGAAGTAGTTTTTTGGCTATCTCCAAAGGATCTTGGAGGTTTCCAAGTAGATCTCCATCAACCATCCCCCTTGCTCTTTTCCATTTGAAGGCTTCCCAAGTCATTTCACTTCTTTCTCTCAAAACCCTGGCCTCTTCCCTTTCAAGGTTCTTGATTAAATCATTTGGCATTTTAGCCACATGTATTCCGGCTTTTAGTTTCTGTGACGCCCTTGTAGCTCTTATATATCCCTCAGGATCAAAGTTCTCTCTAGGATCACCCAAAGTCATGCCATAATAATCTAATTTATTTTGAAGTAAATGATAGCTTTTGGAACTTTTAACAATAAAATCAGAAAACACCAATAACCCTGGCACAATGGATTGTTTACCAAAATCCGTAAGATGTTTGGCACTGACAGCAGATAATTGTCTCACAATCTCTAGGCTAGACACCCTATTTGGTACTGTAATTGGAAGCATGTATGGCTTTCCTTCATACCCAAATACCCTGATTTCTATGTGATTAAGGTGGCAATACCAATCACCCTAGTTGTGATCAATCTAAGACTCTGGAGAAAAGTCTTTTGGCCTAAGGAATCTCTTAATTTCAGGAGACAGAGTATAATCTCTATGTTGTCCAAAGGCCGCACTAAGAGGTTTCACAAAATATTCCTAAAAGTGCCAGTATTGGTTGTTTATGAATCTTTGATCCCATGCAGAAACCCACAACTGAACTGGTTTCTTGAAACCATTCTTATCATAAGCTCTGATGCTGAAATCGTCTGACCAGAAATTGATTTCTTATCCACAATAAAGAATGATGTGCATCAATAAAGAATACAATGAGAAATGGACATTTACAAGGTCTCCTTTCAACTTTTCCAACCCATGATTTAGGGCTTCTGCAACATAAGTGGCATAGTCAAATGACCTAGGGTCTTTCAATTGTAAATCAACACATAGAACCATAACCCCAATATCCATGAGAAGATGAGCCTCTAAGCCTAATACTTGGGCTGCAACATAGTATGTATACTTAAAATACGGATGGAATTGGTTGACATCAAATGGCACCTTGTCATTTTTACTAAATGGAACAAAGGACCCTCCTACTTTTGGCCGGTGAATGGGTAATCTCCATGTCCTGTAGATGTCCTCCAAATTAAAGAGTTCTCACGAAATTTTTTGCATATCAATTCTCTCTTCTACTTCCCAGTCTAGATCAAATACCATATCAATAGTCTGTTTGTTAATCACCACCAATGGATTCCCTCGGTAGTCGCATATGGTTTTGGTTTTTGGATCATAGAAATCTACCAGAGCTTTCATTAATTCAACATCCACAAATACATTCAGGACTACCAATTTACCTAAGTTTTTCTTCCACAGGTTACTTATGGGCTCAGGAGCATCCCTTCTCTTGTAACTAAATAGGAACAACTCATGTCCTCTGATTTCAGTCCATATGTCTCCTAGATGTTCAAATCTATCTTCCAACCCTTCTTCTTCACTTTTGATCTTTTTGGACCTCACACTGGATGTCGGGCACTGGTCTAGCAAATCCTGAGTCAAAGCTCTACCCTCCTTTTTCTGTCATTTGGGCTTCTCCTCAAGGTTTAATTCTTTCCCTTTCTTACTCTTTTTAGAAGAAGAAGAAGGTTCCATAATTTTAATTAGTACGAGAAATCACACTTACTTGGAGAACTGTCGAGCTCTTCTAATTGTCGCTTACGAACTTCAGCAGACTCCTTGTAATTTTCCGTCGTTTGGCATCAATCTGGTTCTTATGAAAATTCAATCAATTCAGCTGTAATTGCATGGGCAACTTGTGCACAGTTAATATCTCTGCGTTTATAACAGCTATTCAAATGTTTAAACGTAATTGCAGATGTGACATTCTCCACTTGGGCTTTTAACTCCTTCGCGGGAAGTACTGTTCAACTGAAATGATCATGAATCGAGTTTTCAATGAAACCCTTGTCCTCGGCTGAATACTTTGATCTTTCATCGAAAGTTCACTTTCATCGATATCACCTTATCGGCGAATGGCCTATGTCGAAAAACCATTTTCTAGTCTCCTCGAAATCATCTTTTCTTCGATGAACTTTCCTTCGATGAGTCATTCGTGAGTTCCATCGAAATCATATTTCGATGAGTTCTGTTCTTCGGTGAAAGTTCATGCAAGCCCTCCAAAAGCCTTTTTTGTTTGATGTCCTTTTTATCGATAAAACCCCTCTATTTTTGTTCGATATAATGTTATCGATGAGATTTGCTTTTCGATGAATGTTTTTTAAGTTTCTTCGGTAGTTGTATTTCTTCGACTTCACCTTTTGCTTTTTTCTTTTCACTTTTCGATGAAACTGGAGTATCGATGAGCGGCTTCTTTTATTTATCGAAAGAGATATTCCACCGAAGACATCTTACATAGTGTTTTACACGTCATGTTCCATTTCGATGAAAGTATTCTTTCGGTAAAACTCCTTTTGAGATGCTCGACATGATATTTTGGCTGATGATCTTTTAGTTTTTTTCACAGCTATGGGAAGATTCTTTTATTTCAAATATAGTGTTCAACAGGTTCTACTTGCTTTTCCTCTTCTTCTTCCACTTCATTTTCTTCTTCACCTATTGTAGCTTCTACCGGTATAGGAACACTAAGGTCTTTCTGGTGTTTGCAACTTGTTTCCTTCTTAACCGGTTCCAAGAAGGCTACACCCAGTTCATCTTCCACTTGCTTCCTTAGGCTCCTTAGGGGATTCATCAACCCTGGCATTGATACTCTCAACAATTTTCTGAGTCCTATTGTTGTAGCATTTGCGAGCTTTACTTTTAGTGGAATATCCCAGAAATATTCCTTCATCACATTTAGCATCAAACTTTCTCAGATGCTCACCTCTTTTGATATAGCATTTACTGCCAAACACTTTAAAATAACTCACATTAGGAGTTCTCCCATTCTAGTACTCATAAGGGGTTTTGTCTTTACCTTTCTTGATGAGTCACTGGTTCATAGTATAGACCGTAAGCTCACCGCTTCTCTCCAAAAAGTGTGAGCTACCTTTCCTTGGATCAACATAGTTCTGGCCGCTTCAACTATAGTCCTATTATTTTGTTCTGCTAAGTCATTCTGATGTGGTGTCCTTGGGGAAAACAACTGCCTCTTGATGTCATTCTCTTCATAGTACTTGTTGAATTCATCAGAAGTGAATTCACCTCCTTGATTGGTTCTATGACACTTTATTCTTCTGCCACTCTCTGATAGGGAGATTGGTTGAGAAGTTGCTCAATAAGTCTAAATTGGTTTAATCAATCAAGTGGACCCAAAGGATATGCTTTTTCTTTTCTATTCAATTAGTGTTTGGAAGATCAATCTTCAACACCCACACCTCTTCTCAAACAACCACTCTATTATGTTGTTACACTCCCTTGCTCAAGCTTCTATTCCTCAATGTTGCTCAAATCCTCCACAATAGGTCCACACCCCAAGAGGGTGTCTTGACTGTCAATATTGATTTAATTAGGCCCATTGTGTGTATTTCAACTTTCCTTCAAGAGTTTGGAAGGTTCTAGTAGCATTGAGGCAATCGGGTTCAATTTTTTAGTAAAACAGGGCTAAAAGGCTACTAGCCCATGGAGGCCTAATTGGGTGAATTTTTCTTGCATAGGGAAACGATGGCCATAAAAACCATGAAACCTGACTTGGAAGGTGTCGACAAGGTCTAAAATCAAGTATTTTTATGGTTTTAGCTCCTGAGAAGATGGTATAATGACTATCCACATTTTTAGGCAAGAAAGTAGGGTTTTGTGAGGGTTTTACTCATGAAACAAAGGAAGTCACTTATAAACCACAAAACAAGCCTCCAAAATCTTATAGAAGCTCTACCACATCATTTGGAACCATTCTCCAACTCTTTCCTGTATGACATTATATCAAACATTTTCTATACAAACCATAAGATGACTGTTATGTGCATTGTCACTGCTAATTCACTATTTTTTCTGCACTTTGAAAGGTTAGAACTTCATGGAAACTTCACCAATGCATGTATCAACCTCCCAAAAACATTTTTAGCACTTGTAACAAGATGCCAAAGGCATGGACATATTCATAAAGCAATTTTGGATTCAAAAAGACATTAAATTCCCAAAACAGAGAGCTTGCTGCTAGCTACAACTCAACACATTTGCAAGGTAAAGAAAACATTGTTTGGAGCTCCAAATGTCTCTAAAATTCCAAGGAGACTAGTGCAGACCTATGTATTAGGTTTTTTCACTCAATTGACCTTTGAGCACAAACTTTTTTGAGTCTTTGTTCACATTTGCTAGCCAAATCCATCTCCAACTTACCTAGCATATACTCAAAAGCACTTCTTTTGCATAACCCTGGCCAAAATATGAAATATTTACATTGTACATATGCAATACAACTTTTCTAAGTCCACCCATGGGAGCCCAAACCTGGATTTAGACAAGTTGATGCATTTTGGAGTCCAAAACCCTTGACAGGGCAGTCAAGGAGCAAAATGAAAACAATTTTATAGAACCAACTTCCAAATGCTCAACCTGCAAACTAATTACATAAAGAGAATTGAATATACAATAAATCCACTTTACAATAGGTACAGTATGACAAAGAGAAGCCCCAGTATAGACTGATATCCAAATGGAGTTCAAAACATGAGAAAAGTTAGAAAAATGATTGCTCTTTCAATTGATTATGATAGAAAGTACAAAAGCCAACCCTATACCAAGAAGAGGGAGGCATATAAATAGTATGGTAAGCTATTTTTCAAGTCCTATATGGACATAAGGCATTTTTGTCTTCTTTTTACAAAAAGTGTCCAAAATGACAACTTTTACAAGCAAGAATGACAACTTTTGTTTCTCCAATTGGAAATTTGAGCAACCTAGCTCAACCAACCTTCCAAAATCATCAAGGAATGATTAAAGACACTTTCTAAACATTTTTCAATGCTTTCCAAAGAATGGCTAATCCTATAAGGCAATTTTCCACTTTTTAGCCTTATTTGGCTAGGAGCACAAAACTGACAACTCAAACCTTAGGAAAACAAAAATTGATCTCTCAAGCACAAAATGAGATCAAACATCTATGAAATGAATCAAAACAACCTATGACAACATTTCAAAACTAACAAGACACTTAAGCATGAAAAATACCAAAAATGGAGAGTATAAGCAAAGCTAGGTGCTCCTACACCACTCTCCTTCTCAACCAATGCTCTAAAGGCTTTGAAATTTCTAATTGCCTTCGACTTGTTTTTCAAGAATGTGACCCATGTCATTCTTGAGCAGTCATCAGTAAGAATCATGAAATACCAATCTCCCTAAATACTTATTGTTTTCATAGGACCACACAGATCGATGTGCACAAGATCAAGTAAGTTCTCTACTAAAAAAGACTTTCCTTTGAATGTTGAGGAAGACATCTTCCCAAGTTGACATTCTCTGCACACAACATTCTCTAGTTTGTTCAGCAAAGGCAATCCTCTTACTGCCTTGATCTTACTTGCCTTTACAATATTTTCAAAATTCATATGACAAAGTCTCCTATGCCATATCCAACTGTCATCAAACTTTGCCATCAGACACTAACTAATCTCGGCATTCAACTGAAACAAATTTCCTCTGGTCTACTTACCGGTGGCAATAAGTTCACCACTGTTTTTAATTATTCTACAGACTCCACCTTTCAACTCCAGAATGAGTCCTTTGTTGTTCAGCTAAGCAACACTCAAAAGGTTGTGCTTAAGGCCTTCCACCCAGTAGACATCATCAACACTGCTTTTTCCATTTAGTGAGATGGATCCTCTTCCTTTCACCATACAAGGTGCATCTTTTCCAAAACCCTCAACACCTCCATCATATTCTTCCAAAGACAAAAACTTTCTCTGGTCATCGGTCATGTGGTGAGAACACCCACTATCAATTATCCCCTCATTAGAGTTGTCAATGCAAGAGACAGGAGCTTTCTGATTAGACGCGTATTCCTTTATAGATACAAACCCCATGTCCTCATTTGCTTCATCCTCAAATTCTTCATCGTTAACACCTTCATCTACTGCAACAAAACAATTTCTCCTACCTCCTCCTTTATACTTTCTTAACCTTTCTGGTTTATCCTTATTGTCATTGTTAGGATAGTTAATAGCTATATGTCCTATCTTATTGTAGGAAAAACATTTTAGAGGAAGATTACCTCTGTATTTTCCAGTGCCTTTTGGAGGTCTCTTAGCAAGAAGAGATTCAAACTCTATCAAAATCTCCTCATCGTCCATATCTCTACTTGGCTTGGATTCATAGCTGGTACTGACCTCTTTTCCTTTCTTGATTGGTGCAGAGGAAATAGATGCTCTAAAGGATGACTTTGTCTGTTGAACACTACCATCATAGCTATTCAATTCATACGCAGTCAGTTTAGTAATAATAGAGTCTAAGGATACCTTTGTCTTGTCGATAGACCTTAACTCTTGAATAGTAGCAACCCTAATTGCATAGACCGGTAACAATGATCTCAAAACTTTACTGAAAATGGTGGCATCATCAATTGTTCCACCAGTGCTCTTGATATCTCCAACCATAGTCTTGATCCTTATGCCATATTGTTGAATGGTCCCACCTTCAACCATCCTCATGTCTTCAAATTTTCCTCTAAGAATTTCTTCCTTAGCCTACTTGACATGCTCATCACTGCCATAAATTGTTTCCAGTGTGTCCCATACATCCTTAGGAGTGTCCTTATCTTGTACATCAATGAACTCAATATCGAATAGGCTGCTAATAAGGGCTTCCATAACTTGCCCAATTTCTTGAATCTCTCTTTTCTAATCATCGGTTAGAGTGCCAGTGGGGATTACATAGGCATTCTCAACATATCTCCAATGTTGAGCACCCAAACTCTTGATATAAATTTTCATTCTGTCCTTCCATATTTTGAAGTTATCCCTATTGAACTTAGGACCTTCCCTCTTCATCATTAAACCATGATCTTTTGCCTCAAGCGGTTAAGATTATATCACCAAGGACCTGGAGTCGGTTTGATACCAATTGATGAATAATGATGAACAAATGATACCCTAACTGGTACTGAGAGGGGGGTTAAATCAATAGAAGCAAAAAATTTCTCAACACTTTATCATATTAAAACAATGCTGACCGGTTATCTTCACCACTGAACTTAACCATGGGTATACCAATTAAATACAGATACTTCAGACAGCTAAACTGGTTAAACAAAAGAACTTAAGACCTCATTCAATAGACCTCAATTCTTGATGACTGCTTCACTGATACAATCATGCATGAGTTATATCATCAATACCACAACCATTTAACATTGCATGCATATCTTAACTTAATTAGAAACACACAATCATCACAAAAAAAACTCACAACCCATAACACAAAGATTTTTCACGTGGAAACCGAAATGGGAAAAACCATGGTGGGGATGAATACCCACAAGCTTGTTTTGAACTCTTTTGAAGTCCACTTTGTTAGGAGCCTAGTCCGGTTAAAGAATTTACAATAAGGTTCTGTTAGGAACCAATCTTGTTAGGGATCACTTGGTTAAGGGATGGCTATAAACCCTGTTAAAGGTTGAAACCCTGTTAAAGGTTACCTCGCTAGAGGATTTAAAGAACTCAATGAACTTGAGTCACCTGGTTAGAGGATTTGCAACAAGCCTGTTAAAGCTACCCGGTCAAGGGATTTTCCTTCTGTTGAAATGGTTAGAAGTCAATAGGTAAAGCTTTGATATGATAACAACACTACTTGCTAAGGAAGATCCTTTTCAGCTTCTCTCCTCTGTAATCACACTCTGCAGATTCCACACTCTAGTTTGGCAAGCATCTCAACATGCAGATACAAACACAACATTTTCCAACACTAACAATAACAAACATTATCGACCTTATAGACAAAAATTAGGGCGGTAGCATAAACCCTAAACCCTAAATAGTTTAGGTTTACAATTGCAAGTGGTCCAATCCTAACCATTGGATCCATTACATAGAATGAAGCAATCTAAAACAAATCTCAATTCATTCTGCATCGTTCAATATTCACCTCCTTTGGAAATCAGTAACCCATCACATGCACTTCATACATCACTCAGAACATCGTGCATTCCCGAGGTAGGCATTCAATGCAATCGAACTTCACGCACAAGATCCTGAAAGAAATCCTTCACATGCACATAACTGATGTGGCATCCTAATCCTTATCCTTAACATTCACAAAACACCATCGGTTGCACCGCACAGGCCATACTGGAAACCCTAAAATTGAACAGAGACTACCAACCAGTAATTACACTTAGTGAACCTCGACACTGGTCCACTCCATCCCGGTTGACCAAAACTATTTCCAATCTTCATACTGGTGAATACCGGTGTACCTGCTTGAGCACTTTATTGACATCAATGACAACATACATTTTCACCATTTCATCATATGCCAACAATACTCTTCCTAATGAACCCCTTCTCTAGCAATTCTTGGATCTGTCTTGCAACTTCTGCATTTTGTTTAGGGGTAGGCTTGTATCCTGCCTTATTGGGAAGTGTAGCGCTTGGTATGAGGTCAATACAATGTGATTTCCCTTTGAGGGGGGAGGGAGTTTGTGGTACTGTCTGCAACTATTCCTTTATACTTGCCTAACAGATCTTCAACCTCTTTAGGACCTACTTTCTTTTCTATCTCTGGGCCCTTAGGCTACTTCTTAGGTTCAGTCTTAGGCTTGACAACTATTGAAAAGCAATGGGAATATTTCTCCTTCAAAACCTTCATGAACTCCTTCTCATCTACTAGCATAACACTGGTCACAATGTGCTTATCCTTACTGTCATCTGGAAGATGGGTCATAGTGAAGTACACCCCATCTTTGGTGATGGTACATAAACATTCTTCCTTCCTTCATGCCTAGCATCTACATCATATTGCCAAGGTCTTCCTAGTAGAAGATGACAAGCATCCATTTCTACCACATCATACAACACCCTATCCTTGTATTCACCTATTGAAAATTCTATCCAAACTTTCTCACTAATCAAGGCTTGTTGACCTTTGTTCAACCAAGACACCTTATAGGGATGGGGATGAGGTAATCTTTGCAAGTTAAGTTTAGTAACCATTTCAATAGAAGCTATGTTATTTGTGGATCTTGAATCCATAATGACTTTACATACCTTGCCTCGTACCTTGCAGGAGGTTCTGAAAAGAGATTTCCTCTGAGGGGGTTCTTTGATGGTTGGTACCTTCAAGAGGGTCCTATTAATCATCAAGAGTTATCCTTGCTCCGGATTTGCAGACTTTGAAGTTTATGTGTGGTAGGAGGTCATACTTTGACTATCTTCTTCTTATATTAGATGTTCTCTTCTATCACCTCCTTGGCTACTATTGCTTAGCTTCTCTGGACACCTAAATGACTGATGTCCAACTTGGTTGCATGAAAAGCACCTACCGATGAAGACGCTAGGTCCTCTTCCACCAAATCTTCCTCTTCCATTCCCCCTTCTTCCTCTAAAACCACCTCTACTCCATGATTCTCTATTATTCTCCTGATGATTGGGCTCTCCTTGGGGTTTAGGAGATGATCCTCTTCCATTGAATCTGCCCTTGCCCCTGAAAATTGCACCTTTTCCTCTACTATTGTGTTCTGCTTTCCTTTTTTGCCTCTCCTCAATCCTAAGTACCATCTGAAAACACTTGTCACTAATTTAGGGTCGAACAAACTTAGTTCATCTTGAATACTGAACTTATGACCATTCATGTACCTTTATATCTTTTGTGTCTCACTTTCTAGCATCTTCTGGAGGTCTGAAACCCTCCATTTTCAAAGGTTACAATGCAAATGGAGCCGTAACTTGCAATCTACCCATTGGAATCCAATGGCCATTGGTAAAATTCAAGTTAGAGGCATTTATTCTAAGATTCCAAAGGGGCGAGGTCAGAGGAGTTGGTTTGGTAATTTTACCACCAAGCCCTAGTCTAAACTGTTTGAGGGTTTAGATTAGCCTAGAATGGAATTCATTGTGCACACAATGAAGAATGATGAACTGAAGAGTTAATTTCTAGATTGGGAACATTGGGATATAGAAGAAGCCTCTTGGAGAGTTAGAATCTTCCTGTGAACCTATTCTCACATACTTCCTTTGTAAAACAAACCTAACTTGATCAATTAGGCCTGTGAACCTAGTAGGCGTTGGAGAGTGCAGGAATAGGTAGGAAACCTAAGCTCTTGGAGTCTAATAGTAGTCTTAAAAGGGTATCTGAAACCCAAATTTACTTGGTAGGTTGTTTGGTACAATTTGGAGAAAAAGCCAAAAATTAGTAAAATAGGGCTACTAGCCGATAGACCTATTCAAGCCCCTAGGACCAATACCCAAACATGTATTCCAAAACATTGTTGTGGAAGGTCTTAGTGAGTCTTAAGGAGGGCATGGGAGTGTTATACTGGCCCTAGACAAGGTTAAGAACCCTATTTCATATTGGAGTGGATTGAGACCTTGAGAGGAAGCATAGGTATTGTAAGACCTAAGAGTGTGAGTGTGTGGGTTTGTCACCCTACTGCTGCTAACCTATGCATCACTTCCAAATATTAGAGTTGCGTGCCTCGACAAAAAGAAGAATGCCCAAAAATTTCCCTGGCAAAGTTTTTGGCTCGATCTCCAAATTTTTTTCTATCTCTCTTTGTTTTTCCACTTTAGTATTGAAGAAGAAAATATCTAATTTCTTCCAATTAGATCAGATACCCTTGTCTTATTTCCCTTGATGGCTGAAAAAAACCTTGAGGGCTATCATTTACTAGAATAGAGAACTAAGGACAATGAATAAAACTTCATGTTGGCAATTGACACTCATCCGGTGATTTTCGATGCTTGATTCTATTGGCAATTTGGAGAAATTGATTATCTGTTGCATTGATGTTTGTCATTGATGTCAACACTAGTTGTTTTACTGTCTACCAACTTCTAGTAGAGTGGTTGGATTATGATGTTGATCTAGTATGTTTCAGTTTGTGGAATTGGTTTGGATTGGTTATTCATATGTTTTTATGTGTATCACATTCAGTTGGTTTGGGATTTGATGACTCAGGAGCTATCATTTGTTCTACTAAGCCTTTTGGTTACTGCTAAGGGTTTTACTGAGAATACTTTGTCAAAGGTCTTTTGATGAATCTGATAAGTGGCATTGGTGTGGCTTCTAGAAGGTTATTAGGATGCTGATGGTTATCATGTTCTTGTTCCAGTTGTTTGTGGTGTTTCATTTAGCTTATGGTGACCTATTTTAGGTCTGGTGGTTATTCTGTTAGGTTATGCACTGATTTATGTAATGTGTGGGCTGATGCTCCTGATGCATTACCAGTTGGATTTATTGAATGGATTTTTTTTGTTTTAGTCTCAAGACATCTTGGTTGTTCATTAGATTGCAGGTTTAAGTTATGAATTTATTGTATTCTCTTTTAGGTGGCCAACCTAATTGTTTAGGTCCCAGGTTGGTATAAATTTGATGTAATATCTCTTTGTAGATTGTGGTCTTATAGGATATATGATTATCTATGTATGAATAATGTTGTAATCATATGCAGAGGTTTTGGTCGATCATGAATTGGGTTTGTGGAAGAGGTTTAAGGCCTCAAGTATTCAACTTAATTGGAACTGTACTCAGGCACAGGAGATGTTATTTTTGAAGTTCAATCTTCATTCCGGATTGTAGTCTGATGTTTTTTGTAGTCAGTGAGGCTCCTTTTGTGATGAGAAGTGTGCTCTAGGTTGTTGGCATTCTTGCATGTATAGGCCCCTTATTGTAATATTTATTCATCTCATCAGTGGATAGATATTGTGGGTCATTAATCCCATCGTGGTTTTTCCTCTTTGAGTATTTCCACGTATAAAATATGGTGTTATGGTGTTCATCTTTGTGGTTGCATTATTGCTTATTGTTATATGCTTTTATGTTTATCAGTTGCTGAGTTGTTGTATTAATAAGGTTAAATTTCTCCATTCTGGTAGAACACTGATTTACCCCCCCCCCCTCTCAGTGTTCTTGGATTCCAACAATTGGTATTAGATATTGGTGCCTCAAAGTAAGTCTAACAGCTTGAGGAAGATCCCAAATCCAGAATCCATGGAGATAAATTTACAGAAGGAATTTCAAGTAGCACTTGAAGACTATGATGCTGAAAGGTTGAGGAACATGAAGTTGCAAGATGAGTTGAGATCTATGAAGGAATTCATTTTTACTTTGTAGGAGAGGTTGTCATCCACATAAGCTAAAAGGAAGTAAATTTTACAAAATCAAAATGATGGAGAGAAGAATGCCCTTAAGGAATTATGTCTGAAGCTGAGTTAGGAGAATGGTGTCATGAAAAATGAAATACAAGCTATAACCATGACGATGTCTAAGGAGATTGAAGACCGGGAGAAGAATGAAGAAAATCTTGCTATATCTTTGAAAGATAGATCTGAGGAATGCAATAGGTTGGCACATGGGAATAATGTGTTGAGAATTGAATTGGTGCAATCACAGAACAATGAGCAACAATTCAAAAGAATGGTGACAGTCCTAAGAGGAGATCTGGATGTTACAAATGAATACAAAGATAAGTTCAAGGTTAGTTCTACTAAGCTTGATGAATTATTGAAGGATCAAAAGGACAGTGGTGATGAACTTATAAGGCACTAAGAGGGGGGGAGAATCAGTAATAGTAAAAATAATACAAATCTAATTATTAATTTCACCAACTTAAAACTTAATAGGCATGTAAGAAATAACACCAAGTATGCAATCACCACATAAAAAATAAACCACATGACACAAGAGTTTATATGTGGAAAATCCAAATGGGAAAAACCAGGGTGGGAGTTAGTACCCACAAGATCCACTATCTACAGTATAGAGATTTGAATGGTTAAGGTCTACAACACCTGGTTAGGGGCACACCCTATTAGAAGTGTCTAATCGCGATCAATAGATTTACAAAAGGGCCTATGAGGACCAACCTTGTTAGGAGCTACCCAAGTTTTTGGGATTTGCAAACACAAATTAATGTGTCACCTGGTTAGAGGATTTAATGATCAAAACTGTTAGGATCTGACTGCACCCTATTAGGAGTGACCTTGTAAGATGATTTTCTTGTTGCAACTATTAGGGAGTCAACAAGTACAAATGAT
Source organism: Cryptomeria japonica (assembly GCF_030272615.1). Classification (NCBI taxonomy): domain Eukaryota; kingdom Viridiplantae; phylum Streptophyta; class Pinopsida; order Cupressales; family Cupressaceae; genus Cryptomeria; species Cryptomeria japonica. The sequence continues at coordinate 536,768,282 of NC_081409.1, forward strand.
CTTAGTATAACACCCTCTGTGTCTGATAAGATCCACTTCAGAATATTACATCATCACATAGACTTCATCTCTCAACTTCTCTAATCATCACATTATCAGAAAATATAAAATTTTCTCATGATCTATCACACTCTCAAGCTCATATATATATATATATATAATATATATATATATATAATATATATATATATATATATATATAATATATATATATATATATATATATATATCCTTCCATACCTCATCACACATTTAAAAAACATCATAAGGTTGGCTAGAACCTTATTACAATTTCCTAGGTTCAATGCATCTAGACTATCTTGCATTGTACACTTTAGTTATGTCGGCCACCGACAAAACAAATCCAATTCTACTTTGTTTTACCAATCTGAGTGATTTTCATCACTACTAGTTTAGTCTCCATCAACTAATATGTTCTGTCAAACAAATCTTGTTCACCTGATTGAATCTACACAAGCGGTCATGAACATTTCTTCATTTGACTATCTTCAATGCTGCTGAAAAACCGCATCATCTCATTATTCATGATTTTCACATACTAGTTGTCGAATTGTAACTTTGTCTGCCATTTACCGATTGAAGTCCTAATTACTGGTTCTGATGAAACTATCTTTGTCTTATCGGGTAAGTCTTATCGATTGAACTGTAGGACTTAGATGACTTAAAGAAACATAGTTTCCATCAATGACAACATACAAAATAGTCAACATACATAAATCTAATCTATATGCATAACAGACATATACCGGTTGCATCAAGCAAACAAACATTATCAGTTTAGTTCAAATGATCAAATACCAACAATCTCCCCCTTTGGCATTGATGGAAACACTTAGGAAAATTTTGTCAACCAAGTGTGGAAAACAAAAATTAACTTCATGACATACACTCCCCCTTAGCAATTGCATGCCATTATAATAATGAAATCATTACTCCCCCTTAATAGTACATACAAAAAATTTGACTGGACTCTTAACTATTTCTACTCCCCCTTTGACAACAATGCCAAATAAAGAAGTAAAATGCATACATTACATCAAAATCTATCAGCAAAACTGCATGTATATATAAAGATAAAAGTGTTAAGGTCTTTACAATACAATTCTCAAGAAAACATCATTGTAATGAAACTTCAATTGTTTAAGATCATTGTCCCATGTTTCTAACAGTGTCTCGGTAATCTCAACATGTGTCAAGATTTGGGCTGCTAACTCCTCCATAACATCAACTGTACTCACCTCAAGAGTAGCCAAAATTTCCTCTGACTCCTCGAATTCTCTCTGAAGAACATCTACTTTCGAAAGTAGCTGACTCTGGAGTTCTTTCAGTGATATGACCCATTTCACTTGCTCATGTTCACAAAGTTCTAACTGGTGTTGTAGATCAACAACCTTTTTACCAAAAGTGATCACTGAGTCCTATACTGGTATGAATGTTTCACTTAACTTTTGGATCTCCATATCACTATCAACTCTCATCTTTCTCAAGTCTATACAAAATAATAAAAATTTGGAAATATTAGCCAAAATCTTATAACCGATTTCCAATTCAGTCTTCAACAAGTCTTTATTCACCGTTAGGGATACTTTTCCTGTATCTATCTCAACCATTATTTGTTCTCCCCTTTTTTCTTGTAATCCTTTTCAATAGAAATGTTTGCAGCGTCTTCAAGGGTTTTAAGTTGTTCACCGACACTAAACACTAACTATCCAAGTTTGGCAATAGGGGTAGCCAAATGTTCTGTATCAGTCTCCGATAGGAGACTTGACAAAATATCAACAATGGTCCTTATAGTCTCTTCTTCTCTTTGTTGTTCCTTCAATATTTTCTTTTGTGCACAGGATTGCATTGTAGTAGCAATTTCCATTAACTCTGCAGAACACAAATTGTCCATATTAATAGGACCTTTAATGCTCATAGAGTCATCATCATCATCAACTATTGTTTTCTTCAGTTTGGATTGAGGAAGTACCTCAGGAGTTCACTTTATTTCTTCCGTTCTCCTCTCCTCTTCCACCTCATCTATTTTCTTCTCTTCCTCCTTATCTTTTTTGGTCTTGTCTTCATTAGTGGTGTTTTTGACCAATTGTGGATTTTCAATAGTTTGTTCTTTCACTGGTGCTTCCTCTTCCTTATCAATTGTATCCTTCTGATTATCCTCAGTAGAAAAATTTATATTTGCATTTGCACTTACATTTACTGGTGTAGTCTTAGTCTCTATTGACTGTGCAGTTACTGGTTGCTCAGTTGAGATTTTTTCTGCTTCTTTCTCTTCTCCTTTGTTCTCAACCTGTTCTTGCTGATGTCCAAACATCCGTACATCAACTTCAAAAACATCTACATTGTCAGCAGTGTTAGCAACAATATCAGCATCATCGATATCATCATCTGTTATATCTATCGGTTTAGTATCAAGAGGGTCATCGTACATATACTTGTTTTCTAGTTCAAAATCTGTGATCTTTACACCTTTAGGAAGTTCTTCCTACTTAGGATTTATAGGGGTATTATCCTCAATTTCTTCATCTTTTTCCTCTTCTTCATTGGGGATGAGACCTAAATCCTTTTTCACCAAAATCTCAGTCTCCTTTTGAACTAATTTGGTCTCTCCAACAAGTATTCTTGTTAATATTTTCTTTGACTTGAACAATGCTTTTGTATAAACCTTTATCTGTTCAATTCCCTCTTCAGTTACTTCCGGTTGCAAGTGTTTAAGTGTATAATCAATAAATTCTTTATCTAGGCTAATTGCCCCTTGCCACCTTGCATCAATCAAATTATATACAAAATCTGGAATTTGCCCATGTAATTCAATGAGGGCTCTACTAAACTTGTTCATACTAAAGATGACTGCATATTCAATCTCCCTTTGTTAACTTTCAGACAAGTGAGTAAACAGTATGTTTAAACCTTTGTATATCCCATACTCCTTAATTATTCAAACCATTCTAGTAAAATAATATTCAAGTGTCAATATTTTCTTAGCTTCTTTACCTTTTCCAATAGTCTTTTGCTTCTTAGCACTTGCCCTTAGTGCTCTCTTATCTCCTTCTGATTATGTTTCCTCTATATCTGTCACCGGTTTATGAGCTTTCTCCTTCTTTCTTTTTATGGTTTGGGCAAGCACAACAGGAGGTTCAGCAAGTTTACCTTTCCTCCGTAATTATATTTTAGAGAGTTTCCCTCTTTGGGATTCAACAGGCTTCACCTTAGGTACTCATGCCTTCTTCTTTTCAGCTGCTTTGTTTGATTTGGTCTTATCAGTGGAGGTACCGGTTGGTACACTAGAATTTCCACCTTATTTAGCCTCATGTTTGGCTCTTGCTACTGCTATCTGTTCCTTAGTGAATCCAACTTATTTAGCAAAGGCCTCTACCACCTTCCTTATTTTATTTGCTATCACTGGTTGTTGTAATTCAAAGTGCACTTATAGTAGTTTCTCCTTGTAGGTTCCAAACATCTTAGCAGTGGTATCGACCGGTTGAGCGAACAAATGATCATCATGAGAAACAAGTCAATCTTTATCTACTTCAGAATCCATGGGCATTACCCATATGTGATATAGATCCCTTCTCACACCTAGGGACTAGTCCAAAAGGTTTGTTTTAGACCCTTAAAATGATAGCAAAGATCCTACAAAAAGGACCCCACACCTTAAAGGATTGAACTACTCTCAAGTACTCAAGACTAGCACCTACTCAGGAAGTAAATGGCTTCAACACCTCCAATACACCTCTCTATGACTCTTTCTCTTGGGGGCCTTGGATTTGGTCAATTCATGACACCTAGGAACTATTACAAACATTTTTTTTAGGCTTTGACACCAATGCCCTATACTTCCTTTAAAAACCTACCCCTTGGCTAGTAGCCCTCTTTGACAGGTATTTTGCCCTTAACTCCAAAATCTTGAACTCAACCTAAAAAAATAATTACCATTCCAGATACCCTTTATGAAGTTATACTTATGCCCAAAAGGAATTGGCAAGATCTACAATCTAAGGGTTTGAACCCTTTAGAATCCTAGAGGCCTAATTAGGGCTAATAGACCTCAATTACAAAGAAACTCCAATCTATATGCTCTCAACCACCAAAAAAAATTCATGAGCATGTGGGGGATCAAAAATAACCTCTAATTCCATGGTTTCATTCCTAGAATCCACCACTATAAGATTTTAGGGTGACTGTCCTAATTTTGTCCAAGGTAGTTACATGGAGATGCCTACCTAGGTTTGCTTCATGATCTTCACAAAAAAGTCTCCCCTGAAAATAACCATGGAAATCTTGAAATACACTAGCCAATATTTCATTCCACCAAAGGAAAGACCTTCTAGATGGGTGAGGTGCAAGATGTGGCCATTATTTGGCGAAACCCTTGCCAAACCCTGGTTTTCCGGGTTACAGTCAGTAAAATAAGGGGTTCTCACTGCTCATAGAGGATCAATACCTCAAACCACCTCCAAAAAAAAGGTAGCTCAATCCTGTATATACTACACGAACAAATTTGTTAGAACCAATCCATACTAGGATGTACCAACAATAGCAAGATCAGATTTTCAAGGAAAAACTTAGTTTTCTGTATTATTATGCTTCCAAAATCCAATCAACAACAACTCTCTACCTTGGGAATCATGTCCACAAGGTATCTAAGCCTTCTTAACTGAATTTGAAGAGGTTGGAGCCATTGAGAGGATTACCTTAACCAAAATTCAAAATGTTGCACTTTTGCTTCCAAAAGTTGCATCTTTTGATAAAAGTTGTCAACCAAAACAAGTTTGGGATCCACACAACTTGGATCAACCAGAAACCACCTACACACCGTAAAATCCTTCAAAAAAATAAAAAAAAACATCATTCAACACCTATTTACCAAATTGTCCAAATTGGCTTATTAGGATGCCTAATTTGGGACATTGGTTTACAAGGTGGGGTCCTTATTCAAGACATGAAAATGCACAAACCAAAGACATTCAAAATGATCCTAAACCTCATCCTCTGATCCATGAATGGATTGTTGAAGAGATGCCCCTACACCATACTCCCCAGGGGAAGAGATCTTGATCCCACATGAGATTAGGGTTTGGAGGTCTACACCATGGTTGGAGATTTGGCTTTCTGTCATCCAAACTGCTTCAGAGTCTGGTTTGTCCTGCCAAGCCACCAAATACTCTTTGTACTTCTTGTTCCTTGTTCTCTTGGAGACTCTAGTGTCCAAAACCTTGCTCAATTTTGGTGGATTGTGCTTTGGAATATCATCATCTACTGCAACCTGCATTGGTTCCTCCTCCTCATTACCACTGCCTTTGTAAGGTGTTATATCACATACATTGAAAATGGGTGATAATCCCAAATCAGGAGGAAGTTGGATTTCTTAAGCATTCTGCCCATACTTCTTCACAATTTGACATGGTTCAATCTTCCTCTGCATGATCTTTGTGTGTTTTCCTTTTGGGAGTATCTCCCTCTTCAAATGCACCCATACTAAGTCCCCAACATCAAACTGCACATCCCTCTTTTTCTTATCAGCATGAGCCTTGTACTTCTCTGCAGATTGTTGGAGATGAGACTTCACTTGATCATGTACCTCCTTGATGGCCAAGGCAAAAGCATCACCACCCGCACTAATGGACTCTTCTTTAAGTAAATCCCTCAAATCTAACACTCCCCTTCGATGGATGCCATACACAATTTGGAAAGGAGATTTCCCAGTGCTTCTATTTATGGTGTCATTGTATGAGAACTCTGCTTGTGATAGTATGTTGTCCCATTTCTCTCAATGTTGTCTTGTCAAGAATCTTAATAGGTTTCCTAAGGACCTATTGACAACTTTAGTTTGTCCATCCCTCTAGGGATGGTAGGCTGATGAGAAAGCTAGGTTGGTTCCCTACCTCTTCCAAAGGGTCCTCCAAAAATGTCCTATGACTTTCACATCCCTGTCTGAGACTATGTTTAGTGGCAACCCATGTATCCTGACTATCTTTTTGAAAAAAAAGTCTGCAACATATGAGGCATCACAAGAGGTTTTACATGGAAATAAATGAGCCATTTTGCTAAATCTGTCCACCACTACAAAAACACTGTCATACCCCTTCCTTGTCCTAGGAAGACCCAACAAAAAATCCATGCTTATGCTTTCCCATGGCCTAGAAGGAATGGGTAAAGGCTGGTTTAAACTTGTATTGGTGGATTTCCCTTTGGCTTTTTGACAGATCACACATGTTTCTAGAAACCTCTTAACATCTGCCTACAACTTACACTAGTAGTAGTGTCTTTTCACAAGGTCAAGTGTCTTATCAAGGCCAAAATGACCCACCATTTCTCCATAATGCTTCTCCCTAATAATAATCAGTCTCATTGAACACTTAGGTATGCATAAATGTCCACCCTTGAATAGCAATCCCTCTTGGTGTTGGCAAATGCTCACTCCAATGAGATATTGTAGGTGATTGAAGGTTTTATCATTGATGGCAACCTTACAATCCTATGACACTGGCAAGACAATTTACCGACACCGACAAAGATAGACTCTACACCGACATATAGACCGCTGACAACAAAAGGAAGCATATCGGCATAGAAGTCGACAAGAATTTTGTTTGTAATATATTTTGTTAATTATTGTAAAATCATTGTAAGCCGACTTGGCAAGTTGCAAAATGACTCATATATATAAAAGATCATTGTAGAACATTTGGAAATAGATAGGAAGAAAATATATAGGTGAAATAAGGTAGACCTATTATGTGAATTATAGGTTAAGGTTTTATGTATGAAGCAGAGCTATAAACCGGTACTGGATCTGGCATAGTAGATGCTATTTTGAAGCAGTACATGACATTGGATTTATATAATCCATTTTGTAAGTCAGTGAGACTTCCCATTTTGTAATTGAGTAGTGAGTTCTAGGCACTTGGCCTTCCTGCATGTGCAGGCCCCTATTGTAGCAATAATATTCTCTTATTGGCTAGTAAGTGAATATTGTGGGTCACAAATCCCACCGAGGTTTTTCCCACACCAGGTTTCCTCATTAAACTACTGTGTTATGGTGTGTTTTTCATGTGGTTGTTGTTATCTTTGTTTATTGCATTATTTCTTGTTTACCGATATATAGTATAACTACGTTCTACATGTTTTAAGATAAGAAAATCAACAAACCAGTTAGATACTGATTCACCCCCCCTCTCAATATTTGTGGGAATCCTAACAATTGGTATTAGAGCTTGGTCCTTTATTTTCAGAAGCCTAACAGCTTGAGGAAGATCTTGACACCGGTAGAGATGGAAAACTTGATGAAGCAATTAGAGGCAGCTCTCTCAAACTATGATGCAGAAAAATTAAAAAATATCAAACTTGAAGATGATCTAAAAGCTGCACAGGATATTATTCAAGCACTTCAAGAAAATCTTACCATTGCAAGAAATAAGAGAAGAGAAATTTGTGAAAAGATGCAAAATGAGAATGATGAAAAAGAAACTCTTAGTGACCTTATGAATAAACTGAAACAAGAAAACATGACAACAAAGAATGAGATGCAAGATATGACTATGAGATTTGTAAAGAAATTGAAGATAGAAAGAATAATGAAGAAGACTTGACTAGAAGACTAAATGATCCTGTAAATGAAAACACAAGACTTAGTTATGAAAATGATATATTGAAGACAGATCTGATGCATGCACAGAATGACTCAAATGAACTCATGAGACAAAAAGGTATCTTGGAAGGAGAACTGGCTGCTACAAATCAACATAAAGAAAAATTCAAGAAAAGCTCAGAAGAACTTGGTGACTTGTTGAAGAATCAGAAACCTAATGGTGACACTAATGGTCTTGGTTTTGAAGCTAGTGAAAGCTCTGGTACTGCAAACACACAGGATCATGGCAAACCAGTAAGACAACCTACTTCTTATAAATTTAATGGCAAATGCTTTAACTATAACAAGTATGGTCATAGAGAAAATCAATGTAGATCTAGAAATTATTAGAATACCAATACACCCATTGGTCAATGTTCAAAATGCAACAAAGTTGGTCATAATTCTGAAAATTGCAGAATGAATGTGAGATGTTATGTTTGTGGAAGATTTGGACACTTATCTAATCAATGAAGAACACAAACTGACATAAGATATGGAAAAGCTATTCAGAAAAACAATGTGACTTGTTATGCCTGTAACAAGATTGGACATATTGCAAGATTTTGTAGAAGCAAGTCCTCATCGGTAAATAACAAAGGTCCTAGTTTGAAAGGTAAAGAAAAAGTTGAAGAAGTTAAGTAGGAATTCTCAAAAAAATGGATTAGAAAATCAGAACTAAATGTTGATAGGAATACTCCTCCATCAGTAGAATAGAGTAAAATTCCACCAGCAGAATAGAGTAACATTCCACTGGTAGGAGAGTCTTCATCTAACTAAAGAAAATTTCCTTGAGGGTTTAGCAATCAAATGTGAAACATGCTATTATTCCCTCGGTGGTGGTGAGAAGTTGAAATTACTTCTATACCGATAGATAAGTTAAGTCATTACTTAACTGGCAAGCATTAAATGTGGTGGTTGGCAAAAATAACATTATAAATCAAGTGTTTTGGCTCCAGTTTCATTTCACCGAGCATTCAAACAATCAAAGATCGCAAAAATTCTTGAGCAAAGACATTTCGAGCAAAGAAGCAAAGCAATTCAGCAAGCAATCATTCCTAAGGTAGATAAAGGTATTTATAATCATGGCTTCTTCATCTATTCCTGAATTGATAGCAAACCCTACTGTAGTCGAAGTGATTAAATGCCCTAGACCTGTATTCTAGTTAGTTCCCGAGATTGCCAAGAAGGATGATAATGTTGGTGCATTTTCTCAAATCCCCAAAGGAGTAGTTTTTGCAGAAAACCCTAGAATGTACATTCACTGTCACATAGAATAATTAGGTGGTGAGGAAATCAAGAGCACGTATAAGACTGCAATTTGTGATGATTCCAGTAATGTGAAACCTAAACACAAAATAGTTGAAACCCTAGGATTCACTGAAATTCTCAGTATTCCGGATTTTCCTAAGGATGTTATAAGGATAGTTCTAAGCAGGGTACATGGTGAATTCTTTTGGTTAGACTCAGTTCACAAAATTACTAAAGAGGCAGTAAAGGATGTGATAGGGTTACCCTCCACCGGTAACAGACCTGATAAGACAAAGAAGGTCTCAAATGACCTGGTGACTAACTTAACAGGTGCAACATCTGACAAGAGATCTTTAAGAGTGAATGATGTAACCGACATCAATGTCAGATTCATTAGCATGATTTTAGGCTATAAAACCACACATGCAAATAGGTTAAACACAGTCTCTAGCCTATGCATAAATAGTTCTTATGATATGATTAAAGATAATGCAAAAATAGATGTGTGTGAATGGTTGAAAGATGAGCTTATTGATAATCTTGAAAAAATTAAGAAAGACAAAAAGGGGACATTTAGATTTGGAAACCTACTTGTCTGTTTAATGCTACACATAACAAAACAGGTGCTCGATATCGGTAATAAGAATCTTGGTTTTGATATACCGGTAGGCAAATAATTATCTGATTTACTAAATAACATGGGTGAAAACAGAGAAAAAAATATAAATGAGTACTTTCAGGCATTGAAGGCCCAGATGAATACAAGAGTCAAACTATCACAATCAATTGTAAATAAGTATAAGGATGAAATATGCTTTGTTATTAAGAAGGATGAGATGTGGATGGAGGTAGTTGTCCCAAGAACCATTTGGGTTACTGAAATAGGTTATGAAATTGATGACCACATAATTGAAACATATGCAAAAGCCCTCCAGAAGCACCTAAGGAACCTAAAAAAGAGGTATTTGGCAGTGCTAAGACTATTGAAAATCAAATCCAATCTAAGAAAAGGGTAAAGAAGGTAGAAGCAATAGTAAGAAGAGGATCTAGGCAAGCAAAAGATATCAAAGAAGACGTACTTAAACAAACTGGTATCACTGAAGATGATTTAGAAACACTACAGCCTAAAACTCACCTTTCATTGGTAGCAACTTCTTCAGAAAGTAATATGCCAGCTGCATTTAGAAGAGTTGTGAGGAAAAGAGAACCTTCACCAGTATCTACACCTTCTCCTAGAAGAACCAGACAGAAACAATAGGCAGTAAGGCCCCTGGCTAAGAAGATAACTCCTAAGAAGAAGAAGTTAATACCCAAGAAGAAGACTCAACAAAACATTGCTCCAATTGACAAACTACTAGATGAAATAACAGAGGATGGACAGCTGAAAAACATTAATAAATTATAGGATTCATTATCAGTTGATGACAAGGAGAAAGTTGAAAATAGTGTAATTCTACACTTGGACATTTACAATAAATATCTAATGCAAGTTGTAGATGAATTATCGACAGAATTGTTTAAAAGACTTGAAGCTAGAAGTCAAGCTATTGTAGAGCTTGATAAGAAAATGAAAATTGAAAAAATACTTGCTGTTTATCCAGTCAACTCACCAAAAGAGATAGATGATCTGATCTCTGAGGCTAACCGGTCAGTATTTTCAACTACATACCTGCATGTAGCACTTATGGTTGGTAGAGTGAATGAGGTAGCAAAGGAAACTGCTAATGCATGGGACATATTCCTTGTAGAGAAGGAAAAATAGGAAGAATATAGAAACCCTAAACCCATCAAAGTATATTAGAAGGATAAAGATAAGGGAAAAGGCAAGGCTGGTGGACCACCTAGCATAAAAATAAAAGATAACTTATCCCCACCGCCTCTGAATACTCCACCGGTAGTGACTATTGATAATCAACCGGATAGTGAGAGCATGGACATACCATAAGAGGACACAAATCCTAACTCTGAGGTATTATACACAGTGGACATTGATACTCAAAAGGTCAATAATGTGGTAGATAAGGATACAACTAAGAAGACAGATATGGCTAATGAGCAATCGGTAACTGATGGTATAGAAGGTAAACTGATAGATGATAACATAGAGCAACAAGTAGAGCAACAGGCTCCATCACTGCAACAGGTTCACATAGAGTTAGTGCCACCGACAACAGCTGAGCAAGTCAAACCTTTGCTTAAAGAAATGGAAACACAAACTGACCTACCAGAGGTCACCACAAGAAAGGATATTGCTCCCACCGGCGGAATACAGAGTGTTGGCTCTTCAAGTACAAAATTCAAACCAACTGATGCAACAAAAGTTCTTTTGAATTCCATAAAGAAGATAACAGATTGTAGCTCACGGGCTTACAAGGCAATAGATGACACCATTCCAATTTTGAAAATGATAGCACCAAAATGTAATGTAGATAATAAAGATTCTTTGAGTCAACTTGACACTTTGTCTAAGTATATTATTGAAAACACTGTGACAGCTGAACAAATAAAAGAGGAAGCATTCAAGGAGAGATTAGAGAAGGAAAAACATAAATTCTTTGAGGAAGAAATAAAGAAGTGTACAAGGCAATTTGACACACTTCTACTGGAACTATGTAGCACATTGAAGGAATTCAAAACTTTGTACAGGGATACATGTAAAACTAACTTCTTGACAGTTGATATAGATAAGAAAATTAGCAAGATACATGAAGAAATAAACCAACTAGCATAAAATTTCATTAATTCATCTGATTCATTATCAATTTTTGAGCAGAAAATAACAGGTTTTGAGGAAGAAATACTAAAGTTGGAAAGAGACAAAGAAATAATAAAAGGAAAGGCTAAAGATCTTAAATGGAGACTTAGTCCAAAATTGTGCTATCTCACCTCCTTAAGGAAAGAAATATCTGATGCCTTGATTCAAGGGCAAAAAACACTGGCAGAGAAAATGCAACACCTCACCGATATAGTTCAGAGGACAGAGGCTGCAATAAAAGATAGCAAAAGTTCATTGAGAGCTTGAATCTGATTTTGGCAGATCTTTTTCAGATTGTAACCAACCGGTTACAAGGATGAAGCAGGAAACCACACTCATTGAGACTTTGACAACCTTTGTCATTGATGCCAAAGGGGGAGTAGTGGAATGAGAAAAAAAATCATGAATCATCAACTCAGGGGGAGTACACATTCTTTTGGTACACAAATTTTTGGTAAGACAATTCTGACAGACTCTTTTTGGATGACAGTTTTTGGATTTTTCTCATGAGTGTTGCCATCAATGCCAAAGGGGGAGATTGTTGGCAAATGCACACTCCAATGAGATATTGTAGGTGATTGAAGGTTTTGTTATTGATGGAAACCTTACAATCCTATGACATCGGCAAGACAATTTACCGACATTGGCAAAGATAGACTCTACACCGACACAGAGACCACCGACAGCAAAAGGAAGCATACGGCACAGAAGCCGACATGAATTTTGTTTGTAATATATTTTGTTAATTATTGTAAAATCATTGTAAGTCGACTTGGCAAGTTGTAAAATGACTCATATATAGAAGAGATCATTGTAGAACATTTGGAGATAGATAGGAAGAAAATATATAGGCAAAATAAGGCAGACCTATTATGCAAATTATAGGTTAAGGGTTTATGTATGAAGCAGAGCTATAAACTGGTACTGGATCTAGCATAGTAGATGCTATTTTGAAGTAGTACATGACATTGGATTTATATAATCCATTTTGTAAGTCAGTGAGACTTCCCATTTTGTAATTGAGTAGTGAGCTCTAGGCACTTGGCCTTCTTGCATGTGCAAGCCCCTATTGTAGCAGTAATATTCTCTTATTGGCCAGTAAGTGAATATTGTGGGTCAAAAATCCCACTGAGGTTTTTCCCACACTGGGTTTCCTCGTTAAACTACTGTGTTATGGTGTGTTTTTCATGTGGTTGTTGTTATATCTATTTATTGCATTATTTCTTGTTTACCGATATACAGTATTAATATATTCTACATGTTTTAAGTTAAGAAAATCATCAAACCGATTAGATACTGATTCATCCCCCCTCTCAATATCTATGGGAATCCTAACACTTGGATCAAAAAATCAGAAAATTCAACATGATACCTCTCACCAAAAGAGTCACATACCTTGCAGATCTCTCCAAAATCTTTATCAGCATCATACATGTTTTTCAAGGAGTCAATGCCAACACTTTCCATCTTAATTTGGTTGATGGTTAAGACCCTCCTACTTAAGGCATCTGCAACTTTGTTCTTGACCCCCTTTTTGTGCTTGAGGTTGAAGGTGAAGGCTTTTAGGGTCTCTACCCACTTCATGTGCTTGTGATTGAGCTTCTCTTGACTATTTATGAAACTTAGAGCCTGATTGTGAGTGAAAACTATAAACTCCTTTGGTAATAAGTAGTGCCTCGACTTTTTCAATGACTACACTAAAGAATACATCTCCAAATCATAGGATGAATATCTCCTCTTGGCATCATTTAGTTTTTCACTAAAAAAGGCAATTGGCCTTCTCTCCTGACTGAGTACTACCCCAATAGCCATGTGGATTGCATCACATTCCACCTGAAATATCTTGTTGAATTATGGTAGGGCAAGGAATGGTTGTTTTTCAACTTTCTTTTTCAAGGTCTCAAATGAGTCATCTACCTCCTTGGTCCAACTGAACCTGTACTTTTGTCCTCCTTTTATGGTGTCAAGTATTGGTGCACAAACATGACTAGATCCCCTTATAAACTTCCTATAAAAGGTTGCTAAGCCATGGAAACTTTGAACATCATTCATGGTTTTAGGTGTTGGCCAAGATAGAATAACACTTACCTTCTCCTGGTCTATTTTCAACTCACCTTGTGAGATTACAAATCCCAAGTAAATGATCTCCTCCTGCATGAACAAACACTTATCCAAGTTTATCATTAGCTTCTCTTCATGTAACCTTTTGAGGACCATATCCACATGTTTGAGGTGCTCTTCCCTTGTGTGGCTAAAGATAAAGATATCATATAGATACACTATTACAAACTTGCCTATAAACTCCACCAAGACCTCATTCATCAACCTCATGAATGTACTAGGGGAATTGGACAAGCCAAATGGCATGACTTTCCAATCATACAACCCCTCATTGGTCTTAAAAGTTGTTTTCCATTCATCCCTTACCCTTATTCTAATCTGATGGTATCCACTTTTTAAATCAATTTTGGTGAAATATTTTGCACCCCCCAAGCAATCAAGTAATTCCTCTATCCTAGAGATTGGAAACCTATACCTTATAGTTATCTTGTTGATGGCCCTTGAGTCTATGCAAAGCCTCCAAGTGCCTTCTTTCTTGGGTGCAAGGATATCCGGTACTGCACATGGGCTTAGAATTTTTCCAATTAGCCCTGATTCTAGCAACTCCTTAATTTGTCTTGCCATCTCTGCATTCTAGTCTGGAGTAAGCTTGTATGCTAGTTTATTTGGTAGGGTAGATCTAGGGATCATATCTATGCAATGACTTATGTCTCTTACCGATGGCAGGGACCTTGGCATTCCATCTGAGATGATACCTTTGTACTTGTCAAGTAACTGTTTGACTACAGGGTCTATGTGCCTGTGTCCTTCTTCTTTCCTCTCTGCAAACTCCTCCTTCTTTGTCACCTTGGAACTGGGAATGAGGGCATAACAAACTACATCTTTTTCTACAATCTCCTTCATGAACTGCTTTATTTCTACCAACAACACTTTGGCATCTTTCCCCTTGGTTCCATCTCATTCTCCATCAGAGGTAAGAGTTCTATCACCTTACCATCTTTGGTGATTGAATAGATGTTTCTAACCCCATCATATTGAGCCTTCAAATCAAACTACCATCAAATAAGAACCTATCCTTGTAGGAGACGACATGCATCCATCTTGGCTACATCAAATAAGAACCTATCCTTGTAGGATCCAATCTGAAACTCTACCCAAGCTTGCTCTTCTACCACTACTTGCTGACCTTTGGTGAGCCATGAGACCTTGTAGGGGTAAAGATGTGGCAACCTTCTCAACTTAAGCTTCTCTACCATTTTAAGTGATGAAAAATTCTCAGTAGACTCGAAGTCTATCAAGACCTTGTATATCTTTCCTCCTGCCCTGTAGGTAGTTTTGAAAAGAGACTTTCTTTGTGGGGGTTCCCTATCAGGTACCTTCATGGTGGTCACTACTCTCCTCATCATCAGAGCCTCCCCTCTTTTAGAGTAGCCATAGCTATCAGGAGCATTGATACTTTGATAGGTGTTTGCACTTGCCACACTTTGGCAATCAGATTCCTGCACCAAGTTGATCCTCCTTTCTCCCATGGAGCTTGTAGCCTTCTTCGGACACCTATTGGCCATATGCCCCTCTTGGTTGTAGTTGGAACATCTAGGAAGTCCTCTGCCTTGGGATCTTCCTCTAGAGAATGGTCTTCTACCCCTAAAGTTCCCTCTTTGATTGTAGCCTCCTCCGTGGTTGTAACTACTCTCTCCACTAGTGCCTTCTTGACTAGACTCACCTTGGTATCCAAAAACATTCCCTTTTCCTTTGAAAGGGCTTCTTCCCCCTCTTTGTTTTCTTCCTTTGTCTTTGCTATTTTTTTCATTCCTTCTCTTTAGCTTCTCCTCCACCTTAAGTCTAAATTGGAAACATTTTTGGACTGTCTCCAAGGTGTGGAGATTCAAATCTTCTTGGATGGCAAATCTCAGTCCATTGAGATATCTTGCTACTTTTTCATCCTCACTTCCTCTACCTTGGTCTTCACACACAACTTCATGAATTCCTCTATTTACGAACTCACATCCATCTCCTTCTGCTTCAAGTTTTGTCTCCTCTTGTGCAATCTGACATTATAGTCCACTGGAACATAAGCTTCCTTCACCAAAGCCATCATCTTCTTCCAAGTAGCAACTCTTCTCTTCCCATCTTTCACCCTCTCATCTTGGATGAAATTCCACCAAGTTAGTGCAGCCCCTTTCATTTTGATGGGGCCATTTTCACCCTTTGGTGCTTTGGTATGTCTTTACACTCAAAGAAATAGTCTATGGAGTCTATCCACTCCATCACTATATCAGGTTCTATCTTACCTACAAACACTGGCAGATCTAACTTCACATCCATTGTTATCCTTTCCATGGAATTAAGGACACTCATCAGGGGTCGCTGGTCTACAGGAACCTCTAGTTCTTCCTACCTAGGGATCTCCTCTTCATCCCCTTATTCAACTCCTCTAGAGTCTCTCTCTCCCATCTCCACTTTGCCTTTCAACTAGTCCATTTTATTTCTCAAGGCTTGATTCTCAACCCTGACTGCTCTGCTCTCTACCATCTAATTCTTCACCGGGACAACCATCTCAGCATTGGTCATCCTTGATGGGAGATCTTGGGATCCCTCTTCCTCAGACATCTTGTCTTCTTCTTCAGTCCAAAGGACACTCCTCAGCTTTGATACCACTTGATGTAGATCCCTTCTCACACCTAGGGACTGGTCCAAAAGGTTTGTTTTAGACCCTTCAAATGATAGCAAGGATCCTACAAAAAGGACACCACACGTTAAAGGTTTGAACTACTCTCAACTCCTGAAGACTAACACCTACTCAAGATGAGTAAATGGCTTCAACACCTCCAATACACATCTCCATGACTCTTTCTCTTGGGGGCCTTGGATTTGGTCAATTCATGACACCTAGGAACTATTACAAACATTTGTTTTAGGCTTTAGCACCAATTCCCTATACTTCCTTTGGAAACCTACCCCCTTGGCTAGTAGCCCTCTTTGACGGGTATTTTTCCCTTAACTCCAAAATCTTGAACTCAACCTAGAAAACTAATTACCATTCCAGATACCCTTAATGAAGTTACACTTATCCCCAAAGGGGATTGGCAAGATCTGCAATCTAAGGGTCTAGACCCTTTAGAACCCTAGAGGCCTAATTAGGGCTAATAGGCCTCAATTACAAAGCAACTCCAATCTATAGCCTCTCAACCACCAAAAAAAATTCATGAGAATGTGGGAGATCACACATAACCTCTATTTAAAGGGTTTAATGCCTAGAATCCACCGCTATAAGATTTTAGGGTGATTGTCTTAATTTTGTCCAAGGTAGTCACATGGAGATGCCTACCTAGGTTTTCTTTATGCTCTTCACAACAAAGTCTCCCCTGCAAATACCCATGGAAATATTAAAATACATTGTCCAATCTTGCATTCCACCAAAGGAAAGACCTTCTAGATGGGTGAGGTGCAAGATGTGGCCATTATTTGGCCAAACCCTAGCCAAACCCTGGTTTTCCGGGTTATAGTCAGTAAAACAAGGGGTTCTCACTGCTCACAGAGGATCAAGACCTCAAATCACTGCCAAAACAAAGGTAACTCAATCCTCTATCTACTCCATGAAAAACTTTGTTAGAACCAATCCGTACTAGGATGTACCAACAATAGCAAGATCATATTTTCAAGGAAAAAATCAATTTTTTGTATTATTATGCTTCCAAACTCCAATCCACAACAACTCTCTACCTTGGGAATCATGTCCACAAGGTATCTAAGCCTTCTCAACAAAATTTGAAGAGGTTGGAGCCATTGAGAGGCTTAACTTAACCAAAATCATCTCAACCAAAACAAGTTTGGGATCCACACAACTTGGATCAACCAAACACCACCTACACACCCTAAAATCCTTCAAAACATTAAAACAAACATCATTCTACCCCTATTTATCAAATTGTCAAAATTGGCTTATTAGGATGCTTAATTTGGGACATTGGTTTACAAGGTAGGGTCCTTATTCAAGACATGAAAAAGCACAAACCAAAGACATTCAAAATGATCCTAATCATCATCCTCTTATCCATGAAGGGATTGTTGAAGAGGTGCCCCTACACCAATGTGGTCCTAGAAATAACAGCTTCCATCAAGCATGTATCCGTGTCTACCATAAAAAATATGGAATCTTCATACCGATTGACTACCTCTGTCGGTATGCGTTCCGTAGTATGCATTTTCTTCTGAAATTTATTAAATTATCCCCATGAAATATCATCAAACTTGTCTTTCAACATCCTAATGTTTCTCTTTATCTGCAATAGGGCAGGTGTCCTGATTATCCATTGTACATCACCAATATCAGGGAAAACATTTTGGAAATAAAAGAATAAGCCCATGATAAGCTGTCCAAACTTGAATCTAATCTTCTTGTCCTTCTTGACTGCTTCCAAATTTTCCACTAATTGACTCCTTAGAGGTTCAACCAATTCATAGTCCACATTTTCTTTAGACATCTGGTATGCTGTGTGAATTGTTGTTGTCAGTATACTATTCATTCTGTTTGAATAGAAGATTTTATAGCCGATCACCATAGATGCAAATTTAATTGCAGGATCATTAATATCATTTACAGTCATGGCTCTTCTATCCCATCTAGATCTAGTTAACTTCTCAACATCATTTTGTAGGTACTGACCTCAGTAATGGAACCTCACCAGTTGAGTAGAAACTGGTTACTGCATGGATTGATTCCTTTGTTATATTATGAGGTCTATCTAGCCACATGAATTGGTCATGAATGCGGCTCAAAACAAATCTTATCAATTCATCATCAAAATCATCAATAAAATTGATCGCATGATGAAAACCTTTATCGGATACGCTTCTAAAATATTCTTTCAATCTTCCCTGTTTATTACACAGAGATCTGTATTGCTCATGAATAACTGCAACTCCCAAGTCTTGAAGTTTGTAGTGATAAAAGGATCTTACATCTTCTACATGCAAAACAACACTCAGTACACCGGATAGGGCACCAACAACATCAGTTTCCTCTGACTTGTATGGATGTCATTTGAATTCTAGTCTTGCCCTCTCAATTACATTGACAAGATGAGGTGTATCCATTTCAAATATGCAAATAACCAAGAAATGAGTATAATTTCTCAGATAAATACCTCTTTTGCTTTGGTACTAGAGTTTCCAACCGTAAAAAACTTTCAATACTCAATCACCGATTTAAACATTACTCTGATTGCCTTAGATTGCTAGTAAATGGTGTGAATGCTGCTAGCACAAACTTATCTCTACTCTGCTCACTTGTCGAATGTTCTGAAGATCGCAAAGTGACAAATACAATTCAAAAAGTTATATTTATTCGCCTTCTAACTACTACAATAAATGCATTTACCGACAAAATCCTAAAACACCTTAGCATATTACTGGTAGCAAAAAATCAATGATATTTACCAGTTATGATCCAAAAACACATAAAAACATCAAAATGCATCAGAGTATGCAGATTTAACTTATAGTACATCATCTTGGGGTTCAACTCAAGATTTGACAATAAGCTCACCCCAAGTTGTAGAAACAACTTAGTTTGTTGGAGATGGATTCTCTATGTTATGTGAAGAATCTAATTCCTCGGATGGTTTGGCATCACTCTTCTTCTTCTACATTCTATTCATCCCAGCTCTGGTTTCTTCAATATCAACTTTTTGCTTTCCTTTTTGGTCTGCAGGATGATTCACTGGTTGGTTCTTCTGTGTTCTGCAAAACTTGGCAATATATCTCAGTTTGTTGCAATGATAACATGTTATTCCAGATGCTCTCAAAGGTCTTGCATTACATCTACCTATTCTTCTTCTATAGCTCATTGCCACATGTCCAAAATTGTTGCAGACTGAACAAATCACATTGACTCTCTTCTCCATCTCATAAGGACTAGACTGGTTGATATAGGGTCTATGCCAATTTGTGCTTCTCCAGTTAGTGAAATTCCTTCTCCAATCACCATCAGTTTTTGGATTCATATGAGGTGTTGGATAATTATCTCCATACCTACATTTAATATGTCTATGCCCATACATGTTGCATGTATAATAGTAACCTCAAATCTTCTAGATACACATCTAGTGTTAGGTCTATAACTAGTGTTTACATCAAATCTTCTTCTACAAACATTAGCAGTATGTCTTGGTTTATGACACTTTAAGTAAATAGGTTTATAAGTTTTCTTACTGATAGGATTTTGAACTTTAGGAGAGTTTTTACCTTCATGCATGTTTTTCTTTGTACGGGAAGGTTCTCCCTTCTCATATGTATTATATCCTAACCCATATGTATCACTTTTCATCCTTTGAGATTGGATCTATTCATCTAGCATAGAGGAGCTCTTATTGAATTTATAAAGCTTCTCATTGGCCTCAACAAGTTCCTTGGTAAGGTCTTCATTCCTTTTCATGAGGGTCTCTCTAAGAGACATTACCATTTCAAGATCTGACTGTAATGCTTATTTTTCTTCTTTCTCCTCATGCCAATGTTCATACAAAGTTGTATTCTCCTTCTTAATATTAAAGATTTCATGCTCTTTATCTCAGATCTGATCCTCAACCTTTCTTCTAGCTTCAAGTTCCTCACTCATCTGGATTGTTAGTGCTTCCAGCTCTCTTCTTAGGTTAGTCTTCTCACCATTTAGCTTCTCCACTTCTTCAACCAGTGCATCAATGTTTGCCTCATTTGAAGAGCTATTGTTAGAGATCTCCAACAATTGTTCGATCAGTTCTTTCCTTTTAGCTAGCAATGTCCTATATTTTCCTCTTAGGGTTTCAAGTTCATCCTTGGTTTCAATGAGTTCTCTAGCCATCTCTCTAAAGCTCATTCCTTTCCCCATATTTTCCTTAGGATTGGAGATCCCTTCCAAGCGGTTAAGCCTTAAGGAAGTTAGGCTCTGATACCAATTGATGAACTTATAAGGCACTGAGAAGGGGGGTGAATCAATGATAGTAAAAATAATACAAATTTGATTATTAATTTCACCAACTTAAAACTCAATAGGCATATAAGAAATAACACCAAGTATGCAATCACCACATAAAGTATAAACCACATGACACAAGAGTTTATACGTGGAAAACCCAAATGGGACCATGGTGGGAGTTAGTACCCACAAGGTCCACTATCTACAGTATAGAGATTTGACTGGTTAAGGTCTACAACACCTGGTTAGGGGCACACCCTCAGTTAAGGGATTTATAAAAAGGCCTATGAGGACTAGCCCTGTTAGAAGCTACCCAGGTTTCTAGGATTTGCAAACACAAGTTAATATGTCACCTGGTTAGAGGATTTAATGATCAGAACTATTAGGATCTGACTACACCCTATTGGGAGTGACCTTGCAAGAGAATTTTCTTGCTGCAACTGTTAGGGAGTCAACAAGTATAGATTATCTTAGTATAACACCTTCTGTGTCTGATAAGATCCACTTCAGAACATTGCACATCACATAGACTTCATCTCTCAACTCCTTTGATCATCACACTATCAGAAAATACAAAATTCTCTCATGATCTATCATACTCTCAAGCTCATATATATCCTTTCATACCTTGTCACACATTTGAAAAACATCATAAGGTCGGATAGAACCTTATTACAATTTCCTAGGTTCAATGCATCTAGATAATCTTGCATTGTATGCTTTAGTTATGTAGGCCACCGACATAACAAATCCAATTATGTGTCATTTTACTGATCTGAGTGATTTTCATCACTACTGGTTAAGTCTCCATCAACTAATTTGTTATGTTCAACAAATATCGTTCAGCTAATTGAATTTGCACAAGTGGTCATGAACATATCTTCATTTGATAGTCTTCAATTCTATTGCAAAATCACATCATCTCATTCTTCATGATTTTCATGTATCGGTTGTCAGATTGTAATCCTGTCTACCATTTATTGATTGAAGTCCTAATTACTGGTTCTGATGAAACTATCTCTTCTTTACCGGTTAAGTCTTATCGGTTGAACTATAAGACTTATATGACTTAAAGAAACATAGTTGCCATCAATGACAACATACAAAATAGTCATCATACATAAATCTAATCTCTATGCACAATAGACATATACCGGTTGCATCAAGCAAACAAACATTACCAGTTTAGTTCAAATGATCAAATTCCAACAACTGGATACACTAGAGGTCTTGTATTTGATCATTGTGAAAGCTCTGGTACTACAAATCAGGATAACACATTCAGTTAGAAGGTCAACCGGAATCAAAGGTCACTGGTAAGGCAACCCAATGCACATAAATTCAATGGTAGATGTTTTTTTTGCAATAAATTTGGTCATATGGCAAGACATTGTAGAAATAGAGCAAATCAGAATAATAATGTAGTTCTCGGTCAATGTTCAAATTGTAAGAAATATGGTCATAAGACGAAAGATTGTAGAATGAATGTGAAATATCATGCATGTAAAAAGTTTGGACATGTGGCTAATCAATGCAAGTCAAGGAATGGTCAAGGTTACAATAAGGTAATTCAGAAGAATAATATCACTTGTTATGCATGCAACAAAGTAGGACATATTGCTAAATTTTGCAGAAGCAAGAACCTACCGACAGAAAGTGATAAATCTGTTGAAAATGGAAAATAGAAAGTTGATGATATTCGGAAGGATCATGAGAGGAAATGGGTTAGGAAATCTGAAGATCAACCAACAAAGAAAACTATTCTTGCACCGACAAGAAACTCATCCGATATCTAATGCATTCACCTTAGGGGTAGGCCAATTTATGACAGATCTTGCATTTGTTGGCATTATTAGCATTAAGTTGTAATTGATGTCAACTGGTTTGGCATGGTCACCGGTGAGTAAAAAGTGGTGATTGGTATAGGAGAAGTAAGACATGATGATGTCAATCCATATGTATATAAGAAGATTGAAGGTAAGTTACAAGTACACATTAAATACATCATCTACTAGTAAAGAAGGACCACCGGCAAGACAAAGCAAGCAAGCAAGAGAAGAAATGAAGGATGTAAACCAGTATACTCAAAGAAGATTAATGCTGCGGTAAATGGACTCTGACCAACATTTTTGATGGAAGGCCAAGTTGAACCATCGACAAAGAAGAGGTTTGCAGGTATGAAGGCCCACTAGTGGAGTTAGGTTAAACCCGTAAGTTCAGTTGAACCTGTTATCACTGTTTTAAAAATGGATGTTCTCAGTCCATAATTGGCTAGGTTTTTGAAAATTTTGAGTCTGGTATGCCCTAGTTGTTTCAAAATTGTTTTAAGTCCTAAGGAGTTTAGGGTTTTAGGTTTTAAGTCACTTCAATATTTGAGAAAAAACCTTTGGTTTCTAATCCTGCGTTACTTTATTCCCTTAAGTGATGGGTCCTTTTGTCGTGCAAAGTGTTCCCCCCATTGCTATTTACCTAGGCGGTCCCTTTAAATGTTTTAAATTTTATTCACCTTTAAATCTACCTTTTCTAATGTTTGTCGGGCCTTGTAAAAGTCGATCAACTCTCAGTCAATCGGATGGCCCGCATGGATTTGCGAACTCAACATGCCCGAAAGTTACCTATCGCGAAATAGCGAAAAGGTTTGGTGGGACCTAGCAATAAGGACTTCTCCCTTGGCTAAAGGGCGATCAATTTGCAAAGAGATCAACAACTCATGTTGATTCACAGCCAGGAAGTGCCTGTTGTTTACAAGTTACGAAATGGTGAAAAGATGGTGGGCCCGGGTGAAGTGGTTCGTAGAAAGAGTAACAGTAGTGCGATTCCCTGAGATCTAATGACCCGCATTATTTCACGAGATAAAGATGATTGAATATTACCTATCGCGAAGTAGCGAAAGGTTTTGGTGGGCCTGATGTCCAAGCTTTGACTGAAGATTAAAGACCGATCATGTTCTGTCTGATCGGATGGCCCTCGTTATTTCGTGATATCAAAGTGCACATGTTTTAACTATTGCAAAATAGCAAAAAGTTGTGGCAGGTCCCAGAAGCCGGAAGGTTTTCTAACAAGTAAAGAGTGAGCAGTTATGAGAATAATCAACGACCTGCATTGATTCGCGGCCCAAATGTGCTAGAAAGTTAGCTTTCATGAAATGGCGAAATGACATGGCATTCCAATGAACAGTCCAGGTGGTATGGATTGCAAATCATAAAGTTACATGTGGCTTCTAGATCATGTAAGTCAAAGAACAAACTCTACAACAAAGTGGTGGGCATGACAAACAGAGTGATGTAAACCAAAGATAAAGAGGTGACCTATCAGACACAGGTGGCAATGAAAGAAGTGGATCCCACTGAAGTCTTTCAGCGAGTAAGATGTTGACACGTCAGTCTAAAAGGGATTGAATGCCAAAGTGGAAAGCACTGATTCAGAGGGCCCACATCTGCAGGTTCTAACAGTTTGATAAGTGATGAGCATCTCAAGAAAGATCTGACGGTGGGCATTATTTCGCAACCCAAAGATGTGAGCTTGTTACCATTTACGAAATGGTGAAAATGGTTAGCAGTAACCGATTTGAGCATGGTTAGTAATATAAACCACTAGGTTAAGATGGAGTAAAGACCAACCAAGTTTTAGTTGATCGAATGGCTAGCACAGTTTCACAAGGACAAGATGCAAGATGGTTACCTATCATGAAATAGCAAAAAGGTTTTTCAATTCGTTGCCAAATGAGGAAAAGTCAAAAGCTAAAAGTCGATCAAGTTTCAGTTGATTGGACGGTCAGTGTGATTTCATTAGATGAACCTGCAAGTGCTTTATGCTCTGCGAAACAACGAAAGAAGAAAAGGAAAAAATACTCAGAACTGTTCTGACCCGTTGGAGCCAAATTTTCAAATTCTTGCATGAATTCAATTCTGAAGGGATGGCCGAAGCATGCAGTATTAATGCTGCAGTTAAGGAGCCAAATTGTCATATATATTCCCACATCAATTGAATGAGGGTATCATTTCACAGAAGTAGTTGTAGAGAGTGCTAGTGCAGAGCAGAGTTGCTTCGAGCTAAAATCAGGTTCCCTTGTTCTTTGTTTACCCTTTGCTTAAAGATTGTTCAATTGTGGTCTTGTGTTGTTAGAACATTATTTTGATTGATAATTGGCTCAGTCGCATACTTTTAAAATGGGACCCAAAAGAGAATTAACAGGGAAGGTAAATTACTAGGACCGAAATATTTGTGATGATTTTCTTGTGCAGTTAACCATGTCAACCAATGTCGGGGCTAGACCTAAGGAGTTAGTACCAAAGAACCCCCATCTGAAAATTGGGGATGGTTTATATGATAAAGGAAATTGGTTGAGGGACCCTGAAATAGGGATATCCGATCTCAGTTTGTTTGAAGTGGGTTTTGGTTAGAGACATGCCTCTTCCCGTATGAATAGTATTTGGGATTTAGATGTGGGAAAACTTGTGGTCCCTAGTGTGTTCATGGACATTGATTTGTTGACCTTAATTGGACAAAGTGATGACCCTACTACCAGATGCATCAAAAACATAAAGGGATCAGCCCTTGTTGAAATCAAGGATGAAGAATTTAGAAATGTTTTCAAGCTTAGTGAAGCTTCGATCAATCTTGAGCCTATTGATTTTGAGGCCTTAACCCAAGTTTACAATGCCCAAAGAGATCATCTTAGGAGTGGCCCATTGAGAGAATTCTTTGTCAAAATAGGGGGGTTAACAGTTGTAGGCCCTAGCACAATGGAGCCATCTTCCTTGAATCTGTTTACCTTAAGAGCTAAGGGTATGTACTGGACACTGTGTCAAATTTTTGGGGAAGATGCCGAGAAAAACATGCCAGTCCATTATATGTTAATGATTGCCCAAATTTTGAACCCTTCCCTGGCCATAAAATTTGACTTTGCTGCTTTCCTCACTGATGCTATCCATGCAGGCCTAGTAGGAATTAAAAATGGTAAGGTAGACAACCCATTTGGATGGTATTCCTTGTTGATGCATATGTTTCTTTTCAAAGGGGCATATTATTTTGCAAAAGAGATCGACCTGGTTAAGGTCATGGATAAAGAGGAGATGCCAATGCAATTTTGAAGTACTGTTCTATCTTGGGATAGAGAGGATGCAAGTTATCTGAAGTTTGATAGATGCTTTACATTTAAGATTAGAGTGTTGTTATGCGCATAAAACCCTAGGATTCTGAAGGCTCTCTTGGAATTCCTTAGGCCCAAAGAGTTTGTAGAGGACATCAAGATTGTTCATAACTAGGGAGATATGTGTTTGTTTCCAGTCTCTACTATTCTCAGAGTATTTGGTTTCAGAGGGACCCCTTATTTACTGCCCTATCAAGTGCCATTAAAAATAGGAATTGCAGAAGTACTGAGGCAGATTGGTGGATTACAAGAAGCCAAGTTGACCAACAGGGGTAAAGGGACAATTTTCCCAACCATCAAAATGGCTCATCACTTTGTAATAAGCAAAGGTGGATGGAAGTGCTTTGAAGAATTCTTCAAGACAGACCCTGAAGATTTTTTCAATAGCATGTTCAGGAAGAGGGTTGTTTGTAAGATCAGGCCTCACCAATTCCAGTTCCCTGAAGATCTAATCAGGAATGAATTCAGTCTAGATGAGAAGGAGCTAAGGAAGGAGAAGTGGTTTTCCTACAAGAGAGCCCTTGACTTCATCCACCAATTTGATTCTAGCTATGATCCTCTTTCCAGTTTTACCCCATTTGAGGAAAAGATTAAATTCTTGATTCTTTATTATGAGGATTTAATGAAAACCCTGAAGGAGAAGAGAGAGGGCATATTGCAGAATGATCCTGATAGGGCTAAATTAGTCCTATCCAAGCCTGCCTTTGCCAAGGCTATTCCACCAGGTAACTATATAATGAAGCAAAGAAAGAGGTAGCTAGTAGGGCCAATACCATTGCCAAGCTTCAAAGTCAACTGATGGGACAATACCAAGGAGGTGAGTCCTCTACCTTGGCAATCTCTTCATCTCCAGCAAGACCTCCTCCTACTAGTCCCATCATAGAATTCCCTCCTTCTCCTATGCTTTCTCGTTTTCAACTAGCTGAGACCTATTAACATGAATTGGAGAAGATGAAACAAGCTCAGGCCTTATTTGCAAGAAAATATGAGGAGAAGATAAAGGCTACAATTTTGAGTTTTGCTGATAAAGTTGATGCTCCCACAGTACACATAAATATGAAGAGGATCTTGGAGACTCTTAGTGAGTTAAATAAGGACAAGGCTATTTTAGAGCCCATTCTGAATAAATGGTTGCCCAGAGAAGTGGACCTAGAACTGATGTGTGCATCATATGATGAAGTTGGGTTTGATGTTGTTATTAAGTCCACATGTGAGTTGACCAAGTGTTTGAAAAAGGTGGTAGAAGGAAGAGTTAATGTGGAGAGGAAGGCCAACTTGTATAGGAAAGAGTATACCGAGCATAAATTTACATTGTTTCCTGGAGGTTTTTTTAATCAAAATCAGTTGAAAGATAAACAGGTATGGCTGGATGAGTTAGGGGCTAATTTATCCTTAAGGGTAAATGAAATAATTAATAAAGATGACACCTCACAGTTTGTTAAAACAATTGAGGAAATAGAGAAGATCAAATCACATTATGGGTTTTTGGAGTCAGAGGTAAGGAAAGTGAGGAATGCTTGGAAAAAGTTATTAAAGTGGAATAAAAGGCTTATTGGTCACTCATGGCCTACTGATGATCTTTTCCAAGAGTGGTCCAAGAAATATGTGGTGCAAGAAGAAGATGCTCCAGATCAGTTGGAAGATGCTCTAGGACAGTTAGAGGGTATTGGAGAAGAGTTACCAACTGAAAAGGCCGCTGAGTCAGAAAGAGACTTGTAACTATTTTTTGAACAAAGTATAGTTGTAACAAATTCTCCTAGGAAAGTCTGAAGCTTTGTATGCATCTATGTTATTATAAATGGATACAAGGATTGAAGAAAAAAAAAAGATCACAATAAATTGTAAGGAAATGCTGCAGAAATTTATCTGAGCTTTTTCTAAGTCTTATGGAGAACATTCAAGTGTTTTTGTAATATATTCTAAATTAATATCAATACACAAACCATCAACTTTGAGCCTAGAATCTGTGTTGTCTTCAAGTGTGCTCACAAGTATTTACTATTTTCAATTTGAGTAATCTAGGGTTATTCATTTGAGTATGGGTTGTAAGGAAATCTTAAATAGATGTGTTTCTTATCTTTTCTCTTCAAGAAAGGAAATAAATACACAGGAATCATTTCTATTAGTAAATTCCTCATGGGAGACTTTGAATTTAATGAATGCTATCTATTTTTGATGAGAGTAAATTCTTATATATGTCAGGCATATGTGGGGTTTATAAAAGCCAAGGTGATGGGATGTATGGAGATGTTTAATTGTGAGATTATTGTTTAAACTTAGATGACTCTGTGGCCTGGATAAGGCACTGGTATCTATTGTGGTTATCTTTTACATATCTTGTAGGTCGATACTGAACATTAGCATAAGCTTTCTTTCTTTGTTTTAGTTAGTTTTGAGGCGATAAGATTCATTGGTTTTCAGACTGGTTTACTGTGGATCTGTTTTTTAAAAAGTGTGAAGTCGATTCACATAAGGTATACCTGCCTGAACTTTGGAAAAGTTCAAAGTGTAGAAGGTTCATCAAACCTTGTCATATTTTGCTCTAAAGTTTCCTTGTCCTTGATTTCTCTTTTGCAGACAGAGTTTATTATTTTATTATAAGAGATTTTAGGGGGAATCAGAATATGGGAACAACAAAAGTGGTGACTCTACTGGGGAGAGTCACAGTGTGAACCCAAGTGTAGATTGGTGCTTGGATTAGTTTGGAATGATCATGGTTTGTCTGTGGTATAGATCAGTGCTTCAATGAAATATCAATGTTGTCTAGATACCTTTATTTAGAAATTTTCATAATATTTGATATGTGATTTTGGTTTGAAGATTTGCAATATTTTGTTCAAGCTTGTTTTCATATTTCCCATAGTTTTGTGGGTGGTGACTCTGTTAGTATTAACCAGTCCTTTTGAAATAAGAAAATTCAGAAAAGGAAACAGGCACAATGCAAGGAGGAAAGAACACTAGATTCTTCATGAAAAAGCATCCTCGTGAGACGTTGCAGGAGGGATTACCTGAACAATCACGAAGAGGTTAGAAGAGATCAGTATTATATGAGCCATCAAATGCAACATGGGTGTAGAAAAGTTACAATACTGGTAAGGTATCTGATAGACCTATTTATGCAAAGTCTAATTCTTCTTCTCGAGAATCTGAACATGATGTTTTAGGTTTCCATTCTAGATTATTTGGAAATATAGATGATGTTCATGTTTTAAATCAAGATATATCTCATGCTAGTTTTTCCAGGAGAGACAAAAGTAGTTCTAATAGAGTCAGACATTCTATGCCTAGAACAGTTGATGGAAACATCATCTTGATTGATATAGACCAAGTTAACGTATCTGACTCTGAGGAGATCTTCCCTGATGAAGATAACGTGTCCCAAGAAATAGAGGAACTAAATAGAAAGGTTCATCACTTAATCTCCTTAAGAGCCCAAAAGGAAGCAAATAGGGAGAAGGAAGTCAAAGAAAAACTGATGGAAAGAGATAGGCTTCTTAGGCAAATTGCTGATCTTGAATTGTTGGCCCAAGAAAAGGAAAAGAATGATGATGAAGGTCCTATGATCAGAGAATTTCTAGTCCCTAAGACCAAGCCAGCATATAAATCAGTAATCCAACCAAGCAGAGAAGTTCTTAGTGACCCACAACCTACTAAGAATAATATTGATAAAGGAAAGCAGAAGTGTATAAAGGATGGGCCTGGATCTAAGAATACAGTGGAAATTTCTCATAGATTATCAGCACATGCAAGAGAAATGGAAAGAATGAGAAAAGAAAAGGAAGATATACAAATGGAGCTAGAGAAAGCTGAGTTAGAAGTAGCTAACCAAGAGGTTAAAAGAAAAATCAGATATCTAAAAGCTCCCCCTATCATCTTCCCATCAGAAGATCTCAATAACCCTGTTCCTCAGCAAGTTTCCCTCCCCCCTATTAAAATTCAGCCCACTTTGCCTGTCAATACATCAATAGCCAGTCAAGCCCCTGTAATTAACCAGAATAATCAAATCTCTCAGACTCAAATCCCTACTGTGAAAATGAACATGGGTGATAACAATGTTGTTAACCCTTTCCAAAGGAGACCCATCTATTTAGAGCAGTACAGGCAGTTTTTTTTTATGGAATTCCAGGATATCCCAACCATGTTCCTATTGAGTTAAGGGATAGACTCCATAAGTTTGCTGGAAATAACGCAATTAGTGCAGAGGAGCATTTAAAATCTTTTGGTGACTTGATAAATGATTATGAGATGTAGATGAAGATGTCATAATGAAATTATTTGTCCAACCCCTAATAGATGATGCAAGAGATTGGTATAGGGGTCTCCCTGTTAATAGCATTGGGTCTTTGGAGGATTTCAAGAATTTCTTTTAAGAACAATATGGTGACAAAAAAAATGTGAGTTTCATGTTAAATGAATTCAATAATATTAGAAAATCTGATAACGAAATGGTCACCGATTTCAATGCTAGATTTCAGAAAGCCATGCATAGGTTGTATCAGGTGATGAGATTGGATGATAACATGTGCCTAAACACTTATTAAAATGCATTTGATTCCAAAATGGCTTATATTTTAAGGGATAAGAATCCACATAGCCTGAGAGATGCTTTCAGAATTGTTATCAATGTGGAGAGCAATAGGAAAGCATTCGGAAAATTAGGAAGAAGAACTGATGGTAGGTTATGGAAGGAAACAAAATAGCAACCAAACAAAGTTGCTAAGGAGGAAGATAAGATAGAAAAGTTAGTCACTGCTATGAAGGATCTAACTACTAAGGTAAATAAAAATGATAAGCCTCACTATAATTGGCAAGATAGACCTCCCAGATTGCATGATATGCCTTATAATACCAACTGGAAGGATGGTAAACCTCAGAATGAGAAGCCTAAGAATGTTCAGAACCAGGACACCCCTGATCCCTTAAAAGGAAAAAATGTTCACAACATAGAGAACACTCCTTGGTGTATTGCTTGTGACGGGCCACATTCTCCTCATCAGTGTGCAGTTGCTCAAGCCCTAGAAGATTCCATGAGACAAGAGGCCGAGCCTGATATTAATATGTTTGAAACCATTGTAGAAAGTGATGAGGAATCTGTACAAAGTGAATTTAGTGATGTGTTGGACAGTAAAAGGTCTTTTCAAGGACAA
The DNA here is from genome assembly GCF_030272615.1 of Cryptomeria japonica. NCBI lineage: Eukaryota > Viridiplantae > Streptophyta > Pinopsida > Cupressales > Cupressaceae > Cryptomeria > Cryptomeria japonica. Next base: position 536,799,251 of record NC_081409.1, read on the forward strand.
CTAACACTTGATTGGCATCCTACTTTGAATGTGGTAACCATTGAAGATGAAGAAGTTCATCTTAGAAGACCTAGTGAAGAAGAAGTGAAAAATCTCACCAAGGCTACTATAGCTCAGGTAAAGCACAATTATAACCTAAGGAGCACCAAAAAGGATACTGATCAGGGTGAACCTAGTTCTATGTTTATAAAAGAGGTTTTTCAGAAAAGGGCAACAAGTAGTGCTACTACCCCTCAAATGGGTCAAGAAAAGAAAGATCAAATTAAAGATGTACCCAAGAGTACAGATGATAAAAATACCAATGATACACAAGGAGCCACCACAATAAAGAAGGCGAGTCAGCCTAAGGCAGAAAGAGTTAAAGCTAATGTTGAGTTGAGCAGAAATTCCACATTTGACATGGCTCAGGTTCTTACACAAATGAAAGTTACTGTCCCAATAATAGAGTTACTGAAAATAAAAGAACATAGAGAAGCTGCCTTGTCTTTGTTTTCTAATATATCTGATAGTAACATAGTCCTACCCACTGGTTCAATTAAAAATGGAAAGGATCAGGAGTTCCAAACCCCAAAGGTTTATGTTGGAACAACTATTACTCAAGAGCCTTCACAAGGTAGATCCTTTTATGTCACTTTGTTAGTGAAGAACTGGTTGATAAAAAAGTGTGTGATAGATTCAGGTGCAACTGCTAATGTAATGCCTTATGGTGTTATGAAAGAATTAGGATTATCAGTGACTACAGTATATGGGAAATTCTATGCTATAGATAATAGAGAAGTGCCTATGATAGGTACAATGAGAGATGTTGAAGTGAAGATAGCAGCATTCCCTGAAGTGACCTATAAGATGGATGTCATTGTCACTGACATTAAGCCTCATTATGGCATGTTATTATCTAGGTAGTGGGTAGCAGCAGTAGGTGGAAATGTCCAATTGGATTTATCTTATGCTACCATCCCAATCAATGGGAAGCAAGTCAAGTTATACAAAGAACCCCATGCTCCTAGAGTAATTGAAAATGTGGATCGTAGCATGCTCAATTGTATGATTGATGTGGATCTTGACAACTTTAGAGTACAACCAATTTTACCTCAGTTAAAGAATACTGACTCCATTGTGATTGAATTAGAATCACAACAACATAGTCTATGGCAAATGTATTTTGATGGAGCTTTCTCCAAAGAAGGGTCAAGAGCAGGAGTTCTTTTTGTATCCCCATCAAGTATAACTTTTAAATATTCTTTTTTATTAGCCTTTCAGTGCAAAAACAACACTGCATAATATGAAGCTCTGTTATTGGGGTTTGAAGTTGCAAAGAGGCATGGGATACAACTATTGAAAATTTTAGGAGATTCAGAATTGGTTGTCTCTCAGGTAAGATCTAAATATGCATCAAAAAATGATAGATTGAAAAGATATAAGCATGCAGTTTGGGATGTCATTGAGCATTTTAGTGCTTTTTCTATTAATTGGATAGAGAGATCAAAGAATATCATGGCAGACTTTTTAGCCAATGTTGCATTGAAAAATGATGATGCAACACTAACCGGCATATCCACTGTGGAAATAAAATCTAGGCCTGCTATCCCTGATAATGTGTATAATTGGCAAGTTTTTGCCGATGATGAAGATATTCTTAGGTTCATACAATGCATTGATGATTATGATGGACAAAAAATTGACTGTAATGCATTAGTAGAGGTGATTGACAACAAAGAGATAGTATTCGGCAATGACTTGGTTCAGTTGGAAACAAATGAGATACCAAAAGGGTTGGTAGAGCTTGAAGGCACGTTCAGCTATAATGACAATCACCTGCACCAGCAATCTACTACCAAGTTAGAGGAATTGGAGGAAGTAAACTTCGGGACAAAATTATCCCCTAAGTTGGTATACATTGGAAAAAACTTGCCTCCTCATGTCAGAACTAATCTTATTAATTTATTGAAAAGATATAAGCATGTGTTTGCTTGGTCCTATGAAAACCTAAAGGCGTATAGACAAGACCTATTTCAGCATGAAGTTCCTTTACTTCTAGATGCTAAGCCTTTCAGACAAAAGAAGAGACCTATTAATCCCCTGCTAGAAACCAAGATGCAGCAAGAATTGACCAAGCTAAGAGAAGGGGGGATTATTAAACCTATAAGACATTCCTCATGGGTCTCCAATTTGGTTCTAGTTAGAAAGAAAAATGGGGACATAAGATTGTGTGTTGATTTTAGGAATTTAAATGTTGCTTCCCTAAAGGATAATTATTCTTCTCCCAATATGGAAGCCATGCTGTAGAGAGTAACTGGCTGTGATCTTTTGTCAATGATGGATGATTTCTCAAGGTATAATCAGGTGCTAGTGAAGGAATCTGAGCAATTCAAAACCGCTTTCACCACCCCTTGGGGAACATATGTTTATGTATGAATGCCATTTGGATTAAAAAATGTTGGAGCAACATTTCAAAAAGAAATGGATGTAGCCTTCAAAGAATTCATCAACATCATCATGGTTGTGTACCAAGATGATTTAACATGTTTCTCCAAAAAGGCTAATGACCACAGTGGACATTTGGAACAAGTGTTCAGTAAGGCTTTGGAATTTGGTGTGTCATTAAACCCCAAGAAGTGTCATTTTGCCATTACTGAAGGGAAGTTGCTGGGGCATATTGTCTCCAAGGAAGGGGTAAGGATAGACCCTGAAAAAAAAGAAGCAATAAACAATGTGCTTGAACCAAAGAGTGTTAAAGGTATTCAATCTTTTTTAGGAAAAGTTAATTTTGTTAGAAGATTCATTGCAAACTTTGCAGAGGTGGTTGTTCACCTTTATTTTCCCCGATGTAAGTTTCTTGGCAGGCCCAGTTGTGCTCATTGTTTTTTTAAGCTAGCAGGGTTGAGCATGCATGACACTTGGTGGCCCGGCGTTGCTCCCTCGGTTCGTCTTTGGTGTCCAATTTTTGAAGCAGCGTGAGAGTGACAAATGGCAATGTTTACTGACTATTCTTCTGGGTGGGCCCACTCGTTTGTGTAGTTTGCAAGTAGTTCCTCGCAGTGGTCCCCTTTTCCACAGTCCTTTCTCTTCTGATAGAATCTTTTCAGTTTTGGGTAACCTCCAGGCCGTTAGAGGAAAAGGTTGAGTTGCAGGGTTTGTTCGGCTGGGTGCGGCCTCTGTTGTGACACGCCATGTTTTTCTGTTCAAAGGAGGTTGTGCTAGTTTTGGATTTATAGGAGAGCTATTTTTAGGAGTAGTGGCCTATTTAAGGGCAGATTTCACTGTCGCCAAGGGAGAATTTTTTTAACAAAAGAACAGTCTAATTTGCTAAGTAGGAGTTTTATTTCATTTCTAGCCTTTAAAAAACTATTTGGGTTTTTCTATAAGAAGATTATTTAGATTGTGCTTGTGGCCCTTATGATGTCTCTCTTGGCTTACTGTTTATAGTGTTTTCTATGCTATTGTTGTTGAAAATTTTGACAAACTTTGGGAATATTTTATCTAAGACTTCATTGATTAAACTATGTTCTTCTATACTTGTTATCTAGTGAATGCATGATGAATGTGTCCCTTATGTTTTCAAGCAAATTTGGTTGTGGTTTCAATTATGTCCTTGTCTCAGATGCTTACAGAAGTCGCAAATATTCCTTGATTTTTGTTGGTTCATTTCCTCTTAATGATATGGCGTATCGTCTAAGTGTTTAGCATCTCATTTTCTTTAGAAAAGTATTGTTTCCTCTCCCTTTCCTTAAAACCCAAGGAAGAGCTAACTTCTCAATCCCGAAGGTAATTCAGTGTTTCTTTGCGTGAGTTGGTACCCCAACACTGAATTTCCCATAAGGTTGTTCTTCCCCAAAGCAAAATTTAGAGTCAACAGTTCTTTTTCTGGCATGCCCGGTGGGACCATTACGTTAGAAACAAAAAAAAATCAAAAGAGCTCCCAGCTAGTTTATGAGTCATAGGCCTGTCACCAGGAGTCAAATGGCCCTAAATCCTCATCTTCTTTTTCCTCCATTGGTGACCATCCATTCCACCTCTATTTCACCTCCACGGGGTTCCCCCACCATCATATACCCTGCAATGGACCAAATCCCTCCCCAAAATTTTGTGACCTGGGACAATGGTAGCCCTCTCATCCCTCCAGTTCCACCCGTAGTTTGGGGAGCCATTCCGGTAGCCACGCTGAAAGCTATTCCCAAATTTATGAGAGAATGTCATAGAACCCCTAGAGAACATCTACAGGATGTAGCTACTATTTGTACTATACATGGCATCACCGAGAAAAATGTGGCTTTGCGGTTGCTCGTAGCTTTTTTCAAAGGAAAAGCTCTGGACTAGTTTAGATCTCTAGGTCCTAGTACCATAGGGGACTGGGATCAGTTGGGAGACTGCTTCTTTCAGAGTTTCTTAGACAAAGTTGATAGACCATCCCTCATGCACCAACTCATTATGATCAAAAGAGCTCCCACGAAGGCATTAACTGATTTCAACCTGAGATTCCAGTGAATCTGGAAAAGGATACTGTTGTCTGCCCACCCCCTGGCAGATATGGCCTTCGTATTTTATTTAAAAGCTTTCAATTCTAATATATCAGTAATGATCCAATCCTTAGGGGGTAACACTCTTCCGCAAGCTTTTGACTTAGCGGTTCAAGCTGAAAATAACCTTATCGATGCTGGAAAGCTTGCACCTCGCCCTACAATGCTAGTATTCCCTGAAATGTCTATCCAAGTAATGGAAGAAGCCACCCTAAGCACTTCTTCTTCAGTCTATGTATTCATTCCCCACTCCTCAAACTACCATCCATTTTGCCTCTCTGGTTGCTGAGGTCAATGATATGAAAAATCTCTTAAGATCATTCTCTAATGAAATTATCAACCTAAAAAGGGCCCAGGTCTCTCCTACCAAACCTCCTTTTCAGAAAAATTCTAAGGAAACCGACCCCCCTATCAACATCCTAATTATCGGGCTGAGAAAAATACCCCGCCGAATGGCCAAATAGTCCTCGTCCCTAATCCATTATAGGCCATCCACCCAAATGGTGGTAGAGAATTGACTGTGGGTCAGGATAATTTGGTAGATGATGCCAATTCTTGGTGTTTTCCATGCAACAATGGTCACACCCCGAGGAATTGCCCAAGGGGTAATTTGCAACAAAAGGTTGTGGAACAAAGGAACTGAGGTATAATACCAAATGAATCCACATATACATCCCCGGGCATGGATAATGTGGCTTTTATTGCTCAGATGCAAGGAATGTCATTACAACAAGAAGCGAAAATTGCCCCTAATCACACACTTTTTTCATGGATGGAGGATGACGATACAATACTAACTATTGATGGAGGAACTTCAAAAAATGGGGCCCCTATGGTGCATTCAGACTACAACCTTCTCTCTAAAAGGCATTTGACTAAGGAGGATGCCAGCAATATAAGGTCAATACCCATAAACAGACCTCCGGAACTGCCAGTCATCGTTTCGGCCTATCCCAGGAAGGAATTCATCCCTTACAAACCGAAAGAGCCTAAAGATTTCATGCCCCTAGCACTGGATGTAGTAGATCAGTTGAAGAAAGTTTCAGCTCATGTCTCTCTCTAGGATCTCCTAAGTATACCAGAGCAAAAAACCTGGCTAAGGGAGGCATTGTCCCATGATCAAAAGGATATAGGTGTGGTAGCTTCACCACCCTCTCAGATGAATGGAATGGATCGCCACTCGACAATTAACAAGGCATGCTCCCCTGCTGCTTTGACAAATGAAGGCTCACCCTCCACTGCACAAGGAGAAGGTAAACCTAAGCCAAATCATTTTTACCTTACCCTGATAGTTGGAAATAAGCTTTTGCATAACTCCATGATAGACTCTGGTGCTAGCACCACGGTCATGCCTAAGCAGATTGTTGAAGTATTAAACATTAAGTATGACCCTTTAAGTAAATGGGTAATGCAGTTCGATGGGAATAAATTCTAGACGATAGGTCTCATCAAAAGCCTCCCTTTGACTTCATTTGCATGTCCAAGTATAACAGTATCCCAAGAAGTAGTAGTTATCGACATCCCTCTCATCTTTGGGCTCTGTTTGTCCCAAGACTTCACCACTAAAATAGGAGGATATATGTCCCTAGATTGGTCCCACCTGATTCTCCATACCTGACATGGTGCTAAGATGAAGATCCTTTTAGGACCTCTTCATGCCAAGCATATAGTTGACCAAGCCTTGATTAATTTCGAGCCTACTCACACCTCTATAACCCATGACAAGCGAAAGGTGGTAGAACTATTAGAAGACAAAGAAGTAACCGAGGAAATCCCACCTAAACAAGAAGCCTTCCTAAATGAGTTCATAGACTCTGATCCCTTCTCTAATTACCATGCCACCGGCCTAGGAACTTATTGCATTTTTGAAGAGGATCAGCTAATCCCAAAACTCACCAAAGATCCTTTCTCCAAAGATCAGCTGTCTTTGACACTATGGACCCTACACTTTGACGGTGCTAAATGCAAAATGGGCTCCGGAGCTGGAGTTTGTCTCACCCCTCCGGTGGGCGATCTGATCCTTCTAACTACAGTTCACATGTTTGAATAATGAAGAAGAATATGATGGGCTAATTCAAGACCTGAACATGGCAGAAAAAATGGGCATCAAGAAGCTTAAAGTTTCTGGTTATTCTGAATTAGTAGTACACCAAGTCCGAGGGATATCCAGTGCCAAGCACGTCCGTATGAGATCCTACCACTCCAGAGTCTGGGATTTAATAAAAAGTTTTGATGCTTTCAATATCACCAGCATTCCCCATACACTAAATACCGAAGCTGATCATATGGCAACCATAGGGGCTCATTTTGATCCACCTGTAGACCTCTTGGCTGACCATTCAGTAGTCAGTATGGTGGTCCATCCGGCTATTCCTGATAATAATACATACTGGGAGGTATTTGAAAGCGATGAGCAGATTGCTCTATTTATTCAAAGCTCGGGAGAATTTGCTGACCACCTGCAACCTAGGATTAAAGAGGCTTATGGAGACCAGATTATCCAGCTAAAATCCAACAAGCTCCCTAACGGTCTGATCACCTTGGAGAATTTGTTTGATCATGAGGATGTTAAGAAGGATAAGCAGAAGCTCATAGAAAACAAAGGAGATTATGCTGAAATGTCAGTGGGACGTGTAAGAATCCTCAAAGTGGGCAAAGGTGTTTCCTCTAAAGACAAGGCGAAATTGGCTTGATACTGTGATGAATATGAAGGCGTCATGGCTTGGTATTATGATGATTTAAAAGGTTACGATTCCAACGTCATTCAACACACCATCAAACTCACACATGAAGCTAAGCCAGTCCAACAAAAATAGAGACTTGTTAATCCTAAGATCGAATCCCTCGTGGCTTAGGAGTTGAAGAAACTGATCAAGTCAAGGATTATTTATCCTATAAAACACAGTACATGGGTATCCAATCTAGTCTCTGTGAGGAAAAAGAATGGGGACATTCGACTCTGTGTGGACTTCCGGGACCTGAATCGAGCATCGCTCAAGGATCATTATCCCTTGCCGTCAATGGAGCAATTATTAAGCACTGTAGCTGGATCGGAAATGTTTTCTATGCTTGATGGTTTCTCAAGATACAATCAGGTAAGTGTCAAAACGGAGGACCAACACATGACCACTTTTACAACCAAGTGGGGGATGTTTGCATATCAAAAGATGCCCTTCGTCTTGTCAAACGTTGGGGCCATTTTCCAAAGGGCCATGGATCTAGCCTTCAAAGAGATAATAAATAAGATTATCTTAATATATTTAGATGACCTAACCGTGTTTTCTAAACACTAGGAGGATCATTTTGATCATCTTGAGTTAGTCCTGCAAAAATGTCTAGAATTTGGGATCTCCTTGAACCCCAAAAAGTCTATTTTCGGGGTTCCCCAAGGGAAGTTGCTGGGACATATAGTTTCTAAAGAAGGCATCTCCATCGACCCTGACCGGGTCATGGCTATTAAAGAGCTTCCCCTTCTGGTCAACAAAAAGGGAGTGCAGTCATTTTTGGGAAAAGTTAATTTTGTCAATCGTTTCATTTCCGACTTCGCTGGGATAATAAGACCTATTACCCTCATGCTTAAGAAGGATGTACATTTCAAATGGACTGCTGCAACCAAAAATGCCTTTGATTAAATAAAGCATGCCATCTGTTCAGCCCCAGTATTATCTAATCCAAACATGTCGAAAGATTTCATAATGTATGTCTATTTCGGTTAGCATAGTATTGCCATGGTGCTAACTCAAAAAGACACCCAAAAGGGACGAGAGCACCCTATCACCTTCCATTCAAAAACTCTCAAAGATTATGAGCTCCGCTATAACTTTGTTGAAAAGAAAGCCTTAGCTGCCATAAAAGGACTAAAAAATTTTTGGCATTTCATTGCCTACAATAAGACCACAGTGTATGTAGCTCACCCCGCAGTAAGAGAATACATTATGGAGGGTGACATCACAGAAAAAAAGAGTGAATTGGATCACTAAGATCCTAGAATATGATGTTGACATCAGGCCCACAAAGTTGGTCCATGGGAGAGGTTTATGTGAGTATATAGTGCAGGATGGTGAATCCCATGTTTTTGAAACCATCTCAAAAGAGACGGTTATGTTTATGCCTGACACCCCCAGCGGAAATTGGATTGACAAAAGAAAAAATTTCATGAAGACAGGGACCTTTCCTGAAAATCTCCCCCCAGCCAAGAGGAGATTCTACTGACTCCAAAATAGCAGTTTTTGCCTCATAAATGAAATTCTTTTCAAAAGAAATTTCGATGAAGTCCTACTCCGATGTGTAGATCAAGGCCAAGCTGATAAAATTCTCCAAGAATTTCACTACGGTCCCTCAGGAGGTCATTTCTCCACACCTACAACTGCGATCAAAATTACTCAAGCTGGATACTTTTGGCTATCCATGTTCAAAGATGTACACGCTCTAGTAAGAGGATGTAAAGAATGCCAATATTACATGGGGAGGGGTAAGAAAGCGGCCATGTCGCTCAGGCCTGTGTCAATTGAAGAACCTTTTTCTCAATGGGGACTTGATTTTGTCGGGATGATCAATCCTCCAAGCTTAGCCGGACATAAATGGATCCTAACTACCACAGACTATTTCACCAGATGGTCTGAAGCCGTCCCCCTACGGAATTCATCTGAAAATGAGGTGCTATCTTTCCTGGAAGAACTAACTTGCCGGTACGGTCCCCCAAAAACCGTTATATCTGATAACACTCATGCATTTACTGGCTTGTGGATCACATAGTTCACTCTTAGCAGAGGTATTTATCTCAAAACATCCTCTAACTATTACCCCCAAGGGAATGGTCTAGCGGAATCTACTAACAAGAACCTGATCTGACTTATCAAGAGGATAGGCATGGAATATAAAAGGGAGTGGCACCATCACCTGAGGAGTGCATTATGGGTCGACTGCATAACACCCAAGTAGATTCTCAAGAATTCCCCGTACAAGCTGGTATATAGGAAAGATGCATTTTTTCCTCTATCACTGGAAATTACGGCATTACAGTTGCTAAAATCTATAGATATCGCCGAAAATGGCCCAATGGCTATAAGGCTAGCAGAGATCATGGAGTTAGAGGAAGCGAGGGAGGCCACCTTCACAGCTCTCCAGGATAGGCAAAAAGTTGTAAAAAGGTGGTTCGATAGTAAAAAGAGCTCTGATGTTATATTCACCCTTAGAGACCTTGTTCTAAAGTACAATGAGAGAATGGAAAAGCCAAGTCAACACAACAAGTTTGACTGCCTATGGGACGGTCCTTTCCACATCATAAGATATAAAGGTTTCAATGCCTTTGAGTTAGAGGACATGAATGGAGACTCCCTCTCCATCCCAGTTAATGGTTTTCATCTTAAGTTTTATTATTAAGGGTCCTTTCCCCTTTTCCATGTAAATAGTGTATATTATGTGCATATGTGTGGTGTGTATTTATTTTAATTATTTTCAACTCAGCAACCATAAGGAAAGAGAGACTAGATAAAGAAAAAGTAAAATCATTATATTAAGTCTTTCTCGTACTATTACAAAATGTGTGGGCCCTCGACCTCTCTCTTGTTTACATCTATCAGTTCCAGCACAAGTCGTGCTTTGATGGATTCAGAGGCTAGTCTCAGTATCTTCCTCTTTAGTATCAGAGTCCCCTTCTTCTCCTAGCCATTCTGAACCAGAAGAACTCTCAGGCTCCCCGTGCATGAATATAACCACCAGGTTAGGAGGCTAATCAGGAAATAGGACTCTTGGGAAGATATAGTCCCCGAAGCTAGTATACCATTTCATGCCTTCCAGAATAAGGACCATCATATGCACTCACAGAAGAAACTCGATAGCTAGCTCGACACAGTACCTATGGGAGGACAATGACATGGTTTTCAAGCTATTGATAAGTGGACGCCACCTCACTTCTTCATTCTAAAAGATGAAGCGCTCTAAGTCAGATGCCACAGGGAGTCCAAGGAAAGGTACATGATATGCAACTACATTTTCAAGGCTTCCCAGATAGTCTAAAGGAAAGAGGGCTTGCCTCAGCTACGTTGTCAGTAGCGCAGATTGGCCGCAGTCCAGCAGAGAAGCCATGAAGCACGAGCAAATATCTGTATTCACCTGGTATCGGTCTGGATTGCCAATGAAACCTTCCCCAAGTACCCATTTGATGGTAGCAATTATTAATGGATTTTTCCTTCTCGTCATCCCTTGTAGTCTCCAGTTTGATATATTCCCTAGGAAAGCGACTTGCGCCCTTCTGCTGACGAGCCAAACTGGAGTATTCATTTCTTCAGAAACTCCACTGTTATAGCTTGCATTGTGATGAAAGAATGTCTGAAAAAGACATATTTATAGCAAAAATCTTGGCAGGTAAGCAATTGGCAACTTGAGCTCACCCTTGTCCCATTTTCATGTCTCTGTCACACCTCTATTAATTCACGTCATGCGAATGGGATTATTTCCAAGATATCAATGTCTAGTCAGTCACTTCGAAAAAAGAATGGATGGAAACAAAGAGCCATATGTACTTTCAGGTACGTCCCCCTTAAATGAGCCAGCTCCACCAGCCCATTTCAGCTCACGCGACCATTATTCCTAGTTGATCTTCTTGATTAAAGAAAGATTTGGCCCAAGATACTTTTTCCAAGGAACACCAATGCAACCAAGTAGCTTTTTGGGAAAGTGGGAATGACGGCTCCCCTAATTTGTGGAGGTTGATCACAGCAGCATTTTTAGTTGGCACGCGTGTCAGCTGAGCCTTAGATTTCACAAAAAACAAGGTATGTCATGCATTTAAAAGCTCAAAGGTTCTCCCGGTCATCAATCTGTTCATTTTGTTACCAAGGAGATAGGCCAGAGGACAACGCGTAGGTTTCTATTCTCTATCTCCGGTTTGATAGCAGTCCAGGAAAGGCCGATTGTCTGCCTTGATGGATTCAGAGGCTTCGTCCACAAAAGCCACTCCTAGAGGTTTCTGGGTTGATATTTTTGAGGAACTATCTTACTCTTCTCATGCCATCCCACCAAAGAAGGATTATCCAAAGACAAAGGCCAAAAAGAAAATGACAACCCCGAACCCATCGGTTGTTTTGGATTCCTTAGAAAATATCTATGAGCCTGAGATCCGAAAGCAGCCTACAAACCTTAAAGAGGCTACTTGTTTGAGAATGTTGCATCACAAAAATGATCCTCATTCCATCGCGGTGCATTTCTGGAAGAGTGGTTCCCCCAATCTTTGGTCTCCGCAGTTCCCTATTGTCCTGAACTCGTAGCCGCCTGTGCAGAGGTTTTTGATCCTACCTCATTTTTCTATCAGCAGCTCGTACTTGAAATTGATCATATCTCTGGAGGCCATTAAGGAAATGCTCTGCTCCTTAATCTTGGAGAATACTGAAGTTTTCTTAGAGAGATCCATGGAGGAATTCTGGAGCACCAGGAGAGATGCATTAACCTTCTGTCAGAACTCCCTCAACCAGAGTTTGTTAGCAAGGCCTCTAAAGTTCCCTTTGTCATATAGAGATCTGAAACAAGATGACCTCAGAGATATTTCATCTACCTTGGCTTGGCTGTGTGGTCATGATAGCAACCAGAATATCACAGCTTCCATGATGGGCTTTCTTTTCAAATGTAGGAAGCAAAGGGAACCTTTCCACTTCGACTTCTCCACAACTATCGCTAAGGCCATGGTCAGGCAGTTATCTGAGTTCCAATAGTTGCGACATTTCAAGTTCTCTTCAGTATTGGTGCATCTGCTTCTACATTAGAATGAAGCCTTTTTTGCACAATTCATGCGCTTGTCCACTTTCGATGAGGTAGGAAGTGTATTGCTGGTGTCTTGTTGGACGCCTCTGTTGCTGGCCTCTTATGACTCCTATCAGTTTTCCAATTTGTTCTTGGCTCCTGTACTCAAGGATTTTAGAGTGATTCCTAATGAGCCTCTCGCCCGTTTCTCACAAGTCCAAATAAACTGGATGCAGAATGAACGCCCTCCTTGTGACTGGTTCGTGGGCCCAAATTTCTCTTTCATCCACATGCATGGTTTCTCTGAAGAGCCATTCTGGCTACCTACTCACGTGACTGACAAAACCCTAGCTCTGGAAATGGCAAGGCAGCTAGTAAGAGTCAAGTAAGCGATTGGAGCTGGGAAGCATGATACTTCCATCACAGGGATAACAAGGCCATTGGCCCAATTATCCTAGTAAGAAGAAAGGTAGCTGAGGAAACCCTAACTTCAAAGATGGTGTAGCTAGGTTTCATGGTAATTGATGACCTTTGGAGTTATGACCTTGATGGCTGCTTGAGCAAAAGGAAAAACATTGTGAGGCATGAGCCTCAAGACTCATGGGCAGAACGTACCAACCCTTGGGTTGACGACCCAAGCAAATATGTGGGTCCTGATGATTTTCCTATTTCGGATTGCCCCTCGTAGTTAAAATTTTATTCTCCAGTGCAAAGATTCAACCCCACAAAGCCAATTCCTCGGGCGTTGTTAGAAGGCATGAAAGCTTTATCCTGACTGAAAAAGAAAAAGGAAATTTTTTGGGTCTATCGTCAGGAAGTGAATCAGCTTAGAACTAGTCTTAGAAATGTACCCCTGGACAAGTGTTTCGAGCAGGAATGGAGTAAGGTAAATAAATCTGACGATGAGACAGGTGACAACTCCTCACATGGGGACTCATCTCTCGAGATGGCTGCTCAGTAGGAGGTTGGGATTATAAGTATCGAAGGGCAGGAGCCAGAGCCAGAAATCCCTCCTTCTCTACATAGTGCAACTCGCAGACCTCGTTCGCAGTCTAGTAAGAGGCGGTCTGAGAAACAGTCCTCTGAGGGCCCTCCAAAGAAGAAGTCATATCTTAGTGAGTCAGAAGAGATTGCACCTAAGACATCAATGGCAACATCAATAGATCTTCAGCTGCTGCAGGCTTCAGTCGATCAGGTACGTCCCTTTTTCCCTTCTTCCCATTCTCTGGATGTTCTTGCAGCTACTCTCACACCTATCATGCAAACCTTAGTCCCTACTGCTCTTACATTGGCCCCTGCGGGTATGACGATTAATCCACAAGATGTGCTCGCATAGACTTCCACTCCTCTCCCGACCGGAACCCCCATACCTACAAATTTTCAGTCACCCACATCAGAAGCAGTCCCTGTGTCATGTAGGCTAGGTTTTGAAGAGTTTTCCCCCTAGAGTATGGCTGCAGTGTCTGCGAGTTCCTTCCCATTAGTGGGTTCCCCTTTTGTCCCATTATTTTCCCCACTGGCGGTGACTCATCCAGTCCAATCCTCCTTCGCTGCTCCTTTTTCTCATTTCCCTTTCCCTGTCCCTCCTGGTGCAGTTTTTGCAAGTCAAGCCATCGATCACCCGGATAGTTTCTAGTAGCAGGTTGTTTATGATCGAACCATTGGTTTGAATAAGGCAAAAAAGAGGAAGGAGAAGGAAGGTTCTCATCATGCTCATCTTCGCCTGTAGACCCATTTCAGTGAGCAAAGAGATTACCTTTACTTTGCAAATCTAGTTCCCAAAGTTGATAAGCCAAAATCCTAGATGAGGCCCAATGATTATGAGTTACAAGCAATGGGCGTTAGTCTCCAAAGCGCCATGACATCTGATAAGGTTGGAATGATGGAAGAAACTTCTAAAGTAGTGTCCACGGACTTTATTAAGAAGATTCATCATTTAGAAAAGCTCCAAGTAGAAAATGCTAGCCTCCGCGATTCTTTTTCCCAGCAAAGGAAGGAAGATAAGGCTCAGGTATCAGAGATCAATTGTCTGCAAAGCCTGCTAGCTCAAGCAAACATAGAAAAAATGAAAGTTGCAGTTGGCCCTTAACAGCATCGGTTCCCAGCTAAAAGGTCAGGAAGTGACAAGAAATGTAGCCCTAAAAGAAGCACAAGATAAAGACTCTAAGATACAATGACTGAAGGTCACTTCCAGGGATGTCGCCCAGGTTCAGATGCAATTGCATGAAGAAATCCTTCTCAAAGAAGGTTATGCCTATCAACTAAGTGAAGCCTAGGTGTCACGGACGGATGAGAGGATGACTTTCAAAGCCAAACTGAAAGCAGAAGAAGCAAGTCTCGAGCAATCCAGTAAGCATGTTTCAGAATTGGAGACTCTTCTACAATAGGAGCAGAATCATACATTGCAATTGCAATAGACCGTCAGGACCGGAGAAGCAAAAATATTAGCTTTGTAAAATCAGGTGGCTATTGAGCAAAGCAAAATCCAGCAGCTCTAGCAGGAAACAGTTGGGAAAGATAATGAGATATCTCAATTGATGAGCATCCCACCCCCTCAGTCGATTGCTCCAGACTTCTCCACCATGTTGACGGAGATGTATGTTTCTCATTGGGAAAAGGTAAAGCAGTTCTGCCCATCTTTGCAGCTGGTGTTAAGATTTCTCAGTGACGCACAATCCCTCTGTGTTGAGGCTGGGTACCTTATAAATAATTCTATGCTTATCATCGGTCTGAAATTATCGATAGCCCAGAATCTTATTCATTGCTTTATTCCACTCTAGAGGAGGAGCTTAGGGAGAAAGAGATTGTAGATCACTGGCAATTAATCAAAAGGACTAATGTCTTCATAAATCACCACAGGATAATTATGCAAGTGTCAGCTGCTCTGGCACCTTTGCAATTTTCAGTACCAGACAGTAAGCGGTATGTCGAGAAATTTGTTTCTCTAGGCTTACCTTCTCCTTTCCCTGCGGATGGTTCTGTGCTACGGATTGAACAAGTATTGTAGCAGGACAGAGTTTTTCTACAACGGTTGGGAAACCCTATTTCATTGAATGAAGTGGAAGGTCTTTTGCATCCTCTAGCCTAGCTCTCCACTCTCCTAAACCAGGTCCAAGATAAACCTATACCTCTACCCCTAGATGAAGTAATTTGCCTAGAGCAATATTTCCAAGAGTTGGAAGCACAAGTTACGCTTTTAGAGGATGAGTGGCTACCCTTGAAGCAGGTTTTTGATCTTTTTCACCCTATTGTGGGTTGAGGTTTGGTCTTCGAACCAGTAATTTTGGGTTCTTCTATTCCGCAAGTAGAATCGACCTTGATAAGTTGCCAGGAAATGTTCACCTTTATTTTCCCCGATGTAAGTTTCTTGGCGGGCCTGGTTGTAATCGTTGTTTTTTTAGCCAGTAGGGCTGAGCGTGCCTGACACTTGGGGGCTCGGTGTTGCTCCCTCGGTTCATCTTTGGTGTCTAGTTTTTGAAGTAGCGTGAGAGTGACAAATGGCAATGCTTATTGACTGTTCTTCAGGGCGGGCCCACTCATTTGCGTAGTTTGCAAGCGATTCCTTGCAGCAGTCCCTTTTTCTGTAGTCCTTTCTCTTCTGACAGAATCTTTCAGTTCTGGATAACCTCTAGGCCATTAGAGGAAAAGGTTGAGTTGCAGGGTTTGTTTTGCTAGGTGTGGCCTCTATTGTGACATGTCGTGTTTTTCTGTTCAAAGGAGATTGTGCCAGTTTTGGATTTTTAGGAGAGCTGTTTTTAGGAGCAGTGGCCTATTTAAGGGCGGATTTCTCTATCACCAAGGGAGAATTTTTTTAACAGAAGAACAGTCTAATTTGCTAAGTAGGAGTTTTCTTTCATTTTAAGCCTTTAAAAAACTATTTGGGTTTTGCTATAAGAAGATTATTCAGATTGTGCCTGTGGCCTTTATGATGTCTCTCTTGGCTTACTGTTTATAGTGTTTTTTGTGCTACTGTTGCTGAAAATTCCAACAAACTTTGGGAATATTTTATCTAAGACTTCACTAATTAAACTATGTTATTCTATACTCGTTATCTAGTGAATGCGTGATGAATGTGTCCCTTATGTTTTCAAGCAAATTTGGTTGTGGTTTCAATTATGTCCTTGTCTCAAATGCTTACAAAAGTCGCAAATATTCCTTGATTTTTGTTGGTTCATTTCCTCTTAATGATATGGCGTATCGCCTAAGTGTTTAGCATCTCATTTTCTTTAGAAAAGTATTTGTTTCCTCTCCCTTTCCTTAAAACCCAAGGAAGAGCCGACTTCTCAATCCCGGAGGTAATTTAGTGTTTCTTTGCGCGAGTTGGTCCCCCAACACTGAATTTCCCATAAGGTTGATCGTCCCCAAAGAAAAATTTAGAGTCAACAGTGGTAAAGCCCATTGTTAGACTACTCAAGAAGGATACAAAATTTTGCTGGGATCAAGAAGCTTCAAAGGCTTTTGTTGAGATTAAAAGAGCCATTCAATAAGCACTTGTGTTGAAATCCCCAAATTATAGTAAGCCCTTTTCTTTGTTCTCTTTTACTTCATATCATACAATAGCTGTAGTGTTGTTGCAAAAGGATAATGAGGGATTTGAACATCCCATAGTTTTCTATAGCAAGTCTTTACAAGTAGCAGAATTAAGGTATGAGATCATGGAAAAACAGGTATATACTTTGGTTAAAGCTGTCAAGGCTTTTAGGCCATATCTTGTAAATGCACAAGTAGTTGCTTATGTTCCACATGCTGCAGTCAAGGACATTTTATCCCAATCTGAGGTCACAGGCAAAAGGTGCAGATGGATTAACAAAATCTAGGAATTTGATTTGGAAATAAAGATCACTAAATTGGTGAGAGGCTTAGGCCTAGCCAAGCTTATGGCTGAATCCAATCTTCTTGATGTTGAAATAAACAATGTTGAAGTTGAAAACATTGTAGTCACCAGCATTGAAAAACAACCCTGATATTCAGAAGTAGTACATTTCTTGAGAGATGCTACATTTTCAGAAGGGATGACCCAAAATCAGAAAAGGTCACTAAAGCTTAAGTCTCAAAAATATGTTCTCATTCAGGGTGACCTTTTTTGGAGAAATAGAGATGGGGCATTACTAATGTGTTTAGATGAATTCCAGGCCAAGAAAGTGTTGATTCAAATGCATGATGGAGTATGTGGAGGTCATTACTCTGCTAAGACAACTGCTGGAAAGATAGTTCAGGCTAGGTATTATTGGCCTACCTTATTTAAAGATGCTCATGAACATGTTAGGAAATGTGACACATGCCAAAGGTTTTCATCCAAGCTAAAATATGAAGGAGCTTTACCTTTAAATCCGGTCATAGTGCAAGCCCCTTTTGTCCAGTGGGGCATTGATTTTATTGGAGAAACTGTTGAAAGATCAGGAAGAGGCCACAAGTGGATTATAGTAGCAACTGACTATTTTACTAAATGGATCGAATTCATAAACACCAGGAGAGCTACAAGTAAAGTTATCATCAATTTCCTGATAGATAATGTTATAACTAGATTTGGAGTCCCTGCAAAATTAGTGATGGATAATGCTATGAGTTTTAGGTCTAAAGAGTTTGTTACATTTTGCACTAGTCATGGGATAATTATGTCCTACTCTTCACCCTATCATCCTCAAGGGAATGGACAAGCTGAATCTAGTAATAAAAGCCTCTTGAACATTATTAAGAAAATCTTAGAAGAGAACAAGAGGTCATGGGATCAAAAGTTGAAATTAGCTTTGTGGGCTAACAGAATTACTGTCAAGAAGGCCATTAGAATGTCACCTTTTGAACTGATTTATGGTACACAAGCTAGAGTGCCAGTAAACAATCTTCTTCCAGTATATAAATTCCTGCAAGCTAAAGACATGGAGTTGTCTAAGCCTATGGAGGACTGAATGATTCAGATGGTGGAAGTGGAAGAAATCAAAACTTTAGCCCATAAGAGAAATTTGAAGATCCAATTGCAGTCTAAGTATCTATTTGACAAAAGGACATCATTGAGAAAGTTTCAAATCGATGATGTTGTTCTTCAGTGGAATGCAAAAGGACAAGACAAGAGAAAGCATAAGAAGTTTGAGTCATTATGGATTGGCCCTTCTGTGGTCTATGATGTGAATGGAAAAGACTCATACTTTCTAAAGAATATGAATGATGAAGTACAGGAATTTCTAGTGCATGGACAATTCCTGAAGCATTACTTTTCTTGATGTCCATGCATAGTAGGTCCTCTGTTTGTATATATTTGGGTTTGTTTTGGTTGTTTTTTGTTCGACTTGTTTTTGGTCTATTTCTCCAGAGTTTCTGAGTTTCTTGTGTTGATCTTGCGATCAACCACCCCAGTCAGAGCTATTGTTATTAGTATTTTAAAAATGGATGTTCTCAGTCCATAATTGGCTAGGTTTTTGAAAATTTTGAGTCTGGTATGCCCTAGTTGCTTCAAAATTGTTTTAAGTCCTAAGGAGTTCAGGGTTTTAGGTTTTAAGTCGCTTCAATATTTGAGAAAAAACCTTTGGTTTCTAATCCTACGTTACTTTATTCACTTAAGTGATGGGTCCTTTTGTCATACAAAGTGTTCCCCCAATTACTATTTACTTCGGCAGTCCCTTTAAATGTTTTAAATTTTATCCGCCTTTAAATCTGCCTTTTCTAATGCTCGTCCAGCCTTGTAAAAGTCAATCAACTCTCAGTCAATTAGACGGTCTGTGTGGATTTGTGAACTCAACATGCCCGAAAGTTACCTGTTGCTAAATAGAGAAAAGTTTTGGTGGGACCCAGCAATGAGGACTTCTCCCTTGGCTAAAGGGTGATCAGTTTGCAAAGAGATCAACAGCTCGCACTAATTCGCAGCTGGGAGGTGCCCATGGTTTACAGGTTGCAAAATGGCGAAAAGATGGTGGGCCTGAGTGAAGTGGTTCATAGAAAGAGTAACAACAGTGCAAGTCCCTGAGATCTAACAGCTCGCATTATTTTGCAAGATAAAGATGATCGAAGATTACCTATCATGAAGTAGCGAAAGGTTTTGGTGGGCCCGACATCCAAATTTGGACCGATCATGTTCTTTCTAATCGGATGGCCCTCATTATTTCATGAGATCAAAGTGCACATGTTTTAACTATTGTGAAATAGTGAAAAGTTGTGGCGGGTCCCAGTAGCCAACAGGTTTTCTAATGAGTAAAGAGTGAGCAGTTCTGAGAATAATCAATGGCCTGCATTGATTCGTGACCCAAAGGTGCTCAAAAGTTAGCTTTTGTGAAATGGCGAAATGACATGGCATTCTAATGAACAGTCCAGGTGGTATGGATTGCAAATCAGAAAGTTACACGTGGCTTCCAGATCATGTAAGTCAAAAAACAAACTCGGCGACAAGGTGGTGGGCCTAACAAACAGAGTGATGTAAATCGAAGATAAAGAGGTGAATTGTTAGACACAGGTGGCAATGAAAGAAGTGGATCTCGCTGAAGTCTTTTAGCAAGTAAGAGGTTGACACGTCAGTCCAAAAGGGATTGAATGCCAAAGAGGAAAGTGCTAATTCAGAGGGCCCACGTATGTAGGTTCTAGCAATTTGATAAGGGATGAGCATCTCAAGAAAGATCTGACGGCGGGCATTATTTCACAACCCAAAGATGTGAGCTTGTTGCCATTTGCAAAATGGTAAAAATAGTTAATGATAACCGATTTGAGCATGGTTAGTAATATAAACCACCAGGTTAAGACGATGTAAAGATCGATCAAGTTTCAATTGATCAGATGGCTAGCACAGTTTTGCAAGGACAAGATGCAAGATGGTTACCTACCACGAAATAGCGAAAAGGTTTTTCAGTCCATTGCCAATTGAGGAAAAGTCAAAAGCTAAAAGTTGATCAAGTTTTAGTTGTTCGGACGGTCGGCATGATTTCGTTAGATGAACCTACAAGCACTTTACGCTCTGCGAAACAGTGAAAGAAGAAAAGGAAAAAATACTCAAAGCTGTTCTGACCCGTTGGAGGGAAATTTTTGAATTCTTGCATGAATTCAATTCTGAAGGGATGGCCAAAGCATGTGGTGTTAATGCTGCAGTTAAGGAACCAAATTGTCGTATATGTTCCCACATTAATTGAATGAGGGTATCATTCCACAGAAGTAGTTGCAGAGAGCGCTGGTGTAGAGCAGAGTTGCTTCGAGCTAAAATCAGGTTCCCTTGTTCTTTGTTTACCCTTTGCTTAAAGATTGTTGAATTATGGTCTTGTGCTATTAGAACATTGTTTTGATAGATAATTGGCTTAGTCGCATACTTTTAAAATGGGACCCAGAAGATAATTAACAGGGAAGGTAAATTACCATGACCGAAATATTTGTGATAATTTTTTTAAGCAGTTAACCATGTCGACCAATGTCGGGGCTAGAGCTAAGGAGTTAGTACCAAAGAACCCCCATCTAAAAATTGGCGATGGTTTATATGATAAAGGAAATTGGTTGAGGGACCCTGAAATAGGGATATCCAGTCTCAGTTTCTTTAAAGTGGGTTTTGGTCAGAGACATGCCTCTTCCCCTATGAATAGTATCTGGGATTAAGATGTGGGAAAACTTGTGGTCCCTGGTGTGTTCATGGGCATTGATTTGTTGACCTTAATCGCACAAAGTAATGACCCTACTATTAGATGCATTAGAAACATAAAGGGATCTGCCCTTGTTGAAATCAAGGATGAAGAATTTAGAAATGTTTTCAAGCTTAGTGAAGCTTCAATCAATCTTGAGCCTATTGATTTTGAGGCATTAACCCAAGTTTACAATACCCAAAGAGATCATCTTAGGAGTGGCCCATTGAGAGAATTCTTTGTCAAAATAGAGGGGTTAATAGTTGTAGGCCCTAGCACAATGGAGCCATTTTCATTGAATTTGTTTACCTTGAGAGCTAAGGGTATGTACTAGACACTGTGTCAAATTTTTTGGGGAAGATGCCTAGAAAAACATGCCAGTCCATTATATGTTAATGATTGCCCAAATTTTGAACCCTTCCTTGGCCATAACATTTGAGTTTTCTCCTTTCCTCACTGATGCTATCCATGCAGGCCTAGTAGGAATTAAAAAGGGTAAGGTAGACAAGCTATTTGGATGGTATTCCTTGTTGATGCATATGTTTCTTTTCAAAGGGGTAGATTATTTTGCAAAAGAGGTGGACCTGGTTAAGGTCATGGATAAAGAGGAGATGCCAGTGCAATTATGGAGTATTGTTCTATCTTGGGATAGAGAGGATGTGAGTTATCTAAAGTTTGATAGATGCTTTGCATCTAAGATTAGAGTGTTGTTATGTGTAGAAAACCCTAGGATTCCCAAGGCTCTCTTGGAATTCCTTAGGCCCAAGGAGTTTGCAGAGGACATCAAGATTGTTCATAAGTGGGGAGATATGTATTTGTATCCAATCTTTACTGTTCTCAGAGTATTTGGTTTTAGAGGGACCCCTTATTTACTACCCTATCAAGTGCCATTAAAAATAGGAATTGTAGAAGTATTGAGGCAGATTGGTGCAGTGCAGGAAGCTGAGTTGACCAATAGGGGTAAAGGGACAATTTTCCCAACCATCACAATGGCTCATCACTTTGTAATAACCAAAGGTGGATGGAAGTGCTTTGAAGAATTCTTCAAGTCGTACATGTTATCAACTGCAATATCCAGGTGTGCAGACCCTGAAGATGTTTTCAATGGCATGTTCAAGAAGAGGGCAGTTTGTAAGATTAGGCCTCACCAATTCTAGTTCCCCAAAGATCTAATCAGGAATGAATTCAGTCTAGATGAGCAGGAGCTAAGGAAGGAGAAGTGTATTCCCTACAAGAGAGCCCTTGACTTCATCCACCAATTTGATTCTAGCTATGATCCTCTTTCCAGTTTTACCCCATTTGAGGAAAAGATTAAATTCTTGATTCTTTATTTTGAGGATTTAATGCAAACCCTAAAGGAGAAGAGAGAGGCCATAATGTAGAATGATCCTGATAGGGCTAAATTGGTCCTATCCAAGCCTGCCTTTGCCAAGGCTGTTCCACCAGGTAACTATATAATGCAGAAAAAAATTAAATACACTGTGATGATGCTAGTGTCAGGTGAACCTTCTACTTCCAAAGGGAAGAGGGCCATCGAAGATATTATAGAGATTCAGGATTCACCAAAAAGGCAGAGGGTAGGAAAAGAAATTGAAATCGATGACCCTCAGTACTCTCCCTCTCAATTCCTAATTCATATAGGAGATGAGCAAGCTATGGCGGAGCAATTATTACAATTAGGGAGTCTAGGTGAAATTGCATACACCTACAATGAGACTCAAGAAGGAATGCCAGAGGAGCCACCCAGTGCTGAAATGGACATAACTGATGGTGAGCTACAAGGAAAAGAGTTGGACATCACTGTCAAGCAAGCTAGTGAAGAATTCCTAGCTAACAACAATTTTGTTGCATCAGGTGCTTTCATGCAGTTTCTATGGAAATAGAATATTGATCAGTTCAAGATCAGATGTGCAAAAAGAATAAGTGAACAGCCTCATAAAGATACAAATTCAATAGAAGAAGAGGTCAAACAAGAAATGATGGCTGAATTCAAAGCCATCACTCTTGAGGCTAGAAGGGAAATGGTTTCAAAAGCTGGTGTGCTAATTCTCCTTGAATGGGATATAGCTGATGCATTGGTCCTGGAAGCAGTCAGAAAGGAAACCAAGCCAATGAAAGGAGTGGTATTTAGCAAAGATGATGCATCTTTGGTAATGTGGTCCCTTAAAAGAGATGAGGGTAGAAGAAGGAAGGACACCTCGGAGTCTAGTCTCTTAGGAGGAATGATAGTTAGGAGAGTCCATGACACAGGGGTGGTGGAAGCAACTAGTACTGTTTTGGAGACTGCTAAGTTCAATGTAGTAGTAGTAGAGAAGGAAGCAAAAGAAAGGACTGATCTTCAAATCAAATTGGAGATAGTTCTAAAGGCTTATAATGAAGCAAAGAAAGAGGTAGCTAGCAGGGATAGTACCATTGCCAAGCTTCAAAGTCAGCTGATGGGACAATACCAAGGAGGTGAGTCCTCTACCTTGGCAATCTCGTCATCTCTAGCAAGACCTCCTCCTACTAGTCCCATCATAGAATTCCCTTCTTCTCCTATGTTTTTTGGTTTTCAACCAGTTGAGACCTATCAACATGAATTGGAGAAGATGAAATAGGCTCAAGCCTTATTTGCAAGCAAATATGAGGAGAAGATAAAGGCTACAATTTTGAGTTTTTCTAATAAAGTTGATGCTCCCATAGTACACATAAATATGAAGAGGATCTTGGACACTCTTAGTGAGTTAAATGAGGACAAGGCTATTTTAGAGCCCATTCTGAATAAATGGTTGCCCAGAGAAGTGGACCTAGAATTGATATGTGCATCATATGATGAAGCTAGGTTTGATGTTGTTATTAAGTCCACATGTGAGTTGACAAAGCATTTGACAAAGGTGGTAGAAGGAAGAGCTAATGTGGAGAGGAAGGCCAACTTGTATAGGAAAGAGTATACCGAGCATAAATTTGCATTGTTTCCTAGAGGTTTTGTTAATCAAAATTAGTTGAAAGATAAACAGGTATGGCTGGATGAGTTAGGGGTTAATTTATCCTTAAGGGTAAATGAAATAATTAATAAAGATGACACCTCACTATTTGTTAAAACAATTGAGGAAATAGAGAAGATCAAATCACATTATGGGTTTTTGGAGTCAGAGGTAAGGAAAGTGAGGAACGCTTGGAAAAAGTTATTAAAGTTGAATAAAAGGCTTATTGGTCACTCATGGCCTACTGATGATCTTTTCCAAGAGTGGTCCAAGAAATATGTGGTGCAAGAAGAAGATGCTCCAAATCAGTTGGAAGATGCTCTAGGACAGTTAGAGGGTATTGCAGAAGAGTTACCAACTGAAAAGGCTGCTGAATCAGAAAGAGACTTGTAACTGTTTTTTGAACAAGGTATAGTTGTAACAAATTCTCTTAGGAAAGTCTGAAGCTTTGTATGCATCCATGTTATTATAAATGGATACGAGGACTAAAGAAAAAAAAGAGAGATTGCAAGAAATTGTAAGGAAACGCTACAGAAATTTATCTGAGCTTTTTCTAAGTATTATGGAGAACATTCAAGTGTTTTTGTAATATTTTCTGAATTAATATCAATACACAAACCATCAACTTTGAGCCTAGAATCTATGTTGTCTTCAAGTGTGCTCACAAGTATTTGCTATTTTCAATTTGAGTAATCTAGGGTTATTCATTTGAGTATGGGTTGTAAGGCAATCTTAAATAGATGTGTTTCTTAGCTTTTCTCTTCAGGAGGGGAATTAAATATGCAGGGATCATTTCTATCAGTAAATTCCTCATGGGAGAATTTGAATTTGATGAATGCTATCTAGTTTTTATGAGGGTAAATTCTTATGTATGTCAGGCATATGTGGGGTTTATAAAAGCCGAGGTGATGGGATGTATGGAGATATTTAATTGTGAGATTATTGTTTAAACTTAGATGACTCTGTGGCCTAGATAAGGCACTGGTATTGATTGTGGTTATCTTTTACATATGTTGTAGGTCGATACTGAACATTAGCATAAGCTTTCTTTCTTTGTTTCAGTTAGTTTTGAGGCAATAAAATTCATTGGTTTTCAGACTGGTTTACTATGGATCTATTTTTTCAAAAGTGTGAAGTCAATTCACATAAGGTATACCCGCATGAACTTTGGATAAGTTCGAGTGTAGAAGGTTCATCAAACCTTGTCATATGTTGCTCTAAAGTTTCCTTCTCCTTGATTTCTCTTTTGCAGACAGAGTTTATTATTTTATTCTAAGGGATTTTAGGGGGAATCAAAATTTGGGAACAACAAAACTGGTAGTCAATCTTGGTCAATGAAGAATGTCAAATTGACATAGAAAAATAAGAAGAGGTGGATGTTGACAAAGATGACAATTGGAAGACAATTGGTGATAATACACATGTTGGTGAAGTGTGCATCGACGTAATAATCAGCAAGCAAGTCAACTTTTATGAAGAACCTGCAAGTCATAGATGATGACATAAGATTATTGCTCTAGGAAGATAAGCTGGAAAGTGATTGAACTTATCCTACAAGAAGATCTGATCTTCATAGCAAAAAGCAGTATTCAGTCTCCCTATCAACTGCTAAAGCAAAATACATTCTTGCTACTACATGTTGCTCTCAGGTGCTTTGGATGAAGCAAACCCTCAAGGACATACAAGTGGACATATCTAATCATATTCCCATCCGGTTTGATAACTCAAGTGCCATCAACATATCAAAGAATTTGGTGATACATTCTAGGACAAAGCATATAGCAATCAAGTATCATTTTCTCAAAGAGAAGGTTGAAGGACAGGAAGTAAAGATGGACTATGTCCCTACAGGAGAACAAGTGGTAGACATTTTCACCAAACCATTGCCGGTAAGCACTTTTGAGTACTTAAGACACAAGTTGGGAGATGTGTCACCTGCCTTATGCACTTAGGCTATTAGGGAGTTATATGGTTCAGGGGGAGTCCATAGCAGCCTCTATAACTCTTGAACCACATGCTAATTATAGGGAAAGTTCAAGGTTGTATGTCTCAATACCAATTGTAATCTCTAAGAGAATATTTGACTAAGGGGGAGATAGGTATGAATCAAAGGGAGAGTATAAAGTACCCTGACCCTTTGTCATTGTGTCAAAGGGGGAGAATTCTACTAGTGTAAATTCTTGCAGTAAGTTGACATCAATGCTAGAGGGGGAGATTGTTGGCATTATTGGCACTAAGTTGTCATTGATGTCAACTAGTTTGGCATGGTCACTAGTGAGTAAAAAGTGGTGACAAGTATAGGAGAAGTAGGACATGATGATGTCAATCCATATGTATGTAAGAAGATTGAAGGTAAGTTACTAGTACACATAAAATACATCATCTACTGATAATGCAGGACCGTCGGCAAGATAAAGCAAGCAAGCAAGAGAAGAACTGAAGAATGTAAATTGGTATACTGGGAGAAGAATAATGTTACCGATAAATGGACTGAGTAGTAGGACCAATATGTTTGATGGAAGGCCAAGTTGAACCACCAATGGACAAGAGGTTTGTAGGTATTAAGGCCCACCAGTGGAGTTAGGTTATACCAGTAAGATGAGTTGAACCGGTAGTCAATCTTGGTCAATAAAGAATGTCAAACTCACATAGCAAACCAAGAATAGGTGGATGTTGACAAAGATGACAATTGGAAGCCAATTGGTGATAATACACATGTTGGTGAAGTGTGCATCAACATAATAGTCAGCAAGCAGGTCGACTTTTATGAAGAACCCACAAGTCATGGAGGATGCCAAAAGATTATGGCTCAAGGAAGACAAGTTGGAAATTGATTGAACTTATCTTGAAAGAAGATCTGATCTTCCTACCTATTTGCTAAAGGAAACAGCCGAGCCATTAATGGCATGTTACAGAGAAACGCAAAAAATCATGTTGTAGACCTCTAGATATAGAAAACACACATTGGAATATGAGGCATTGGTGGTGTTGATCAATGACATGAAGATCATGTCTCTGGAAAAGAAGATCGAATCAAATCCAATACGGATCAAGTTGGTGAAGGACAAACCTAACATGACACTATTTGAGTGTTGTTTTAGCAGGAACCCTAGATGATAAATATGTGAGCTTGAGATAGAAATCAGTTGATGCTTGATGCAAAGAGTGAGAGAGAGGAGAACTTGAGCAAGGAGAAAGATCATTTTCCTTAGAGTTTATTCTAAGAAAGTTGCAGAATGAGTTAGCAAGCGAACTGGTGAGAGGGTTTAACCGATAGAGACAGAGTAATCGGTAATGTTGTAGGTCTAACAGTTAAGCTAACCAGTGAGATGTGTTTGATCAAGAAGGAATCCGAGAGTGACATAGTGTGGTGTGAGTTTGAGGGAGAAAGAAGAGAGCCTAGATGTAACTAGTGAGTGATCAAAGAGAGAAATTTGATAACAGACAGTGTGAGAACTAGTGAAGAAGAGGAGGTTGTTAACTGGCAGAAAGCCATTGATCAAGTTTTGCAGAACTCATTTGCAATTAGGATCTATAATTGTATTTAAATTATATTTCATTGTACAACACCGAGTTGGATCTTGGTGCCCTAAATTATTGTAATCCATTGTTTCATTGTGAGGTTGGATTGGAGTAGTAGACTCTAGCAACATTTCTCACCGAGGTTTTTCCCATATTGGGTTTTCCTCGTACATCTAGTGTTGTGGGTTGTATTTGTGTGTTTGCCTCTTTTAATATCCACATATGTCTTACTGGTTTGATTGTTTAGTGCTTAGGGTAATAACCGGTATTCCAAGGTTGTTTAAAAAGAAAAGAATTTAGGAACCACTGATTCACCCCCTCTCAGTGGTACATTGTGTTCAACAATTGGTATTAGAGCCTAGGTTCCCAGTTGATTAAAGCTTGGGTAGATTCTAGTCTTAGAACACAATGGCAAGAAATGAGTTTGCCTCCTCAAAATCCCCCATGTTTGATGGATCTAACTATGCCTTCTAGAGTAGAAGAATGGAGACTTATATTTTGTCCCTTGGTTTTGATGTGTGGATATCTATCAAGAATGGGTATAGTGTCCCTAGTGTTCCTCCCACTGATTCAAATGCCAAGAAGGAGTATGAGAATAATGCAAAGGCTAAAAATGCTATCTTAAGTAGACTCTCTGATAATGAGTTTGTCAAGGTCATGCACTGTGCATCCACCAAGGAGACTTGGGATAAAATGTAGAGGTTATTTGAAGAAGATGCCAAAGTCAAAGAGGCCAAGCTGCAAGCACTAAGGGGTCAACTTAAAGGAATCAAGATGAAGGATGAAGAAAATATTGTAGACTACCTTCATAGAATAGATGAAACTATGAACACCATTAGAGGACTTGGAGAAGAAATTGCAGATGAGATTCTTGTCAAGAAGGTACTTAGATCTCTCACATCTAAGTATGATACTAAGGTTTCTGCCATAGAGGAAGCCAAGGATCTGAATATTTTCACAATGGATGAGTTATTTGGCTCATTAATAGCCTATGAAATGAGAACAATCGATGAAGCATCCTCAAGGAAAGAGGCACCGTTCAACTCCACCAAAAAGGGAAAGGAAGAGGTTACTCATAAAGGATCCAATGAAGACTCGGATGCAGAGGTAGAAAAATTTGATAGAAATCTCAAGAGAGGATCCAACAAGTATAAAAAAAAGTTACCACTCAAATGTTTCAATTGTGGTAAAGTTGGACACTTTGCTGCAAAATATTCTTATAATGAAACCGATGGAGATGAGAAAAGAAGTTTTAGAAAATCTATTGGTAAAGACAAAGAAACAAATGTCTACCAGCAAGGAAGAAGACACTACCAGAAGAAGAATAGCCTATATACTATTGAGGATGATTCCACAGATGAAGAAAGTGCATCAGAAGATGACTACCATGAGAATGAAAGAGAAGTTAATCTCTTTATGGTACTTGATGAACTGGTTGGTGAAGATGAGGAAGAAGAAGATATTAAGGCCAAAGTGGATCTAGAAGGTGAGCTCATAAGTTCTCTTGAAGAGATGAGTAAATAAAGAAGCTCAAGCTTGTTGCAGCAAAAGAACAAGGTCTCTTGAAGCAATCCCTTGATGAGTCCAATCAAGTTATATCTAACTTGAAACTCCAGTTGGAAGAAGCCAAGAGGATATGTGAAGTTACATCCTCTGATTTGATGAAGAAGGAAAAGGAGCATCAAGATCTAGAAGCATAAATAGTGAAGCTCAGAAAGGAGCTTGAAAAAGTAAGGAAGAAATGAAAGTGAGAAGCAAATATGAAGGCATCATTGAAGCCTTGAACAAGATGTTGAAAAAATAGAAGCCATCTAAAGATATCGGTCGCTTAGGATTTGAAGAAGGACAATGTTCAAATAGTAAGGACACATTAGATAAGGAGATACAGTTCAATTCTTTGATTAAAGGTGAAGAGAAGAGGACATTCACGGTAAGCAAGAATATTGGTAAGAAGACATATGCAGATGCTATTAGAAACTACCACAGAAACCGGTATACACAATCAATGAACTAGAGGCCACACTCAATGTACTGACATGCATATCCAAGGATAAATGCAAGAGTTCATCATGAAGGATTCACCAGAGTCAGCAGCATGAAAGGAGGATCCCTTTGTGAGGCAGTCATTTGCAGGACCAAGGCAACCTAACCGGTATGTTCCAAACTTTCATGGTTATTATTACCAGTGAAACGAATTTGGACATAGGATAGCTAACTGTAGATTAACCAATGAGCCCTCTATGAGTTATGAAAGTAGAAATCCATTTAATGCACTCTAGGATATGAATGTTGTCTGTTATCAATGTAATTGATTTGGTCATAGAAGTTTTGAATGTAGGAAGAGTAAACTAGTGTCCTACAATAATTTCAAAGATTCATCCTTAAATAAAAATGTGAATTGCTATAACTGTCAAGAGTTTGGACATATAGAAAAGTTTTGTAAAAATAGGAAAATCAAGTAGAAGAGGATAGACCCTGATCAAGAACCTATAGTTAAACCATAGCACAAAATAGTAGTTGACAAGAAGATGGAAACCAAACTGGTATGGGTTGAGAAAGAAAAGGACAAGGTAGAATCAAGTCTAATAGTGCAGACTATCTTACATGTTGAAAGGAAAAACCTATGGGTTGTAGACAGTGGTTGTTCCAACCACATGACTAGTGATAAAAATAAATTTATCAAGCTTGAAGATTGGAATGGTTGTTTAGTAAGGTTTGGAGACAACTCATCCATCAAAATAAAGGGAAAAGGTACTCTAAATATTCATGGAAAAAGTGAAGGCACATGATGTGTATTATGTGGAAGGCCTAAAGAACAACTTGTTGAGTGTGAGTTAGATGTGTGATAAAGGTTACAAATTCACCTTTGATTCTACTAGCTGCCAGATAAAGAAAGAGAGCACCGATCAAACCATAGTTGAAGGAAAGAGGACAAATGGTAATGTATAGAATCTGAAAGAATGTTTTTTTATCCCAATGTATGCTGGGACAAGTGGATGAAAGCTAGTTGTGGCACAAAATATTAGGCCATATAAATTTTGATAACTTAGTTGTAGTAAGTAAAAAGGGGTGTGTAAGAAATATTCCACCCATCATCAAATCAGTAAGCACATTTTGTGATGAATGTGTGAAAGGGAAGCAGACTAAGGTGAGCTTCAGAATAAAAGGACACAACACCTCAAGGCCACTTGAAATTGTACATACAGATCTATGTTGTCCAACTAGGACAAGAGCTCTTGTCGGTGAAAGATATTTCATGCTCTTCATTGATGACTATTCAAGAATGACATGGATCACTTTCCTACAAGATAAATTACAAACATTTTATAGATTCAAGATCTTTAGGAATATGGTGGAGAAGGAAAGTGGGTGCAAGATGAAATGTCTAAGATCAGACCAGGGTGGAGAGTTCACATCAAATGAGTTTGAATATTAGTGTGAAAGATATGGAATTAGAAGGAAATACTCATCCCCTAGGATGCCACAACAAAATGGTGTGGTAGAAAGGAAGAATAGGACAGTCAAGGAGATGGCCAGAACCATGTTAAATGAGGCCAGTTTGCCCGACATATATTGGAAGGAAGCAGTTCATATTGTTGCATATACCTTGAACCGGGTTCAAATTAGAACAAATAGAAGAATGACACCTTATGAGTTGTGGTATGACCGGAAACCATCAGTCAAATACTTCAAGGTATTTGGAAGCAAGTGTTCTATCAAGAGAGATATGGATGGTCCAGGTAGTTTTGATTCTAGGATTGATGAAGGAATCTTTCTTTGTTACTCATCTAAAAGAAAGGCCTATAAATCCTACAAAAAAAGACTAAGAAGAGTCATTGAGAGTGTGCATCTAAGATTTGATGAGGATATGCACAAAGGAAGTCAATCCAGGTAAAGTGATATGATGATTTTGGTGATGAAGGCAAGGAAGCTCAGTTAGACAATGAACTAGAAGAAGCATCCAAAAAGGCCCCTAACCGATATGTGCAGATGAACCATCCGGAAGAGTAGATTTTTAGGTAATAAGAGTGATGGTGTGTAGACTAGGAGAAGACTTGTCTGGAATGATGAACAAGTCAACATTTGCCTCATGACTGAAGTAGAACCTAAAGCATTCAATGAGGCTAGCAAAATTTAGAAATGGATGGATGCCATGGAAGAAGAGTTGTAGCAGATTGAGAAGAACAAGACTTGGGAATTAGTCCCTAGACTGGAAGACAAGAACATCATTGGCACCAAATGGGTCTACCAAAATAAGATGAATGAAGAAGGTAAAAGTGTTAGGCATAAAGCTAGACTTGTGTGCAAGGGTTACTCTCAAGAAGAGGGCATTGATTTTGAAGAAACATTTGCACCGGTAGCTAAATTAGAAGCAATTAGAATGTTTCTAGCCTTTTTTGCCTACAAGGGTTATAAAGTATATCAAATGGATGTGAAATTTTCCTTGCTCAATGGAAATTTGGATGAAGAAGTGTACATGGAGCAACCAAAAGGGTTTATGTTACATGATGATGAAACCTTTGTGTGTCGGTTGAAGAAATCTTTGTATGGTTTAAAGAAAGCTCCTAGAGAATGGTATTCAAGGCTAGATCAATACCTGAAGGAGAAATGATTCAAAAAGAGGAGTGCTAACTGAAATTTATACATTAAGAAAGATGGAAACCACATGATCATTGTGGTTGTGTATGCAAATAACATTATTTTTGGAGGCAACAAGGACACCCTTTGCAAAGAATTTGTTCATCAGATGCAGTCAAAATTTGAGATGTTAATGCTTGGAGAATTGACATACTTCCTTGGTTTGTAGATATCACAGCAAGATAAGGGAATCTTTGTCTCGCAAACCAAGTATGGAAAGGATATATTGAAGAATTTTCAAATGGAAGACTACAAACTGGTAAGTACACCCATGGTGACCAAAAGAAAATTAAGAAAGAATGATGAATCACCGGTGGTGGATCATACATTGTATAGATCCATGTTAGGTAGCTTATTGTATCTTACTTCTTCTAGACCAGACATATTGCATGTAATGTGCATGGTGGCTAGATTTCAAGCTGTACCTAAGCAGTTACATATGAATGTCGTAAGAAAATTTTTAGGTAGTTGCAAGGAACACTCAGTTATGGATTGTGGTACCCTAAACAAGGGGATGTCCTCTTGGAAGCATATACTGATGCTGATTGGGCAGGTTGCATTGATGACTGGAAGAGCACAAGTGGTGGTGCATTCTTCCTAGGTGACTGGTTGGTCTCATGGCATAGCAAGAAGCATGATTCAATCTCCCTATCAATTTCTAAAGTAGAATACATTCTTGCTGCTACATGTTGCTCTTAGGTGTTTTGGATGAAGCAACCCCTCAAGGACATACAAGTGGACATCTCTAATCATATTCCCATTTGGTTTGTTAACTCAAGTGCCATTAACATATCAAAGAATCTGGTGATGCATTCCAGGACAAAGCATATAGCCATCAAGTATCAGTTTCTCAAAGAGAAGGTTGAAGGACTGGAAGTAAAGATGGACTATATCCCTAGAGGAGAACAAGTGGCAGACATTTTCACCAGACCATTGTTGGTAAGCACTTTTGAGTACTTAAGACACAAGTTGGGAGTTGTGTCACCTACCTTGTGCACTTAGGCTAGTAGGGAGTTATATGGTTCAGGGGGAGTTCATAGCAGTCTGTATAACTCTTGAACCACATGCTAATTATAGGGATAGTTCAAGGTTGTATGTCTCAGTACCGACTGTAATCTCTAAGAGAAGATTTGACTAAGGGGGGGATAGGTATGAATCAAATGGGGAGTAAAAATTACCCTGAACCTTTTTCATTGTGTCAAAGAGGGAGAATTATACCAGTGTAAAGTCTTGCAGTAAGTTGACATCAATGCCAAAGGGGGAGATTGTTGGCATTATTGGCATTAAGTTGTTATTGATGTCAACTGGTTTGGCATGGTCACTGATGAGTAAGAAGTGGTGACAGGTATAGGAGAAGTAATACATGATGATGGAAATCCATATGTATATAAGGAGATTGAATGTAAGTTACCAATACACATGAAATACATCATCTATCAGTAAAGAAGGACTGTCAGCAAGACAAAGCAAGAAAGCAAGAGAAGAACTGAAGGATGTAAACTAGTATACTTAGAGAAGATTAATGTTACCGATAAATGGATTGAGTAGTAGGAACAATATGTTTGATGGAAGGCCAAGTTTAACCACCAATAGACAAGAGGTTTGCAAATATGAAATCCCACCGGTGGAGTTAGGTTATACTGGTAAGATGAGTTGAACTGGTAGTCAATCTTGGTAAACGAAGAATGTCAAACCGACATAGCAAACAAAGCAAAGGTGGATGTCAACAAAGATGACAGCTGGAAGCCAGGTGGTGATAATACACAGGTCAGTGAAGTGTGCATCGAGGTAATGGTCAGCAAGGAGGTCGAGTTTTATGAAGAACCTGCAAGTCATGGAGGATGCCAGAAGATTGCGGCTCGAGGAAGACAAGCTGGAAAGTGATTGAACTTATCCTACAAGAAGATCTGATCTTTGTACCCATTTTCTGAAAGAAATAGCCAAGCCATTAATGGCATGTGACAAAGAAATGTAGAAAAGCATGGTGCAGACCTCCAAATATAGAAAACACACATTGGAATATAAGGCGTTGGTGGTACTGATCGATGACATGAAGATCATTTTTCTGGAAAAGCAAATTGATTCAAATCCAATACGGATTGAATTGGTGAAGGTAAAACCTAACATGACACTATTTGAATGTTGTTTTGGTGGGAACCCTAGATGATAAATATGTGAGCTCGAGACAAAAATTAGTTGATGCTTGATGCAAAGAGTGGGAGAGAAGAGAGCTTGAGCAAGGAGAAAGATCATTTTCCTTAGAGTTTATTTTGATAAATTTGCAGAGTGAGTTAGCAGGAAAACTAGTGAGAGGGTCTAACCAGTAGAGATAGAGTAACTGATAAACTATTGCAGGTCTAACAGTTAAGCTAACCGGTTAGGTGTGTTTGATCAAGAAGGAATCCGAGAGTGACAAAGTTTGGTCTGAGTTTGAGGGAGAAAGAAGAGAGGCTAGGAGTAACTAGTGAGTGATTAGAGAGAGCAATTTGATAACCAGTAGTGTGAGAACCAGTGAAGAAGAGGAGGTTGTTAACTGGCAGAAAGCCATTGATCGGGTGTTGCAAAAATCATTTGCAATCAGGAGCTATTATTGTATTTAAATTGTATTTCATTGTACAACACCGAGTTGGAGCTTGGTGTAGGGGTTGATGCTCCTTGGGTTGGTTCACTAAATCATTGTAATCCATTGTTTCATTATGAGACTGGATTGGAGCAGTAGACTCCAACAACATTTCTTGAGGTTTTTCCCATATTGGGTTTTCCTCGTACATCTTGTGTTGTGGGTTGTATTTGTGTGTTTACCTCTTTTGATATCTATATTTGTCTTATTAGTTTGATTGTTTAGTGCTTAGGGTAATAAATGGTATTCCAAGGTTGTTTAAAAAGAAAAGAATTTAGGAACCACTGATTCACCCTCCTTTTAGTGGTACATTGTGTTCAACAACATTGCCCCTGGTAGTGGTCTGAAAGCCTATTTCATATCTTTAGAGAAGTCAAATTTGTTGGATCTTGGATCTAGTTTGGTTTACCAGTAAGTCACTTTATGAGTTATGGTTTGGTCATACACCTATAGTCAAGTATTTCAAAATCTTTGGTAGTAAATGCTATATTAAAAGAGATTATTCCATTGGAACATTTGATCCTAGATGTGATGAAGGGATATTTTAATGAAAGCAAAACATATAAATGTTATAACAAAAGATTGCAAAGAATTGTGAAGATTGTTAATCAAAACTTATGAGAGAGAACTGGAAGTGGACATGGGTATAACTGAACCGCTAACACCTATACTGGAATAAAATGTTGAACCAGTTGTTATCACTGATTAAAATTGGGTTTTTCTTTTCCCATGATTGGCTATGATTTGTTGAAATTTTGAATAGGGTGCAGTTTCAAATGCTTCAGCTTTGTTCTAGACCTCAAGGGTTTAAGGGTTTTTGATTTTAGATCCTCTTGTGTTTGTTTTAAACCCTCTGGTTTCTAATCTTTTGTTACTTTATTCACTTAAGTAATGGGTCATGGGGTCGTAGGAAGTGTTCCCCCTTGTTGTTTGCCTAGGCAGTCATGTTAATTAATCAAAAAATTTATGCCTCATATGTTTTTCTCCTAAAGTTGTCGGGCCCAGTAACTGGTGCGCATCTCGCGGGTGGATCCACAGCTCGCGTTATTTCGCTAGGCGAAGTTGTGCGTAATTTAAAACCAGCGAAGTTGCGAAAATGACATGGCATGCCACATAGACGGTCCAGCTGGTTGATGATAGCGAGTAAAATGGTGGCACGCGGCATAAGTTACAACGGTCAGTGGGTCAGGATTAAAGGCTAAAAGGCGGGCCCCAGAGGTGAGTCAGGTCACAGTTAGGAGATGACCTGGTGGGTATAGCTGTCAATAATTTACTGGAGCCCCATGGTTTTCTCTCGGCAAATGAAAAAGTGACAAGTCAGCTCTGAAGGTGACTGGACGCCAGGTGTTCACAGTGAGTCAGTGGGCCCACCCCTCCCGAAAGCCTTTTCAGATGATTAAATGCTGATCAACTTAATAGATGATCCGATGGCCCGTGCTATTTCACAAGGGTAAGATGCTTGTTCTTTATACCCCATGAAATAGCGAGAGTGAATGAGAGCCGTCCACGTGTCCGGCGACATGTGGTCTAAGAAGAAAGTGTGGGCCCGCCAAGGTGGAACCGACGGTATAAAGGAAAGACACGCGGCCAGCGTTAAGTCGAATGCGAAGGAAATTTCAAGGCCAATGGTTGGGTGCCACATGGTATCATATAGCCAATAGAGAAGTGGGACCTAGCATGGAGCCAAAGTTGTTAGTTAATCTAACGCTCGATCAAGTTTCTTTTGATCGGACGGTCGGCGCTATTTCATAGGACCAAGCTGCCCGATAGTTATGCTTCGCGAAGTTGCGAAAGAGCAAAATGAAACACTTGCAGGAACGTTGTGACCCGTTGAAGCAAAAAATATGAATTCTTGTATGAATTCAATTTTGAAGGGATGACCAAAGCATGTGGAATCAATGTTGTAGTTAAGGCCCTAAGTAAAATATTTGATTTCTTATCAACTGGGTGAAGATATCTTTTAAAGAATTTTGTAGAAGAGTAGATGCAGAGTTATTTTCTTCAGGTACAGAGCAAGTCGGTTCAGTTGCAGAGAAAATTCTCTCGTATTCTTGTGTAGCAA
Organism: Cryptomeria japonica; assembly: GCF_030272615.1. Classification (NCBI taxonomy): domain Eukaryota; kingdom Viridiplantae; phylum Streptophyta; class Pinopsida; order Cupressales; family Cupressaceae; genus Cryptomeria; species Cryptomeria japonica. The sequence goes on from NC_081409.1 coordinate 536,835,895, forward strand.
TCCCTGTGTAGTGTTTTAGATAAGACAATTGATTCATCATAGAATTGTTTAAGAGTGGTATTCATTTCTTATATTTTCAAAATGGCTCCTAAAAGAGAATTTTCTGGCAAAGTTAACTATTCAGAAAGGAGTGTCTGTGATGATTTTTTAGAACAGTTGATGTTGTCAACTAATCAGGCATCAAAGGCAAAAGAATTAGTGCCCAAGGCTCCCCGTTTAAAGATAGGAGAAGGACTATATGACAAGGGTAACTGGTTGAGAGACCCATAGGTTGGATTGTCTGGGTTGGGGTTGTTTAAAATTGGATTCGGAATGAGAAATTCTCTTGCCCTGCAAAACAGTATCTGGGAATTAGATGTTGGGAAATTAGTAGTCCCAGGGGTATTTATGCACATAGATTTGTTGACCCAAATTGCGCTCAACTATGATCCAGTCACAAGAAGGATTTGGGATATAAATGGGAAAACCCTTGTTGAGATTAATGCTGAAGAATTCAGGAAAGCTTTTGGGCTTAATGAGTTCACCAATTTTCTAGAACCTATAAATTTCACATCATTAGCCCAAATTTATGGTGCACAGAGGAGTCATCTCAAGAACGGGCCTCTCAAGGAGTTTTTTGTGAAGATAGGAGGGTTAACAGTTGTAGGACCCAACACACAAGAGCCCTTTTCATTAAGTATGTTCACCCTGAGGGCTAAAGGAATGTATTGGGCACTTTGCCAAGTTTTGGGAGAAGATGCTGAAGCAAATATGCCAAATCATTACCTGTTAATGATTGCTCAGATTTTTAATCCTTCTCTTGCAATTACATTTGATTATGCCTCTTTCATTGCTGATGCTATTCATGGAGGGTTAACAGGAATCAAGAATGGAAAGGTGGATAGACCTTTCAGATGGTACTCACTCTTGATGCATCTTTTTCTCTTCAAAGGTGGTGATTACTTTGCCAGTGGACTAGACCTTGTTAAGGAGAAAGAAGGAGAAAAAATGTCAGTACAATTATGGAGTACTGTGTTGTCATGGGATAGAGAGGATGCCAGTTTTTTGAAGTTTGATAAATATTTTGCATCCAAGATAAGGACTCTCCTCTACTCTGAGAACCCAAGAATCCCCAAAGTTCTTCTGGAATTCATAAGACCAAAAGAATTCGCAGAGAACATAAAAATTGTTCATAACTAGGGTGACATTTACTTGTATCCAGTCTCAACAGTTTTCAGAGTGTTTGGTTTCAGAGGCACCCCATTTTTGCTACCTTACCAGGTCCCTCTCAAAGTGGGAATTGCAGAGATCCTTAGACAAATTGGTGGTTTACAAGAGGCAGAGTTGACAAGCAGGGGTAAAGGGACTATTTTCCCTGCAGCTACCATAGCCCACCAATTTGTAATAACAAAGGGAGGTTGGAATTGCTTTGAGGATTTCCTCAAGCCTTATCATTTGTCCACTACAGTGTCCAGGTGTGTTGATCCAGAAGACTTCTTCAACAGTATGTTTAGAAAGAAGGCAACATGCAGAGGTAGGCCTCATCAATTCCAGTTTCCTGAAGACCTCATCAGAAATGAGTTTGATCTAGATGAGTAAGAGCTAAGGAAAGAGAAGTGGGTAGCTTATAAGAAAGCCTTGGATTTTTTGCATCAGTTTGATGCCAGCTATGACCCATTGTCTAGCTTTTTCCCTTTGGAGGAGAAAATAAAGTTTTTGATTGTTTGCTTTGAAGATGTGATGCAGACCCTGAAGGAGAAGAGGGAAGCTGTAATCAAAAGCAACCTTGAAAAGGCAAGAATGATCTTAAGTAGGTCAGCTTCTAGAAAATTAATCCCTCCTGGTGATTATACATTGCATAAGAAATCCAGTTATAGTGTGTTGATGCCTACAATAGGGAAGCCCTCTACCTCCAAAGGAAAGAGGAAGATACAAGATGTCATTGACATCCAAGAAAGCCCAAAGAAGAAAAGGGTGGGGAAAGAAGTACAATCAGATACACCTTTGTATTCCCCATCCCAATTCCCTATCCATATAGGAAATTAGAAAGCAGCAGCTGAGCAACTCTTATAGTTAGGTAGTCTAGGGGAAATTGCCTACACTTATGATGAAGTGGAGGAAGGAATGCCAGAAGAGCCCATTGCTGCTGAAATGGATATCACTACCACTGAACTCAAAGGCTAGGAGTGGGATCCTGAGATAAAGTAGGCAAGTAATGCCTTCTTAGCTGATAACAATTTTGTCACATCAGAAGCATTTATGCAGTTTATATGGAAACAACACATAGATAAATATAATGCTAGATGTGAAAAGAGAAAGGTTGAGCAGCCCAATAAATATCTAGCCCTGGTAGAAGAGGAAATAAAGCAAGAGATTATGGAAGAATTCAAAACCATCACCCCTGAATAGGGAACAGATATGGTAGCACAAGCTGGAGTGCTTATTTTACCCGAATGGGATATAGCAGATGCCCTGGTACTAGATGTAGTGAGAAAAGAGACTAAACCCATGGAGGGGATTAATTTCAATAAGGACAATGTTGCACTCATCATGTGGTCTCTCAAGAGAAATGAGAGTAAGAAAAGTAAAGACACCCCAGGGTCAAGTTACCTTGGTGGGATGATGGTGAAGAGAGTGCAGAGTACAAGGGTAGTGGAAGCTGCTAGCACTGTGTTAGAGACTGCAAAATTTAGTGTTGCAGTAGCAGAGAAGGAAGCAAAAGAGAAAGAGGCCCTCTAAGTCAAGTTGGAAATAGTTTTGAAGGCCTATAACAATGCCAAGGAGGAGGTAAGAGGTAAGGATAACATCATTGCCAAGCTGCAGAGCCAGTTGACTAGACAACACCATCAAGGTGAGTCTTCAACACTGATTATCTCCTCTTCTCCTACAAGACCTCCACCTACTAGCCCTATCATTGAGTTTCCACCATCTTCAGCACCCTCCAGCTCTCAAATGGTTGAAATTACTCCTCAAGAATTAGAAAACTTGAAACAGGCTCAGGCCTTATATGCAAAGAAGTATGGGGAGAGAGTAAGAGCTACAATTTCTAGTTTTGCAGATACAATAAATGCCTCATTGCTCTACAACAATGTAGGTAAAATTATGGATATATGGAATGAGCTTAGGAGAGACAAGGCCATTTTGACACCTATTTTTGACAAATGGAGGCCTAGGGAGCAAGATTTAGAGTTTATGTGTGTATCCTGCGATGAAGCAAGGGCCAATCCCATCATTAAATCCACTTCTGATGTCACTAAAGTCTTAGTACAATTAGCAGCAGTAGTGGATAATGTTGATAGGAAGGTAAATTTGTGCAAAAAGGAGTACACTGATCAAGTTTTTGAGTTGCTCCCAGGAGTTTTTGCTAGCCCAGATCAATTAAAGGACAAACAAATGTGGCTTAAGGAGATAGAAGCTAAATTGTCAGCGAGAGTTAAAGGAATTATTGATCTAGATGATGCTTCTTTCTTTGTTTTGACAATACAAGAGATAGAGAAAATTAAGTCACATTGTGGTTTTCTTAATTCAGAAGTCAACAAAATGAGAAATTCTTGGAAAAGGTTGACTAAAACTAAAGATAAAATGATTAATTTCTCATGGCCGACAGAAGAGGTGTATGATGAGTGGACAACTAAATATGCCACCCATGATCCGGAACAATTGGAAAGCGCCCCTGAAAAGGTAGAAGAGGTTGCAACTGAACAACCTGTTGAAGAAACTACAGAGGCCGAAAAGAGCTTGTAATTGCTTTTGCGAAAAGCTTGTAACCTCTTTATTTTGAAAGAAATGATTGTAACAAACTCTCCTCGAGAAGTCCGAAGCTTTGTGCATCCATGTTGTTATAAATGGATACCAGGACTAGAGAAAAAAGGGGATCGCAAAGAATTGTAAGAAAACGTTGCAGAAATTTATCTGAGCTTTTCTAAGTCTGATGGAGAATATTCAAAATTTCTTGTAATATTTCTTGAACTAAATATCAATATATAGACCATCAGTTTTGAGTGAAGCTTTGTGTTGTCTTCAAGTGTGTTTACAAATTTGTTTACTGTTTTCATTCTGAATAATCCAGGGTTGTTCTATTTGAATGGAATTGCAAAGCAATTTTAGTAGAAGTGTTCGTTAGCTTTTCTCTTTAGGAGGGAAATTAAAGATGCGGGGATCACTCATACCAGTAAACTCTTTGGAAGAGACTTTGAATTTTGATGATCATAGCTTAATTTGGAATGCATAAATTCTTGTAGGTGTCAGGCATATACAAGGATTAATAGAAACCAAGCCAACGGGATGCATAAAGATGTTTTGTTTGAGGAATATTATCTGAGTTTAGATGACTCTGTGACCTTGGATAAGGCACTGGTATTGATTGAAGTTGTTTATTGCATGTTTTGTTGATCGAAATGCTGAATTTAAGTATAATTTCCATTCTTTGTTTTCATTTGATTTCAAGGTGAATAGATCCATTGGTTTTCTGGACTAGTTTGTTGTGGGTTTATGTTTGAAAGTGTGAATTCAATTCACAAAGGTGTACCCACCTGGGCTCTGAGTAAGTCCGAAGTGTAGAAGGTTCAATCAAACCTTGTCATATGTTGTCTTGAGAATTTCCTTATCTTTGATGTCTCTTCTGCACTGAGTTTAATCATATTATTTTAAGGATGTTAAAGGGAATCAGATTTTGAAGACAACACCAGTTACCCCAGCAGTATCAGAAAATTCAACAATTGCTGAAGATCAGAGTAGAGAAACAGAAAGCCAAAAGACTCCTAGGTATCTAAGATTGAATCATTCAGAAGATCAGAGAATTGGACAAGAAGAAGGTTGGTAGTTGATGAGGTATGTTTAATTTCTCAAGTTGAACCGACATTATTGGATGTAAGCTATGGAAGAGGAATTGGATCAATTAGAAAAGGACAACACATGGACTTGGATATTATTAGAACTAGGCTTGATTGGTTTGCAATGGATATTCTCAAAAGGAAGGAATTGATTAGTTGAATCCTTGCTCCAGTAGCTAGGATTTTTAGATATTTTCAAGGATTTTCTGGTATGGTTTTTGGTTTATGAGGACTTTACACTATGAGAATATTCAGATGTGGATTGGGATAGAGATATAGGTAACCGGATAGGCTCATCTGGTGAAGCTTCATTTCTTGGAAATAAACTTGTTTTATGGATCAACAAGAAACAATCATGTACTTCTTTATCTACTGTTGAAGCTGAGTATGTTGCTAATGTTACTAACTGTACACAAGTTCAATGGGTGAAGCAAATGTTGAAGGATATAAGGGTGGATTGTAATAACTCTGTTGCTATTGACATATCAAAGAATATGGTATTTCTATCAAGTATAATTTTTTGATGGAGAAGGAAATAAAGTCAGATTGGTTTGAGGAATCATAGAGTACTTCAGAGATAGACTGGGAGTTTTTGCCCCTTTGGTAGAGACTTGAGTGTTGTTGATTGGCATTAGTCTAGTATGCATTTACAGAGGTACTATTCATTCCAGATTGATGTGTTGGTTCTACTACTTGGGGGGGTAGTCAGCGGTGTGGTTCAGAGGATTTAAGAATGTTCTTAGATGTTTATATCATATTTCTAGAGTTGATGTCAAAGGGGGAGAGATATCTATGTGAAAAATGGAGCTTAATAGAGATATTAGTCTAAGGGGGAGATTGTTGGCACAAGGAGGAGGAATAAAACTTCAGATTGGTTGTATCGCATTGGGGGAGTTTGGTCTATTTCTGGCTATTTGGTTCAAAACTTCATATCATCTTGGGAAGATTCTTGATTGTCTTCCTTTGGGTGAGACTTCTTTGGCATTTCTTGGCACTTGGATGTTTTTCACATCTAGTGTTGCCATTAATGCCAAAGGGGGAGATTGTTGGCAATTTGGAGGAAATGATTATGTGTTGCATTGATAATTGTCATTGATGTCAACACTAGCTATTTTGTTGTCTATTGGCTTCTAGTAGAGTGGTTGGATTATGATGTTGATCTAGAGATATTCTTCAGTATGTTCCGGTTTGTGGAATTGGTTTCAATTGGTTATTCATGTGTTCTAATGTGCAACACCTTTAGTTGGTTCTGGATTTGTTGACTTAGGAGCTATTATTTGTTCTAGTAAGCCTTTTGGTTACCGCTAAGGTTTTTACCAGCAACGCTTTGTTGAAGATCTTTTGATGAATCTGATAAGTGGTGTTGGTGTGACTTCTAGAAGGTTATCAGGATGTTGATGGTTATCATGTTCATGTTCTAGTTGTTCATGGTGTTTCAATTGGCTTATGGCAACCTATTTTAGGTATGGTGGTTATTCTGTTAGGTTATGGACCAGTTTATGCAACGTGTGGGTTGGTGCTCCTGGTGCATTACTGGTTGGATTTATTGATTGGATTATGTTGTTTTGGTGTCAGGACAACTTGGTTGATCATTAGATAATGGGTTTAAGTTATGAATATATTGTATTATCTTTTAGGTGGCCGACCTAATTGTTTAGGTCTCGGGCTGGTATAAATGTGATGTAAGATCTCTTTGTAGATCGTGGTCTTATGGGATATAAGATTAACTGTGTATGAATAATGTTTTAATCATATGCAAAGGTTTTGGTCGGTCATAGGTGATCGAATTGAGTTTGTAAAAGAGGTTTAAGGCCTCTGGTATTGAGCTTAACTGGAATTATACTCAGGCATAGGAGATGCTATTCTTGTAGTTCAATCTTCATTTTGGATTATAGTCTGATGTTTTTTATTGTCAGTGAGGCTCCTTTTGTGATGAGTAGTGTGCTCTAGGCTATTGGCCTTCCTGCATGTCTAGGCCCCTTATTGTAATATTTATTCATCTGATCAGTGGATAGATATTGTGGGTCTCCAATCCCACCGTGGTTTTTCATCTTTGAGGTTTTCCATGTATAAATCTGTGGTGTTATGGTGTTCATCTTTGTGGTTGCATTATTGCTTATTGTTAAATGCTTTTATGTTTACCAGTTGTTGAGTTGTTATATTAATAAGGTTAAATTTCTCCATTCTGGTAGAACATTGATTCACCCCCCCCTCTCAGTGTTCTTGGATTCCAATAGATTCATGGTTTAGGGTTGTCATTGATGAAAAATATTTTAGGAGATTCGATCCAATGGTTGTTATTCCTCTTATCTGGAAGCAAGAGTTAATCGGTAGCCAGTCAACCTATAAATCAGGGCTATCTCAGTGATGTTTTGGTTTAGAAATATTTCTGGTGATTGCGGTGATTAATTTTGTCATCTCAGTGAATGGGAAGATCCTTAGGAAGCATGTAATTATACTCTTTTGGCCCGGTGCTATGTTTTGTTAGAGATTGAAGCTGACTTGAGCCTACATGTTACACTTCTTGATGCCGAATTGGAGGAAATTATTTTTAATAAGACCCGATATATAAGATTAAATTGGCAATTGGTTTTTAGTGTGAGATAGGTGTGGTAATCCATTTGGGTGCGATTGAGTGTAGTTTCACGTGTGCATTTGGTTCAAAGATAATCTGGTAGCTGATTGAGACAGAAATAAAGTATTTGCAGAGCGAGTGCAGTCAGAGATCTAGTGCTTAACCAAAACTCATTCATGCATCGTCAGATGCTACTTCAGAGTTCATTTCACTATATTTCCTCATTGTAATTGAATTGTAAGTCAGTGTGACTTCCCTAAGGGTTGTAGCCTTCCAGGCAATTATAATTGAGCAGTGAACTATAGACAATGAGCTTGAATACAAGTGCATTCTTTATCTAGGTAATATTTGTGTGCTTCTAGCCATAGTATATGAATATTGTGATGAATACTAAGAGGGGGGGTGAATTAGTATGCCAAAAATTAAACACTTTGCAAGACTAATAGTAAACTGGTAAAATAGTTTAGCAAACAAACCGGTTAACACACATGCAAACCAAATAGCTAATAATGCATTCACCCACAAAAGCAAAAACACCATAACACAAGAGATTTTGACGTGGAAACCCAAATGGGAAAAACCACAGTGAGATGGAACTCACAAGTAACTATCTGCAGAATAGGAACCAGACCGGTTAAGGTCTTACAATGTTCTTTACCAAAACTGATCTTGTCAGGAATCTCAATCTTTGTTAGGAGATAAGTCAAATTAAAGACTACCTTGCTAGAGGATTTTAGATCCATAGATGTGAACCACCTTGTTAGAGGATTTACAAAAGGCTTTTGGGCCTACCCGGTTAAGGGCTACAGACTTGTCAAAGATGTGAGTAATCAATAAGTGTTTGATCTAGCTAGTAGCATAGACTGCTCGGTTAGATCCTTGATAGCTCATTCCTAATGCACTCCAGCATTACTTCAATCTTCTACACATTCATATTCTCTCCAAAACCTCAACCACCTTAAACCCTAGCAACAAAATAAACTTTTGCTACAACCACATCAACAACCTACAACCCTAGACATGATGTCCTTATAAAGGAATCTGATTTCATGTCGGTCCATTAGGATTACATAACAATTTCCTAGGTTCAATGAACCTAGACATACTTGGTACCACGACACAAAAAGCACCATTAAGGTGTCAGCACCGTCAAACAATCAGTGGATGGTAACTCATCACAAATGTCGGTTGGTAACTCATCACAGAGTATTACCAGTTCATATAAAATGCCAGTTGCTGGTTTGACAAAAATGAAGACTGGTAAAAATGTGCTATGCCACTTTAATCCCTCATACCGCTTGGGATCCACGAACCACTTGGGGTCAACATGCCGCTTCAGACTGGGAAACACATTCTGCAAAACACCAATAGTCTAAAGACTATAATACAACATACCGGTTGGAACAAATACGAGTTGTGCTCTAACTCATACATATAAAGGGGATCTCAATGCAAGTGTGTGTCCATCAATGACAATCACAACATAAACATCAAAAATGCCAATAATCTCCCCCTTTGGCATTGATGGCAACACTTAGGAAAATAAAATTTTGACATCTAAGTGTTTTACAACAAAATCATGCCATTAGCAAAATTGCTCCCCCTAAGAATATGCACTATCCCTTTAACAATACAATGTATAACACTTTTGCATATAGAACATAAACAATTTAGAGCATACATCAAAATTTTGATTACCAGATACTTCTCCCAAATAGAATTCTTCTCCCCCTTTGCCAACAATGACAAAGTACAACTGAACAACCCTGTTTTCATTTGATATTAAAATAATAAAATTTTATGACAATAAGGAATAATACTTGTCAAAAATAGATTTAAAGTCCTACAAGAATTGTTTCATCGACAAAGACCAAGACTCAAGTAGGGAGGTGGCTACTTATTTTTCTGTCTACATCTGGGAGACCTGTTCTTCCATGGCATCAATTGTGCTCATCTCCTGTGTAACTGCTAAGGCATTCAGGTTCAGATAGCACTTCTGAAGAATTTGCAATCATGGGAGTAGAACCAGTTGTAACTCCTACAAATCTCTAAACTGGGTGCTAATCTCTTGCTCCATTTTTGCTGACTGGATGTGAAACCGGTGAACAGTTTGCCCATAAGTTGTAAAGGAATCATAAGGTGGCTTGAATGTGCTCATGTAGGACTGCAAGTCTGTTTGAAGCTTTTGCTTCTGAGCTAGCACATCATCATAGAATAGATGGGGTTGGCAGATCTTGCTGAGTAGCAGATTTCCCTCATCTAGAGCGTCCCTTATATCCTTTTGCTCTTTCTTTAGTTCAGACTGGAGCTCATTCAACTTCTTCACCAAAGCTATGTTAAGAGCTTTTTGATGCTCCTTCTTGACATTTGCCTCTGCTGCCTCTTCTAGGCTCTACACTTGATCATCCACTACTGTGCATAGGAGCTGAAGTTTAGCTAGTGATTAATCGGTGTTGGGAAGATTTGTACTAGGTATCAAACCAGTAAGAGTGTCCACAACCACTTGAATTACATCCTGCTCCTTCTTCCTTTGAATAATTTCAAGGCACTCTTGAGCAACCTTGATGCTCTACATTAGCTTTGTTTCACTTGCAGACTGGAGATCGATAGGACTGGTGAGATCAGCTGGTTTGGCTTGACTCCTGGTTTCCTTCATAGTCTCCATCTGGGTGCTATTTTCCGCTTCTCCTACCTTATCCTTTTCCGCTTTTCCTGCCTTATCCTTTTCCGCTTTCTTCTTCTCCACTTCTCTCCTCTTCTCGGCTTCCTTATCCTCCTTTTCTTTTTTCTTCTCTGCTTCTTTCCTTTTCTTTGCTTCTTTGTCCTCCTCTTCCTTCTTCCTTTTCTCTGCTTCCTCCACTTCTCCTCTTCCTTGTCTTCCTCTTCTTTCTTTTTCTTTTCATCTTCTTGCTTCTTTTTCTCTTCTTCATCCTTCTTCTTCTTCTCCTCTTCATCTTTCTTCTTCTTCTCTTCTTCATCCTTTTTCTTCTTCTCTTCTTCATCCTTTTTCTTCTCCTCTTCTTCATCCTTTTTCCTCTGCTCAGCCTGTTCCTTTGCCGCATCCTATCTATCCTTGGCTTGCTTATCAACCTGTTCAGCCTGTTGCTCCTGTCCTGTTGCCTCGGATGGTGTTTCTTGAGTAACATCTTCTACGTCCAGGGCATTGACAACAATAGTGTCGACCGGTTCATCAACCGGGTTTCCTTCGTCATCAAATGCTTCATCCGGTTTTGTAACCGATTCTTTCTCAGCTTGCCGGTTGGCTTCAGCCACTTGATGCATCTTTAGAGCTTGTAGAGCATGAGTGTGTGTATCCTTGAGCACTTCCTTAGCCTTCCCTTCTAGTAACAGGAGTCTTCTTCTTCTCATGAAGAAAAGACCTTTGTATTTGTTCATTACATCGAATAGTTCTGAATTTGATACATCAGGAAAATGTTCAGCAAAAAAAATTACTCTCATTTCTTGTTCCTGCTCTATGGCAATGTGTCATTTATTGTCTAAGGACTTATACAAAGAATCCGGTGTTTCAGATCTAATTTCTGAAGGTGACCAGTCATTAACACATAAATACTGAATTATTTCCTTTTCATCATCATTAAAGTCATCAAAATACTCAATTAAATCATGTAGCAATTTTCTCCTAATATTCTTTATTGTTCTTTGACAATGTGTCAAAGGTTTATAGGAGGAGATATCAATATTTACCGGTGCAGATGATGCCGGTTCATTCTTTTTCTTCTTTCTTGTCTGTCTCGCCTTCTTGGGCTGCTCCTCAGACACAGTTTCCTCTAAGTTCGGTGTATTTCCTTTTGTCTTCCTTTTCCTCTCGAAGACTTTAGCCGGTGCTGCTTTTGGTTTCTTCTTGGCTGGTGACTGCTTGGGCACTTTTGGAGTTGTAGTAGTAACTGGTACAGATGCTGCAGGCACTTCCTTTGCCTTCTTCACTGCAGGTTCTTTTCCTTTCTTTGTAGAGGGTTCCTCGACTGGTGTAACCCTTTCCAGATAGGTTTTGGTCCTCTTTTCCTTAGGATCAAGAGGTGAGGCAATAAGGGTAGAGGCATACCCTTCTAGCATATTGTACATCACCTCATAGTCCATTGGCTCCACTTCTTCCTATCTGGGCTCAATAGCCTCCATTATGCATTTATCCACTTGGATGGTGAAACAGATATCATCTTCAAATTTCTTGATGATGTCACCTGATATCCTCATTCTTTGGCTCATTTTCCATCTAAACTCATCAAAATACTTGTTCAGAACATCAGGGTAACCGGTTTCAATTTCTTGAATGCTTTCCTTGATTTGCTTGGTCACCGGTTGGTCAGCAGACTACTGGACATCTCCTACTCCTAGAAAGTAGCCTTGGAAAAAGAAGAACAACCCAACCAGTAGTTGTCCAAACTTGAACCTTTGTGCATTATCCTGTTTGATTGACCTCAGATTCAACAGGAGTTGTCTCTACATACTGGTGCACAGGTCAAATGATGTATCCTCCTTTATCATCCGGTAAGCGGCATTTACCATTGCAGCAGATACATAGTTATTTCTGATGGTAAAGAATGTTTGGTAGCCTATCACCATGCAGGCATACTTAACCAGATCATCCTTGATAGAATTGACTGTCATGCCTTGTGAGTTGCTCACTAAACCGGTGAGCTTGGACATTTCAGTTTTGCTTACCGTCCTTAGGGCTGGCACTTCCCCTATGTTGTAGAATCTGGTGACTACATAAATTGCCTATGACATGATATCATGTGTTCTCTCCAGGTACATCTTGTCACCATGGACTCTGCTCAGAATGATCCTTATATGATCCTCTGTGAAATCCTCCAGGAAGTAAACAACATTGTGGAGCTTCTTCTTCTCCAAAATATTATACTCCGGTTTGATCTTCTTATCCTTTCCACAAAATAAACCTAATTGGGAGTGGATAGCTAGAGACCCTAGGTCTTCAATCTTGCAATCTATTTAGTCAGAAATTCCCTCTTCTACTATCACACCAGCCAAAACTTGTGATAGGGCATTATACTTAGACTTTCACTGAATAAAACTTGCAAACTCGATAGATGCACTAGAACTGTTATGAGATGTGGAAGCCATGATAGAAATTTTAAGAACTCAAGAAATACCTTTTGAAACACGTGAATTTAGGGCTTGCAGATTCTCCTTCACTTCACACTCCATCGGTTGCTAAATCACCACTTTGTGTTCTCCACTTGACCATTTTTAGTTTGAATTTGAATCTCCTTCGTGGTTTCTCAATTTCTCAAAATCTCAGCTCAAATCACCTTTTCATCACTCTACTCTTTGAAAAACTTTTCTTCGCTCGAAAACTGATAGTGAGAAATGATTTGAAAAATTCTTTTAAACATATTCCTCACCTACTGTCATTAAAGCTCCTCCATTAGGGTGTAAACCCTAATTTGCCTTTTTACTATTTCTAGTCTTCTGCCAAACGATAGGTATCACATACCGGTTAAGGTCTTTTACCGGTGTAAACTGGGGGTTCAAAACATTTTTCCGTTTGCTCCCCCTAAGCTTTTTCTGAAGCTTAGTTTGTTGGTTTCATGATTTCCACACTAGGTGTAGAAACCGGTTCCTCTTGTAACATCGCTGATTTCTTCTTCCAGGTTTTGTTCATGTCCGCTTGAATAGTGTCAAAATTAATGTTTCCTTTTGGAGTGACCGGTATATCATCAGATATTTTCTTTCTTGATCTACAGAATCTGGCAATGTGACTCAGCTTGTTGCAATGATAACAGACCAATCCAGGTGCTCTCCAAGGTCCATTGTTCATGTTTCCATTCTTCCTTCTACATGTTGTAGCAGTATGACCATGACCATGATAGACCATATAGTTTTCTCTCCATCTGGTTGCTGCTTGATAGCCACTGCTTCTTTGCTGATGATTGAAAGCATTAAACCGGTTGTGATTCCGGTTCACAAAAGGTTCAGGACTAGCTCCTTGGGTCCTCTGAGGATATCTATCAATGTTGTTCATAACTGACCTACATTTAGATGCTTAATGCCCATACTTGTTGCATGCATAACAATTACCATTGAATCTATAGGATCTAGGCTTATCATTTAGGAAATAAGGAAAATTGTTGTAAGCCTTACTCCTACACACATTTGCAGTATGTCCTTTAAGACAGTTGAAGCAAACAAGTTTAAACTTTTGCTTACCTTTATCCTTTGATGCCGGTTTTTTCTTTGGCATTCTTGCATTTGTACCAGAGGTCTCACCTTCCTCATGACTGAAATAACCAAGTCCATTGGTATTCTTGACTGGTTTGGCAGATTCAAGCTTTTACTCTATCTTGACAGTACTCTTGTTGAACTTAGCAAGTATTTCCTTTGACTCAGAGAGTTCTTTGGAAATAGCAACATTTGTTTCCAACAGGTTTTCATTCTCAGAGATGGCAATGTTTAGTTCTCCTTGCATGTCTTCCTTTCCCACTTTACTTGCATGGAGTTGAGCAGTTAGGGCACTGATCTCTTGTTTCAGCTTGGAGATCTCATGATCTCTTTCTTTCACCAGATCTTTAGCTTTCCTTTGGTTCTCAAGCTCTTGACACATCTGGATAGTCAGTCCTTCCAACTCCTTTCTCAGGTTGGAGTTTGATTCATTCAACTTATTTACTTCTACAATTAGGGCTTCCATGTCTGCTTCATCTGAAGAACTATTTTTCAGATAGCTCCATCAGCTTTTCAGCATGCTCTCTCCTTTTTGCTTGAGATGCCTTGTATTTGACCATAAGATCATCATAGGCTTACTCAGACTGAGTGAGCCGATGTGTAAGTTCCCTTATAGAGTATTCCCCCATAGCTCTTTCCAAGTGGTTAAACTTATAGAAAGGTAGGCTCTGATACCAATTGATGAATACTAAGAGGGAGGGGTGAATTAGTATGCCAAAAATCTCCGCACTTAAACACTTTGCAAGACTAATAGTAAACCGGTTAACACACATGCAAACCAAATAGCTAATAATGCATTCACCCATAGAAGCAAAAACACCATAATACAAGATATTTTGATGTGGAAACCCAAATGGGAAAAACCATGGTGAGATAGAACTCACAAGTGACTATCTGCAGAATAGGAATCAGACCGGTTAAGGTCTTACAATGTTCTTTACCAGAACTGATCCTGTTAGGAATCTCAATCTCTATTAGGAGATAAGTATGAATAAAGACTACCTTGCTAGAGGATTTTAGCTCCACAGATGTGAACCACCGTGTTAGAGGATTTACAAAAGGCTTTTGGGCCTACCCGATTAAGGGCTACAAACTTGTCAAAGATGTGAGTAATCAACAAGTGTTTGATCTAGCTAGTAGCATAGACTTCTCAGTTAGATCATTGATAGCTCGTGCCTAATGCACTCCAGCATTACTTCAGTCTTCTACACATTCATATTCTCTCCAACACCTCAACCACCTTAAACCCTAGCAACAACATAAACTTTTGCTACAACCACATCAACAACCTAAAACCCTAGACATGATGTCCTTATAAAGGAATCTGATTTCATGTCGGTCCAATAGGATTACATAACAATTTCCTAGGCTCAATGAACCTAGACATACTTGGTACCACGACACAAAAAGCAACGTTAAGGTGTCGACACCATCAAACAATCGGTGGATGGTAACTCATCACAAAATGTCGGTTGGTAGCTTATCACAGAGTATTACCGGTTCATATAAAATGTCGGTTGTCGGTTTGACAAAAATGAAGACTGGTAAAAATGTGTTATGCCACTTCAATCCCTCGTACCACTTGGGATCCATGAACCACTTGGGGTCAACATGCCTCTTCAGACCAAGAAACACATTCTGCAAAACACCAATAGTCTAAAGACTATAATACAACATACCCATTGGAACAAATACCGGTTGTGCTCTAACTCATACATATAAAGGGGATCTCAATGCAAGTGTGTGTCCATCAATGACAATCACAACATAAACATAAAAAATGCCAACATATTATGTGTTCCAGGCCCATCATGGTTTTTCCTTTTCCGGTTTTCCATGTAAAAATTATGGTGTTGTGGATATGTGGTTTATTTATTGCTTTTTTATGTTCTATAATGTTATACATTGTTAATCAGTGGATAAAGAATAAGTTTGTGAATTTTATTTTTGGCAAATCACTGATTTGCCCCCCACTCTCAGCAATTCCTTATTCTAACAATTGGTATTAGAGCTTGGTTCCTTTGATGAAGCTTAACCACTTGAGGAAGATCTGGGAGATTGAATCAATGGATTCTAGTTTTCAGAACAACTTAGTGTGGCACTTTAGGATCTTGATGCAACTAGAAATGAGATATGCACTTTGAAGAACCTCTATGTTGCTGATGATTTCATTAATGACCTAAAGGATCAACAAAACATCTCTAGAGATAAGAGGAAGGAATTAATGGAAAATTTGAAGGAGAAAGAAGATCAGATCATGGAATATCAAGACAAAGCTGATGAAGTTAACAAGCTTGAGAGAGAGAATGTTGCTTTAAAGAATGAGATGTAATCCATTGTGATGAGGCTGACTAAGGAAATTGAGGACCGGAAGAAGAATGAAGAGAATCTGGCACAATAATTGAAAGAAAGAGTTGATGAATTCTTCAGAATTACCTATGAGAATGATCAGTTGATGCTTGAGTTGACACAATAAATGAATAATGGCCAAGAATTTGAAAGACAAATTGTTACCTTGAGAGATGAACTTGTGGCTGCCAATGAATACAAAGACAAATTCAAAGCTATCTCAGCAAGGCTTGATGAATCCTATAAAGTCAGAGACATGGTAAGGACATGCGAGGTCTAGGATTTGAGAAAGGTGAATTCTCCCGATATAGACAACGCAATGCAAAAACTGATCAGAAGAAGAGAAAGAGTCCTTCAATAAGACAACCTAATGCTCATAAATTTAATGGTGGATGCTTTACTTGCAAGAAGTTTGGTAGATGAGCTAAAATAATAGCTCTTTTATTTCTATGATTGATAAGCTTTTCATATGTTTTAAGTTGCATATTGGGATAGTGTTTAATTCATGTGATGTATCAATGTTTTGATTATGTGCATTCTGAATGTTAGCCAAACCCACGGAACCCTATATTATTTTGAATTAATATTCCTATAACTATGCAGATTATTATAGGTAATATCATGTGTGGATGTATAAATGTTATGATTAATAGAAATAGATATATATGTATGCTTGTATGTTCTAACCCTTAATGCAGGAGTAAATAAGTTATTGTAGAAGTGGTTGTTTCAAGCTAGATGGAGAGTCGCATCATGAAAACAGTTGGAGACATTTCAGGGCGGTTGAACATTTAAAATAGTAGAGAGGATGGTGTGCAAAATAATTGGAAAAGGAATAGTGAGGAGATACTAGATTCATTTATGATTGTCTCCAACAAGCATCAATCTAATAACCACCACCATGCTATATTCTTGGCTGTAGTTTAGTTAAGTTTCACATTTTCTATGAATTAACTTCTTCTCCTTGCAGTAATAAATGTTTTCACCTAATTTCATGTGCATGATCTAAGTATTAGGAAGTTTGTTATAAAATTCTTATAAGTAAAGACCTGCACCTCTTCTCAGATATTAGACAATGTATTCAAGAATTAGAAGCATTTCTCTTATCTCGTGTGTTGTATCCACTTTTGGAAATAATGAATAAAAGCTATGTTATTTTGAGTATATAGAATCATTTTGAAGTCTGGATACACTCATCCAAGGGGGCTCACTTGGTGAGTATTCCTATGTGTTTTTTAGATTAATTTTCCTTTTTGTTGCAGTAGATGTTCTAGCAACTGACTGTTACTACAGCCACTGGAACCAGATCCTGTGACTATTCCTGCAGCCAAAGTAGACTGAGTAATTCCTATTTGCCAACTCTGAACTTAGTTAGCAGTTATTTAGTTAGAATCTTCTGTTAATGTTAATATTTCCTGTAGCCATTCAGTTGTCATATTTTTTCTTGTTTATTTTAGATAAACTTAGTTGTTGCAATAGTGCAAAATGACTACCACAGGAACTTAGTGCATATAAAATGCAGACCCATTTCAAGTAATACATCCCTAGGTAGACAAGTAAATGAACCTCAGTCATGGAAATGATAGCTACTCAGATTGAATGACCAATCTTTAAGTTAAGACTTTAAATCTAGTTATTGTTCTTATTGGCGAGGCAAATATTTTTGGTGTCGTTGTCGGGGATGGTGTCAAACTAAGAACCTGACATAGTTATGAATTTTTAAGTTTTCAATATAATTGTTTTTGATAGCTCGGTTTGTTTTAAGTAATTCTCATGAATTTTCATGCATAGACGAAGAAGGGATGATAAAGATAAATTACTTCCTAACCATCCTAATCATACAAGACTCAATCCATATGGAGCACCAGATGTAAATCCTTTTGCTGCACTTTACCAAGCCCTGGATAATTTGAACCTGCTTGAATTTGAACATTCTGAGAACAACCTTCATTTCCTCTTTGGACCTCCTAAAGAGGACCCTTGTCCAGTAACTCCTCTTCAAAGACCAATGCAAGGAAATCCACCCCCCGATGGGATTAACCGACCTCCACCTGTGAACCCAACATTTGAGTTCCCCATTTCTAATTTGCATGATAATTCTAATCTCAAGAACATTCCATCTTCTTCTCTTCCTAAATTTTATGGACTGGTGACAAAGGACCCTGATACTTTCTTGTTTGAGTTTGATGTCCTCTGTAGGAGTTATGATTACACTATAGATTCCCATTGACTCAAAATATTTCTTGTCACTTAAAAATAATTAGCTTTGAGATGATTTATGAGTCTAGGGAGTAGTACAATCACTACATGAGATGAGATGAAATGGTTTTTTCTTGTGAAATATAAAGATTATTGTAGAGGGGTTGACCGCCATGGGGATGATATCTTTAGAATGACACAAAGGGAGGATGAGAGACTAGAAGATTATCTAGAGAGATTTCTATTCAGTTTCAAGAAGTCCAAGCATAGTACTTTAAATGAAGATTCTCTTAAGTTGATATTTCTTAGGAGAATCAGTAATGAATTCACAAATGATTTAGACCTCGTGGGAGGTGGTGATATAACTAAAGAAACATGGAATGACATTGGTCAAATTTGTAAGAAGTATTCTAGATCTTCTTTTAAGAAGAATAAGCGTTACAAGTTGGGAATGACTTCATCAACGTCCAGTAATGGAGTTTCATGAATGGAGCTCAGTCACCTTTTGAAGGATTTTAAGGAATATATCATAAACAATATGGCTAGTCAGTTAGGGGCACTTCAAGCTAAGAAGAAGCATAAGGAAGTCGATGCAATGCTTGCAGAATTTTATCCACATTGTAGACAGAAGAAAAGAGACTGTAGATGTAAGATGGTTGCAAATCTTGAAGTTCTTGATTTCAAGATAGTACAAGGAGATGATGAACATATATTAATGTTGTTCAAAGAAGGCCAAATTTTCCAAGGAAAGGTATGCCTCCTGATCCACTTTCTTTTTCTGGTTATAGTGGAAATTCCTATGCACAAAATAATCGATGGTAACCTCCACATGCTCAAAATTTTGGAAATTATCAAAATTGGTATAATCCTCAAGGCTGAGGGCAAAATTTTCCCAATCAAACTCCACAGTGGTAGCAACCACATGGAAATTGGTCTCAATCTCAAGGACCATGGCAACCATTCCAAGGAAATTGGAAATCTACTCCTCAATGGAGAGGATGTCAGCAATGGACGAATCAGTCTTGTGGTTATCAACAACCTTTGTAGCAGCCTCAACAGTCTCAGCAGACTGCTATAATTCCCCCTCCTACTACTAATATTGTTCCACCTAAACCCACACAACTTCCCACTCAACCCTTGCCAAATCCTAAAATCAAGCCTCAACAACAACAACAAGTTTACTCAGTTGATCCTAACCAATACCCATCTTATTCTCTTTCTATAAGTGATATTCAACTTAGATCCATGACAACTTTTCCTAACCCGTCCCCTCTAGTTATAACTAAAATACAAAAGGAAAAGGAAATATCTAGCCCAACAACCCAAATTCCTCAGAGTTAGCAAATACCCCCATTTCCTCAAAGGTTGCAAGCTGAAGAGATTCCTCAGCAAGAGATATAAATTTTGATACCATTGATCAACTAAAAGACATATGTGTTAAGATTCCATTATTTCAAGCTATTAAGGATGCCCCTATCTATAGTAAGGCAATTAAAGAGGCATGTTTAAGGAAACCTGGCAGGAAGAAAAAGGATCCACAAATAGTGTTTGTAATGGGTCAACTGGCTGATATTATGTTGGGAAAAGTTTTAATTCCTAAATATTCTGACCCTAGTAGTCCTATTGTGATAATAGTCATCAATGGCACTCAGATAAAGAATGCCTTAATAGATTTGGGAGCAGCCATCAATGTAATAACAAGAGACATTATGCAAAAAATTAACATAACCCATCTCAGGCCTAATCCTACGGTCCTGCAGCTTGCTGACAGTTCAATGATTTGGCTTGATGGTATGATTGAAGATGTTGTTATTACTTTAGACTCCTGGGAATATCTGATAGATTTTATGATCTTGTCTCGTAAGGCTACATTGGGGGGATATCTAGTTATCTTAGGGAGACCTTATCTTGCTACAGCTAATGCATACATTGAATGTCGATCAGGGGACATGACTATTTCTGATGGAAATACTATTAAAACTCTAGGTCTGTATTCACCTGCTCAACCCCAACTGGATCAAGACCAAGTTGTTTGGCCTGACACGGGGGACGCATTAGAAGGGGAAGTCAACTCTGCCAGTCATCTTATGATGATTAATAGAGAATCATTTAGATGACTCTAGGATGATGATTATGTTCTTTCTAAAATCCTGGAAAATCAATATAATCTAGAGCAGCAGTGGCATGAGTTAACATCAAGTATTACAGTATCAGATTTTCCTGTAGCCACTAACATATTGTATACCTTGTTGCTGCAGGAAGTCTGCACTTCTTCCCTTTCTGAGGTGGCTCAGGTTGATCTTATTGTCAAGGTGGAATTTGATCCAAATAAATGTTTGAATATAAATAATCAACTCACAAAAACTCAAAGGCTAACACTGGTTGAATTGCTCAAATGTCATCAACATGCTTTTCCGTGGGATTACAAAGATATGCAAGGAATTGATCTTATGATTTGTACACACCGTATCTATATCAAAGAAGATTGTAGATCACTCAAACAACCACAGAGAAGAATCAATCATGTATTAAGAGAGATAGTTAAAGAGGAACTACATAAATTATTAAATGCTATATTTATCTATCCTATATCAGATAGTCAGTGGGTGTCGCCTCTAGTCATAGTTCCAAAGAAAGGAGGTGTAGTACCCCTACTCGTTTGAACTCATTGAACTTGTATTTTATTTTGGTTGTTTTCAATTGATACATTACCATGTTTTGTTATTTAGACTTATATGACATTATTTCATGCTTAATCAGGATATGAGATGCATAATTTATTTGCAGTATTTCAGTACTTGTGATTTATGGCATTGTATGGATTATTGCTATGTACTGACACTTTACTTTATCTATGCAATGTATGTTGTGTGTCTATGAGTATATTGGATGCAAGGAGATGATTTTCCTTCACTCACTCCAGTGAGACAGGGAATGTTGTGATTCTCCTTCATCAGTGCGGTTGTTGTGTTTTCTATATGGGATGTATGCATGTGTGGTTAGGTGATGCAGGATATTGCAGGTACAAGTACTAGGTAGGTATGGGGTATTGTCTCCACCCCGCTTCACAGGTCTGAGCGTGCCTTATATTTTCCGATGGAAGTGGAGGAGATAGTAGTTGACCCTATTTTATTCAGTTACACTCGTGTGAGTGTTGTCAGTTGGTCGTCTGGTCAGTTTGTTCGGCCTTCATATTTTGTTGTTTGATCTTTTATGAGTATTTGCTTGAGGTTTGCTCAGTTTGTGTGTTTAATGATTTTAATTTCTGCATGTTACATTTTATTTGTCTTGGAAGGGTGAAAATTTGTTAATAATGTGAATTAAATAGTGACTCTAGGGTTTAACGTCCTTCGTGTAAAGTAGGTTAATATAGTTTATGACTAATTATATTGATTATTATTAGTATGATTATTTATAAGTTGAATAAGTTGAATTTTATGACCTAACGTACTAGATCAAATGGTTATTGTCTTTCGTACAAAAAGAAATGCATCTTTATCAAGGATCATTTTGTTTACAATAATACAAATTTTAAATAAATATTACTTGGATAATGTTGAATTTCATCATAAATATATATTATATATACAATTATCGTGAAATTTGTTTATGTCAGGAAATTTGTTTATACCTACGTATTCATTTGAGATTAAAAATATATATATATATATATATGTATTCTATAATGTATATAAACTACATTGCGACTTATAACATAATCATTTATTATACATTTTGAGTTGAAATTTGTAAATTAAATTTATACGATCATGGTTTTATAATACAAACATAAGTATTCATAAAACATGGTTTTGAATATACATATATAAAAACTATGATTATATATTATAACTTTAAAACATTTAAGTTTAAAGGTTACATTGTAAATTATAGATAGTCGCATGTTATATAAAAGGTGGTAGGTTTTTATTAGATAAGCGACTATGTCGCATGACCATTAGGGTGGCCAAACTATACAAAAAAACTATCGATTAACTTAGATCTAAGGACAGTGAGTATTAGGAGTCGATATGTGGCATTATTCCAACACATAGGCAAAACCAATAGTTGAATGCAGAATTCAGTTGGGTATCAACATTGGAGGAGCAATGGAGTTTAATAAGTAAACCACGTTGCAATAAATATTGACCAAGCTATTAAAGCATACTCCACGATGGGAAATATTGTTCAAATCAATCTACCACATAGCAGCCATTAAGACTTGGGAGATCACTATTCACGTAACTAACCATTTGCAAGCAGAAGTCGACGAGTTTAATGGTATACTGGAAGCCACCAAGACTTAGGAAATGCAGAAACTGTTACAAGTAACGACCGAGAATAGGTGGTTTCTTTATTACAAGGTTAATGTGAGGGAGGTCGATAGTAATATCGACCACCCCCCTTAATAAAAGGGAGGGGTCAGTATTACCACCGACCACCCCCCTCCCTTTTATTATACATGCCTCCTCCCTTTACATTATACAAACCCCACATCAAACAAGCAATTACGGTGGAGGGATAGATTTATATGCAACCATATCCAGTAAGGTATGTGGGGAAAGGAATTAATGAAGGGGTAGGAAGTAATGTAGGGAGTAACTTGGAGAATAACGTGGTTTACCAGCCCACTTAAACCCACCCATATCCACCATTATCAACATGTATTAGATAGTTGTTTGATTTGCATGTTTTAAGGAAGTTATTTATAGTAAAGTCAATCTAGTATTGAAGTCAAAAGCCACATGTATCATCTATAAATATGGACTTAATCACTTTAGTGGTGTGGTGCCATGAAAATAGGAAACTCAACGTAATTCATAGAGGACTCCTCATCAATCACCATCATCGAGCCTATGAGTGGGGAGAAGTCATAGAGAATTTTAAGATAAATAGAGGTGGGATGAAGGAAGAAAGGGGGATTCATTCACTTCCAAGGAAGGACGGTAGACCTCGAGAGGAAAAGAATAGAGTAGACAAAAAGAATAGAGTAGAGGAAAGAATAGAATAGAAGGAAGAAATGAATAGAAGGAAGAATATAAGGAAGGAGTAAAATAGAATAGGATAGAGAGATAGAGAGGATACTATTGTTCACCAAAAGTGATAACCCAAGACATCTGTAAATCTATCTATGAGATAGCCAATCTCAATCAATGAAACACCTCAGGGCTTGGACAACATAAAATAGGATCCTAATGATCCTCCTGCACTTCAGGTTCTGCTAGACCTAGGGGGGGACACCCTTTTGATGCATTGAATACAACAATCACAAACATAAGACTGCATCAACAATGAGCAGACAAACCATTCCACAAGCTCATCAAATTAGGTAACATGTAGAGATGGGCTGGATCTTATACAAATAATAGGTGAAATAGAGCTTTGGAAGGATAGAACATTAACCCCTAAACATAAAGGGAAATAGATTTATCTTTTAATTTGTTGATCTGAAACCATCCCCAGATCTGTCAAAGACCAGTGCCTTATTCATTGGGCAATAGAGTCACACACACAGAACTACAAAATGTTAATCTCAGCTGCAAATTGGTTTTCCTTACAACATATCCCTGCATTAATATCTTGTACTAATGCATTACTCAATCCATTCATAAAATTATCAGATCTGGAACACATTCCATTGTTTATGACTGAGTACAAAATTTAAACTCTTCATTGAAGAATGCCTACAAACAATCATACAATTTCCTTGAGATGACAAGTTATAAGCCTCCTTGAGGATTCAATTCATAACAATTAAATGCATACACAGAGACAATATCATGGGAAATTTACTCATTCCTGACACAAGTAAGACCTGCAACTAGAAAACAATCTATCATCCTGCAATGTAGCCTCTATACCCTGAATAGATCCATAGAACTTTACAAGTTTGGGTCAAGAATTTCAGAAAATGGAAGCCATGAAAACTGGAGCACTTCCTCACAGAATTCTAGAACCCTTACAACTGAGAAGAATTGGGAATTAAAAGAGGAGGGAAGAAAATCAAATCTGCAACTGAAATTATCAAATATCTTCTCTCTAACTGAATTTTACTCCCAGCCAAAATGCTTCCAAAATATCACACATTTGTCAAAATTAACCCCATAATCGGATTCCTCACTCTGAGAGCTTTCCGAAAACATATAACACTTTATATTTTGGCCAAAATTTAGACCCTGGGCGAATTAATTCCCCAATGTGCTCAATCATTTAAATTTTTCGAAATTTAATATAGTTTAAACTATATCATTTACTCATTTTAATTTTGATTTTTGCCTCCATTTGGTCCTGACGCTTTTGCCACATGGTAGGATCTGATTGGCTAATGGGGTCCACTGGGTGCCACCTGGGATGACACCTCATCACTGCCACATGTTCGCTTGCTCATCCGTCACTTGGCTGCCATGTGTACGCTACCTCAATGCCACATCATCACCACCTAAGCGCCACCTCACCTGGCCCGCCTGCTGGACATCTGACTGTACCTGCCACGTGTATGCCACCTGGACTTCACCATTTCACAGGCTCTAACGGGCGTGCATCTTTGGGTCATGAAATCGCGCAGGCCATCGATCTTGATCCAACATGCTCACTGGTTAACCTGCTGCGTTTTCGCCATTTCGCAGGCTCTAACGGGCATGCATCTTGCCTTCGTGAAGCCACGCGCACCGTCGATCCATCTCGAACCTGCTCACTCGTTAACCCTACCTTTCTCTGCAAAATTCCGCTTATCTGCCTTGGGAAGCATGCCTACGTGGGGTCCACCTGGTCGCCGCTCAGTCACCTCCTCGGTCACCTCGAGATCCATGCTCGCATGTGGGCCCACCTTGGGCACCCAACAACACCGTTCGTCAAAAGCCTTTAAGGCTTTCACACTATGGATGTGTGAAGCCTTTAAGGCTTTCACACTATGGATGTGTGAAGCCTTACTTTTAAATATCAAAAAAATGTATCGCCCAGCCAATGTGGGATAATGCATTTTAGCCTAGAACTGCATTTTTGAAGGTTTTTATAGAGTGTTTTAATGGCTGCTGATGGATTTGTTGGAGATTTTTGAATTCCTTCTTTGACTTCAATGCCTATTATATGCCTTTTACCTCAAAGGACTACTATTTGCATTCGCTAATAGTTTCATTTGTCCATTTCACTTACCACGCTGGAGAGGGGCTGCATTGCATTGGCTTGGGTTTTATTTCCTTTTCAACATGTTGTGCACCATACTGATTTGAAAGTTTCAATTGGCTTTATCTCCATTGTGGTGGGGGTTATGCTTGCCAATGGCACTTGCTAGAGTTTGTTGCTGCTGAACATACCACGTGGGAAGGGAGAGCACACAAATGTTTGCATTAATATAAACTTCAAAGCTGCCCACTTCATCATCCACGCAGGGCTTCACACTTTGCATTTGGTGTTGGTCTTCAATGCTACCTTATCTATGTTACGCACAGCAAGGGAATTTGGCATTTCATCTGCCATAGCATTTGTTTGAAAATTTCATGACTTTTCCTCTTTCACGTTTACTGAAGGTCTATTGGTCTTTACACATGCTAATACATTTGTTGGAGTTTCTTCATGTCTTTCACCATGCTATACTTCCACCAGCCAATTGCATTGGTTCTATTTTTTGCTGCCTATCCTCCACCAACCACGTAAGGGCTGCCAAACTGGTGTTTGCTTTTAAATTGGAATGTTCATTGCCCTCACCAAACACTAGTCATGTGCTACAGCAGGGAGGATGTTTGGCAATCGTTGGATTTGGGAGAAACAACCACCAATTGCATTGGCTATGAAGGGAGGATGCTACTTATGGCATTTACTTTAGAAAATTTTAAATGCTGCCCCTTCACCATCCTCGCTGCCTGCTGTTACTTCTACTTTGCTACCAAAGCCACGTAGAGGGGAGAAGTGGGTGTTGGTTGGGCTTCACGCCTGCCAAAAACATTTGTTATGGAGTTTCAATGTACTTCCCAAACACCACGCATGGGAGCTGGAAGATATGACCGACATTCATTTGAGTATTTTAATTGTTGCTCCCTCACCATCCTCCATGTCACACAAAGGAGGGCTAATTTCATTTTGTTATGAAACATTTTCCATGGCTTGCTGATAGCAAGGAGTTTTACATTTAGCCAGTCACATAGAGGGAGTTGGGATGTTTGGTATTTACCACTGTCTTCTCCTTTTTCCAACATCCTCCCTTCACAATTATGGCTGCCTTTATGACCATCCACACAAAGGGGAGAGATGCTTGGTCAAATTGTATTTGGTCCATGTTTCAATCACCTTCACACTACCTTTTGCTGGTTCCGTAAGAGTCATCCCATCAAAATGTCAATAATCTTATCATGTTAAAAACATATTTCTCACATTGGCCTACACATTAGCATTTCAGATATATGTCTATCCATCCATATTTAACCAGTCAAATGAAATCGCCTGTCACCATCCTACTGGTGAATTGCAAATCAAGCCAGGTCGGGCCCCAAAGGGGGTCCGACTAAAAAAAATTTTGTTTTCATGCAACTGACCACTGTAATGCTTCACGGACCTCAAACATACCTCTGGAAACAATCGGCATCGTTTTCAGATCATTAATCCGCATTTTACAACCTTCAGGCAATTACGTCACATTTTCGCATTTAATCGCGAAGACGTAATTTTCAAACCTGTCAAAACAACTTTCTGGAGCTCGCCATCTGACAGGCATGTACTTTGATATACAAGGATGACTTCTACCAAACGGTTTCTCAAGACAAGTCTCGAGCAAAGTGATATTAATTTTTTAAAATGCCCAACTGGCTTTGTCGATACTGCAGACCTGATGAAGTCAATGTCCTGGCAAAACATGATGCCTTTCTCAAAAATATCAAACGACCTCCGTAAGCCCTCAAATTTGAAACAGAGGTACCTTTAAGTACATATTAAAACTTAGAATTCTCATTTTGATCACCAGACTGACAGGATGCAAACGACGCGCTCACAAAAATGGCTACATTAACTGATATATCACTGAAAGTACGAATAACTGAATTTGATGGCAAAATGAGCTCTTTTGAAAACCGATCAAACGGATTGATAGAGGCTTGAAATTTCAAACGTAGCTCGTCATTTATACAAGAATTATCCCAGAACAATCATTATGGCATGATGCTTATTGAGGCAACTTTTACACTTATGCGAAACAAGGACTTGCCAAAACACACAAACTGCAAACGGATTCGGCTTTGAAAACTGAGAAAATGGATTCATCAAGACTTGAAATTTTGCAGGGTAACTCACTTTTATGCATATAATTGAATCCATTTTGAATTTCTCCATGACGATCAACAGGGAAAAAGATGTAATCGCTCAAAGAAGGCTACTCAATAAAATCTGCATTTGTGCCTAAAATGCACTTCCAGCTCACCCCTCAAAATGGGTACCTCATAAACTTATCCAAATTGAATTCTGAAAGTTGCACATCACTGAATAGGCCAAATGAAAGGTGTGGGACATGAATCCTGAGCCTTACCCTCTGAAAATCAACTGGCTCTATTTTACCCCCTTGCTAGCTAAGCCATTCAAATTGACTTCTTTTAATCATTTTGAAATGCAGGGCAAAATTTTGAAATGGGCCTATAAACTTGACTCAGTTTTAAATACTCCCAACAGTTACTTTTGAAGTATCAAAGAGAGATAGATTTGAGATAGAGTTGGGAGTAAATTGGAGATAGGTTCGCAAGCAAGGAACGTTACTATTTGGTGGAAGGGCTTCGAGGTCTTGCAAACCGGTCAAGATTACAAGAGGTCAGAAATTACTTTAGTTTTTGCTTATTATTTACGAAAGTTTTTGTTATAAGTTATGATTATGATCTTGCTTATATTATGGTTATTGAAAGGTATCATTAGACGTTTGGGATAGTTAAATGAAAAATCATAGGGTTTTAGATGTAATTAAGTTATTAGCTATAGTAGTGGAATTTTGTTTAAATGATTAGAATATTGTTGTTTAAGAACATATTGCACACTTTTATTATATGCAAGAAATTTATGCTTGCGATCAGAACCTAGGTATTAAGACTTATTAGTTGCTTCTCTAGGAGAGTTTGGGGAGTAATGGCTTACTTTTGGAACATTAGGTTTATGACTTATTAAATAGTGTATTAATATAGTTGTAGTTCTTATTTTCTGGAAGTCTCTATTTGCAAGTTGTTTATGCATTTGACTGTTTTAAGGAAAGATTGCCTATGTTAGGATCATGTGTAAATGGTGTTTTCTGTCAAGTTTAAATTCCAATTCTTGTTGCATTATCGTTGTGTCCTATGTTATTATGTTTCCTTGGTCAGGTGTCAATGTATAACTTTATGGATGTGAGCCATTGTGTGTTTTGTCCAAATGGTCAACCTTTGGTTAGTAAATTATGTATCCTTCACCTGTGGTTTGTCAAGATTAGGTATGGTTGTCTGTTTTGCCATAGAGTTCTTGTAGAGAGACTTTTCCTGTAGTGTCCGATGAGAGAGAGTGGTTTTCGAGCGGGGGCAGTGCCCAAAGTGGATGACAGGATAACCAGTCTAAAGTTAGTTAAAACGTGATAACCTAATAATATATTGGGGGGAAATAAACATTAATTAAGATAGTGTGCCTCGTGCATAGGTGTAGTGCTTGTACAGGGCTCATAATGTTATGAGAAGGCCTAGAATGGAAAACTTACCACCTTCTCTTCATGAAAGGATTGGTAGGGTCCGCATGAGACTTAATTGGAGTCGGAAGCCAAGAGAGGTTACCAGGACATAGAGTCGGGACCTAGGAGGTTGTACCATGGTATCCATCTTAAGCTATGCGATGACACTCCCTCCTTAGAGTCACTAGTGTTTGTGAGTTGAGTCACATGAATGTTTGTAGAGTCGTGTATTTCTTTCGTACTTGTCTTATTTTTCTTACTTGAGGGTTTTCTACTATCTCCTAGCACGGTGGGGTGGTTCCATTTCGAGATCACATGGTTAGGTGGTAGTGTCACTTCCCATCGGATGTTCTGGAATGTATCTTCAGGTGAGGAAGGGCTTCGTTGGAGTTCTTGGTTCGTGGTTCATGTACCAACTCATGTTCATGACGATTGTTCAGTTGAAACCTTGAGGTCTTGTATCGAAACTTTTATGTAACCTTCATTTTGTAACATTTTAATTCATGGTGTATTTTTGTAAACATGTATTTTTGAATATTGTAAAGCTGAGAAACATTGGAATGCATGTTATTTCAGTTACTTAATTCTTT
The DNA here is from genome assembly GCF_030272615.1 of Cryptomeria japonica. Lineage (NCBI taxonomy): Eukaryota > Viridiplantae > Streptophyta > Pinopsida > Cupressales > Cupressaceae > Cryptomeria > Cryptomeria japonica. The sequence continues at coordinate 536,865,277 of NC_081409.1, forward strand.
TGTATATATTAAATGATTGCTTTAGAGTACTTTGAATTCTTCCATTGTGGAATTTTTATCTTAAACATTTAATTTTACTATAAAAGTTGAACAGTAGGTTTTTCCATGGTGTTAATATAATTTATGAAGTAATCTTCATTGGTGACCCTTAGGGAATCATGTATTAGACTTCTGTTGTGTTATTAGACATGTAATGGTTATAATTATGCACTTGTTCTTTTAAAAAAAAATATTTCACCCTTAGTTGCATAGATTGTGATGTTTTTCCTTTAGGGTTTTTGGCGGGGCATTACATTTGGTATCAGAGCCAGGTTTCAACACTGGGTACTCTAGGTTTGTAGTGAGCCTATTCAACTTGACCTTTTTTCTTAGGTCTTAATGTTTTCTCTATACAGTGCTAGGTCATGGCTAAGAAAACTAGGGAAGGTGGCTAGTAGAGTTGGCTACAAGTGTCTGTGTTTCCATAGATGCCTTTGTTCCTAGTTATGAGTTGGACCTAGGAACCATAGTTATTTCAGTTGACCTTCGAGTCATTCCTTCAAGTACTTATGGAATTGTGTTGGGAATGGATTGGATATCTTCTCATAGTGCTCATGTAGACTATTGCAAGAAGATAGTGAAGTGTTTAGATGACCTTGGTAAGGAAGTGAAAATTGTTGGAGTTCAGAGACCAATATCCTTATATATGATCTCCGCTATGTAACTGAAGTGGTGCATGTGTAGAGGGTGTCAACTTTTTGTAGTTACTCTTGAGGACATGAATGAGTCAAAGAGTCGAGAAATCACTCTTGATAGTCACCCTATTCTTTGAGAGTATGCTGATGTATTTCTGTTGGATATTCCTGGTATGCCTCCAATGCGAAACATAGACTTTCACATAGACTTGGTTCCTGGTGCAGAACCAATTTTGAGAGCTGTATTCTTATTTATTTTAGGCTTCCAAGAGCAAGCCTAGTTTTGGGGGGCAGAGTGTAGTACCCCTAATCATTTGAACTCATTGAACTCATATTTTATTTTGGTTGTTTTCAATGGATACATTACCATGTTTTGTTATTCAGACTTATATGATATTATTTCATGCTTAATCTGGATATGAGATGCATAATTTATTTGTAGTATTTCAGTACTTGTGATTTATGGCATTGTATGGATTATTGCTATGTACTGACACTTTACTTTATCTATGCAATGTACGTTGTGTGTCTATGAGTCTATTGGATGCAAGGAGATGATTTTCCTTCACTCACTCCGGTGAGACAGGGAACGTCATGATTCTCCTTGATTGGTGTGGTTGTTGTGTTTTCTATATGGGATGTATGCATGTGTGGTTTGGTGATGCATGATATTGCAGGTACAAGTATCGGGTAGGTACGGGGTATCGTCTCCACCTGGCTTCACAGGTCTGAGCATGCCTTATATTTTCCGATGGAAGTGGAGGAGATAGTAGTTGACCCTATTTTATTCAATTACACTCGTGTGAGTTTCGTCAATTGGTCATCCGGTCAGTTTGTTCGGCCTTCATATTTTGTTGTTTGATCTTTTATGAGTATTTGCTTGAGGTTTACTCAGTTTGTGTGTTTAATGATTTTAATTTCTGCATGTTACGTTTTATTTGTCTTGGAAGGGTGAAATTTTTTTAATAATGTGAATTAAATAGCGACTCTAGGGTTTAACGTCCTTCATGTAGAAGTAGGTGAATATAGTTTATGACTAATTATATTGATTATTATTAGTATGATTATTTATAAGTTGAATAAGTTGGATTTTATGACCTAACGTACTAGATCAAATGGTTATTGTCTTTCGTACAAAAAGAAATGCATCTTTATTAAGGATCGTTTTGTTTACAATAATACAAATTTTAAATAAATATTAGTTAGATAACATTGAATTTGATTGTAAATATATAGTATATATACAATCATCGTGAATTTGTTTACGTCAAGAAATTTGTTTATACCTACGTATTCATTTGAGATTAAATATATATATATATATGTGTGTGTGTGTATTCTATAATGTATACAAATTACATTGCGACTTATAACATAATCATTTATTATATATTTTTGAGTTGAAATTTGTAAATTAAATTTATATGATCATGGTTTTATAATACAAACATAAGTATTCATAAAATATGGTTATGAATATACATATATAAAAACTATGATTATATATTATAACTTTAAAACATTTAAGTTTAAAGGTTACATTGTAAATTATAGATAGTCGCATGTTATATAAAAGGTGGTAGGTTTTTATTAGATAAGCGACTATGTCGCATGACCATTAGGGTGGCCAAACTAAACAAAAAAACTATCTATAGACATCTAAAAATGGTCAATGCTTCTGGAGTCATACTTTAACATTTGCGCATTGCCTTATTTTAGGGTTCTTGCGTCGCATTAACATTTCTTCTATGTTGCGCACTTGGTCTTTATCATTTGTGAGCATCGAGTCCTTCTTCTGCATTCCTCATTTTTCTCACTTTCGAATTAGGTCTTGTTGATAGCAATCTCATCATTTTGAGATCGATTTGTCATCAATCCTTGTCCTTGTCAATTTCGTCATTTTGCGATCGATTTGTCATTGATCCTTGTCCTTGTCAATCTCATCATTTTGTGACCGATTTGTCATCGATCCTTGTCCTTATCAGTCACATCATTTTTGCGATCGATTTGTCATCAATCCTTGTCCTTGTCAATCTTGTCATTTTGCGATTGATCCATCATTGATCCTTATCAACTTGTCAATCTTGTCATTTTGCGATCGATTCATCATCGATCCTTGTCCTTTTCAATCATGTCAATTTGGATCGATTAGTCATTATTTCTCGGCAATTGGTGCCTATCAATTTGATCTCCTTGTCAATCTTGGTCAATTTGTCATTGATTTTTGTCAACCAATCTCTATCATTTATCAACATTGGTCCTTTGTCAATCAGAAATCATGATTGAACCTACATTAATTTCTTGTTGTCTTGACCTAATTCCTTGTCCTCTTATTTCTAGGGTTTTATGATTTGTTCATTTAATCCTTTTCTTCTTCTTTGTGGGTTAAATAAATCTATTTATTTAGTCCTAGGTCTCTTTCATGAATTAATTAATGGATGAAAACCTATTAATTAATTCACCTAATTTCTATTTTATCTTTTTCCTCAATTTTTTCTAATTTGCTAATTTCTCCTAATTCCTACTTTCTATTTCTACTTCAAATTTGTCATAATTTGTCATGCATTTTACATAGCAACTTGTCATAATTTGTCATACATTTTGCATAGAAACTTGTCATAATTTGTCATAATTTGTCATACTCCTTGCATAGAAATTGTCATACATTTGTCATAATGTTGCCATTCTTGATTTGAATTTCCTTTCAAATCTCTTCATGCTAATCTTGTCCTCTCTCCAATTTCTCTATAAATTGGATGAGTTTCTTCAATAAAATCAATCAATCACACTTTCGAGTAGCCTTATGCTGCGAATTTCATCTCTCAACAACTTTCTTTCTACTTGCATTTTGCACTTGTAGGTGAGATCAACATCAAATTTGAAGGTGAAAGAAGAACAATGGAGCCACATGAAGGAGATATCTGCGTCGGTTTGCTTCAATTTCATTCAATTTGAATATCTTTTCTTTATGTCTTCATTGATTGGATTAGGATTGCTTTCATTACTTTAGGTTTTTCTGATTCTCCTAATTGCTATTGGCTTTGATGTTTTCTCAATTTCCCGATCTACATTTTGGTGAACCCGACGTGAACTAACCATTTAACCATGTTTTGAGTGCTTTTTGAGCTGTTTGCAGGTGAAAAACTCAAGAAACAAGGTAACTCAGAGCTTTCTGGACACTTTTGCGCCTGTGTATATGGGTTTTGTGCCTATGTAGATGGGTTTTTGTGCCTATGTAGATGGTTTCTGCGCCTGTGTAAGGCCAGAAACAGAGGTAAAATCAATTGTTTTTACTTGCAAGTTTGTTTGTTTTCATTATGTTTCTTGCATTCTGGTTTTTCTTTGGTACTAATTCTCTGTGCAGCATCTTGGCGTTACGTGTGATGAAGACTAAAAATGCAACTACTAACGAATCTTATGCAGGACGTGGTCAAAGACTCTCATTAAAACATCTTGCTTGCGATTTTTTAAAGTAGTTGCACATTTCATTTCTTAAAGGTTAATGAACACCGTGCATGCTTTGTTTGTTTTTAATTTGATTGCATGTTTTAACCCTTAGAATTGGGCCTGCCTCCCGATTTGCCTGGCACTTAGCACAGGCATTGGTGAGAGGGAACGACCCTAAGTGGTGATAGGCTAAATCCAAGCTCTTCCGAACCACTCTAAATAACTGTGGATGCAATGAAAGTTGTAGACAATGAGTGCTGGAATGGTATTGCGACGATTTATTCACCGGAACAATACCCACCCGAATGGATGCCCTTACTAGAATCTCTTATTTTTAGATGCCAAAATCCTTCTATCTGTTGGCTCAGGTGTTGTGATACGCGCATGCCGAAGACACCTCTCATGTACTCCTCAGTTAGAGATAGCAAGTTCTTGGGAAGTGATGCCCCTTGAACTCGAAGCTTGGTATGCCCATGAAGTGAGTGCACTGTAAGGGGGAGCTAGTGCTACCAAGCGTCTAGCTATCCAGCTGAGTGTTGTATTTTATGGTTAGAGGATTCAACAGATATTGCCCTTGCCAGCCATAGGATTTGTTGTGAATGTGCTTGATTGTCTTGAGTCAAAGTCAAACAAACATTTTGTCTTCTGTGATTGTCAAAAGTTAAATAAAAAACAAACTTTCAAAAGTGCTCATAATCAACTTAGGTTTTCAAAATCAACAACCTTCAATTCAAAACAAAATCCAAACAAAAGTCCAAATTTGTCCAAGTATTCATCCAACATTTGAACATGGCTTGTCAAAACATTAAATGTCTTTGTTTCAAAATTCATGTCACTTTAGGCTAGGTTTTGCATAGTCCAACTTAGGTCCTAGGATATATTGTCATCTCCCTTCATTTTATTCCTTGTAAATGCAAGTGTCCTTATTTTGCACTTAGGTTCAAAATCATTTCCCTAAGTTTGCATTTCATTGTCATATCCAAGCTAGATTTCCATTTAGGTGGCATTCGTAACAACACAAAGAGACACTTAGGTACTAGGACATATTGTCATCTCCCTTCATTTTAGTCCTTTTCATTGCAAGCATCCTCATTTTGTACTTAGGTTCAAAATAATTTCCCTAATTTTGCATTTCATTGTCATATCCAAGCTAGATTTCCATTTAGGTGACATCCGTGCATTATCCTTGTCATACTAAAATTAGGTCTTGCCTAGGTTGCATTTTGCATATTCCAAGTCATTGGTCTTTGCATATCCTTATCATTGTATTGTCATCTTTTCTTGGCTTCATCTTGTCATATCATATCCTTAGATCATTTTCATGGCATATCCTAATTCATTGTCATAATCATTGGTTTCTTTCATTTAGTCTCAAAAATTTTGTTTGTCCAACTTAAAAAATCAAAACTTTGGATGATACCCTAAGTTGTTGTTAGGGAGTCTTGACCTTGTCTAAAATTTGTCCTTTCATTAATATCATTTTTGTCAAACCTAGCTTAGTATCCAAGCATATAGGTGAGACATTGTCAATTTGTCCTATTGTCATTTGGTCCTTTGTCCTTTAAGGTCTTGGCTTCATTTCAACTTCCCAAGGTTGAGTCTTTAGGTTTGCATTCCAAAAAGTTTGTCCAAATCTTGAAAAACAACAAAAACATAGGTTGCATTCTTGCCATAGATTGCATTTTCATTTATTTAGGTTGCATTTAGTTGCATATCATACATCATCCTTTTAAAATCAAAAATCCCAAAAACATTCCATAGTGACATGTCTATTGAAACAAGGTTCCAAGCACCAATGATGCAAAAAAGTTTGACGTATCAACTGACAATGCAATCGAATTTTAATCCAAGGCAATCACAATTATATCCAACCCAACAACAAGGCAATATTGGTCAAACTTTTTATGATGAAACAAGGCTCCAAATACAAAAACTAGAGGAAAAACTAGTTCGAGAAAAAGAGATCTTGGAACAAAAAGTGAAAAATAGTGAGAAGATTAGATCCCAAATGTCCAAAACATTTAAAAAATTTCAAGGTCCAAACCCAAAATTTGAGCCAATTGATGTAAAATCTCTTATCGAACGACATACCAACTCTCATCTCTCAAATAGAGATGATGAAACAATTTCAAAAAACAAGCACTAATTTCAATCAAGTCCCAAATCAAAATTCATTTGGTCAAATTTCATTCAATCAAATCTCGAATCAACAACATATCCAACAGACACAACCAATGGTCCAACATATACAATAGACACAACCAATGGTCCAACATATACAACCAACACAACCAATGGTCCAATTTCAACAATATGTCCGACCAACTATACAATGTCAACAAATAGTTCAACCAATGGTGGAATATCAACAAGTTCAATCAACATATCAATGTCAACAACTACAATCACAAATTCACAAACAAAACTTGCAACATGCACCAAGCCAAATTTTGAACATGTCAAACCAATTTGATCAACATCTAGTTCAAAATCAAAACATGACATCAAACCAGAACCAACTCCTTGCCAAAAAAGTTCAAATTCCAGATACAACTATGTCAAAACCTCGAAAGAAAGGTGGCCTTATTGCAAGGATCTTAAGGAAATTACCAAGTGAGTTCTTTGAGGAAGATCAAGATAATACACCAATGTCTAGCAATAGCTCATCCATCCCTCAAGAATTTGACCCTCAATTTGCCTCCACTTCCCCTCCCATTCCATCATATTTTGAAGTTTCACAAGAGCAATTACACCATCGCCTCCAAATGATGTATCAAATAATGCATCCTCCCAAGGATTGTTTGCCATAGAAATATATGCTAATCAATTCATTTATACAAATCCATTGTACTATTTGGAAATGCAAGATTTAATGCCATCAAATGCTTCTCTTTTAGAGAGTCCCATTCAAATTCCATCCCCTTCATGCCAAAGCATTAATCCCTTACCAAAATCCCCCATGCATATCCAAAGTCCAACCCCATGTCAAGAGGATAATTTAGAGCATGAAGAAACATGTCTTGAAATAGATGAAGATGAAGATCCTGAAACCTTATCATCCCATCCAATTGTTGACCAGGACCCCATGTTCCCAGACACTCACGATGATTCACTTATTCCTATCAATTCTATCTAAGAACACAATGTCCTTTCAAATCCCATTGACACTCCACTTCCTAAGAAAGATCAAGATATCCCTTCCATCCTTTCCAATGATACCATTAAAAGTCAAGAGCAAAGCACCTTTAAAGAGGATTCCAATGATCTTCCTCCTTGTCAAGATCAAATTATTCCTTTAAATCCTCCACAAGATCCTTTTTTTCCTCCATCTCCTTGTCTTAATGCTCCATATACACTCCAAGATTGCATTTCTTTTGGTGATCCCATTATTTCTCCCATTCCATCTCTTGAAGAGCCTGTCATTGAACCATGTCCACTACACAATCCTAGTCCCCCTCATGATCCTAATCCCCTTCATGATTCTAACGTGTCAGTGCAAGATGTTCATGAACCCTCGACATGCATAATGGGTTCTTCCACTTTGGTGCAATCCGATCCACTTCAAGATCTCATTATTCCTCTCATATCATATCCACCTCATAATGGACTCGCATCTTCTTCCCAAAGAAAAGAGAATCCTACAAGTCAAGATATTCATAAAGGCAAAGGAGTAGACCTTCATAAGCAAGAATCCCTCCATATCAAAGAATATCTTAAGGGTCATGTCTACACAACTCACTCTCAAGACGTTGGTATCCCTCCATCAAAATCAAAACATACACCTTCCCCATCATCCCTTCCATCCATCTTAGGTCCTTATAATATCCCTGCGTCCTGTATGCAAGGTCGACAAGGGAACACATACTTGAGTAAATTTCATCCATCCAAAAGAACTCCATTTCATTCATATCCATCCATGCATTCCTTTCCCCCTCCAAGCAATTTGGATGCCAAGTATAAATGTCATAAGTCTAGCAATCCACATGTATTCAAGGATCAACATGTCCAATATAATCAACATGTCAAAACAAAGAACAATATGATCTATAAAGAAAAAGAAATATCCAAAAGGCCACAAAGGCCCACTGAGCAAAATAAAGCAAAGTCAAAATATATATGGGTTCCTAAATCCCTTGTGTTAGCAATGTACTCCAAGGAACCACAAAAGCATGAAAAATCAAAAACCATGTGGATCCCTAAGCAGCTCCTTGAAGCACAAAAGCCTAAAGAAACATCCAACTTGGCATCCAAAGTTGCTATTCCTCCATCCAAATCTCACAATCTGAGATCCATTTTTCCTCCATCAGTCCATCACCCCTCAAGGTGTGTGCCAATGTTGATCTTGCCTTCATTTCCATCCACTCAAGCCCAATTCTTCCAATACCCTATTCATTATCCAATGCATATTTTTCATCCTTCGATCCCTTTGATCCAATCCTTTACATAAATCCTTGCCTTAATTTCATCTCTTTTTCCATGTCCTTATCCTACCAACGTCTTTGAGCATACTTTTAAAGGTCATGGTCCATTTTTTTCAAGGATACTATCCAAACAAAAAGATGTTTGAGTCCTTCTTCCATCCCCTATCATGTGTCCATCTTCTATTGAAAAAGTCAAAATACAAAAAAAAAAAAAAAATGTGAAAAACAAAAAAAGAAAAAGAAAAGAAAAAAGTAAAGCAAAAATAATTCGTCCACTGGTGAAAACCTGGCAAACAGGTGCCTTGGGCAAGTACCATGATGAAAACCTGGCAAACAGGCATCATGCATAATCTATGAACTTCTTGCATATCGTACTTGGGGGCAGTTTTCCTCCTTCATATCCTATTGCCCTTCATTATCCTATCATACCATGTCATTACCCTTCATATCCTATTATCCCTCATGTCCAGTTTCCCTTTCCACCTTTGATCTTGACAAGGCTGAGGATCATCATGAGCATCATGCATCTTGTTTGCAGCTTTTAGTCCATCATAGCTTTTGGTATTTATCCATTTTCTTATTACAACCTTTCATCCATATTCCCTATCTTATTGCAACTTTCTGCCACTATCCCTTAGCCAATCCCGACCTTCAGTCCATGTCCCTTATCCATTCTTGGTCTTGCTAATCCTATCCATATCTTATCACTATCCATACACTCTTTTTCATTCCTTGATCTTGATCTAACATAAGGATGCAAAATTTAAACATGGTTTCAAAAACCTCTCGACATATCCTTCATGCCATGTCACTGCTTTACATTGTCATATCCAGTCTCTTGTCCCATCACGCAATAGCCCTTGAAAATTGCATCTGTATTGTCTCCATGATAAAAGGCCTTTGTCTTCCCTCTATCCACCAACATTTCAGAAAGCCTATTTATTCACCTGTCTTATTCCTTGCCATGCTAGACACTGGGGGCAAAATCAAAAAAAAAAAATCATAAAAATTGAAAAATGTCCTAAAATAATCAAAAAAATTGAAAAATGTCCTGAAATAATAAAAAAAAAAACATTCCAAAAATGTCCTAAAATAATCCAAAAACATCGAAAAATGTCCTGAAAAAATCCCAAAAAATCATATAATGTCTTGAAAAAAAATCCCTAAAAAGTCAAATAAAGTCCTGAAAAACGAACAAAAAAAAAATTTAAAAAAACACTCAAAATTCCTACAAAGTGAAAAACATCAAAATCCAAAAAAACAATTTCTTTGGCCTTTTGCATTTTGTCAATAAATGGTCCCCTTTGTGTATAGACAGATTGCTGAGCATACATCCAACGACAATCAATCAAACATTGTGCTTTAATGAAATGACGCATTAACAGATGAACTATTCGACCAAGCAAGCATTCAACCTGATCACAGTTGTCACATCAATCAAAATAGCATCAACATTACCATCGATCCTTGTCAACATTATCATAGGTCTTATATAGGGTGTGGTATACTCGAAACTAGACTGTGTCCTGTCTTAGATGGGGTACCGCATTCCCTGAAACTAGACAACATGATCATTCTTGTTTTCCACTTTTGACAATGACGATCAGACTGTTTGTTTGACTTGGTTGAATTTGTGCATCTTATCTTTTTACTAATTTATCTTTGGCTTCGATCATGTTCCTATGTTGCTCGATGATGACACTGAGTGATTTAGAGTGGTCGGGATGGTTCATGGTCCCTTTCTTTTTTTTGTTGTGTTTGCTGTTTGTGGAATGTTTGTCACAAACTGGGGCAACTATATCATTGGGTGTCTGTGATAAGTATGTTTGCTTTGTGAACACTACACATACCTCGACCCTTGATGTATGCACCCTAGGATGCTTCACTCATTCCTTGTATGCGATGTGTCTGTCTTTTGCAAAAGGGGTTGTGTTCTAGCTCTGGCCTTCAATGCCATGATGCTTTGCATCCGCTTTGCTACATTAAATAAAGGTTCTTACCTACTTATGTGCATTTGTGAAAGCAAGTTTTCCTTCATCTCTAACTGTCCTCTATCCAATTTCTTCTTACTAACATTTCTTCCGTCAGTCTAGGCAGTCCATTCGGTCTAGTTCTCCGATCTCCACAAACATAAGCTGCATCCTGCATTCATTGATTAGTACATTTGCATTATATCAAGCCCAGACAAAGCATTTTATCCATTTCATCTTACAAATGCATCAAAAAAACATAAACACCATTCATACATGTTCCAAAGATAGTACATAGATAGTGCATAAGACATCCATACATGGAAAGTAAACATTAGCCATAACACATTTCATCCCATCATATAGCTGCATATCATATCATATATCAAAACAATATTAGAGTACAAAATTGGACTGTCTGTCCTATGTATGGCCCGCAGGCTGAGTACACAATGTTAAACTATATATGTCTCCATCATAAAGAGCATGTGCCTCTATCACTGGGTGCTCCCTCTATCCTCCTCATCCCTGCTATATCTCGAGGATGAAGCCCCTCCTGTCCCTGGTCCTGGCTGTGGTGGTCTTATAGGTCCACTCACTCCCATGCTACTCACTGACCTCCAAGAGCATGGCCTGCTCTCTGTCCTCGATCATGACCGGTATGACGCTGCTCTCTGCTCTAGTGGAACTGCACTCTCATATAGAGTCCTCAAATGGCGCATCTCATCTCCGGTCTCTAATAACATCTGTGCCATCTCACGTGCACTAGCATCCCTAATCGACCCAACATACTCGGTCACTCTCTACTCTTCTTGTTGTGTTTGGGCTATCATTGTATCTCAAGCCACTATCAGTCTGGCTATCTCTGCTCTATACCTATCCCTCTTAGTTGACCACTGATCCTGCTCTGTCCTCAAGGTAGCATTCTATCTATCCAATGTCGCAATGTAATCATGCTAACTCGCTATGGTGGCCCTGCATATCTCCATCTCCTCTATGCTAGTTGTCTCCTGTCCTATGGGTATATCCTGCAATGACTCATGCTCTGTTGGATCTAGCTCATCTCTCTGCATGCACCTAGGACTCTCCTCTCCCTCATCATCCTCATCTCCCTCGTCCTCTATCATCCCGACATCTACAACATCTGATCTCCACTCCCACTATCTCTGCTGTGATTGTGTGAAGTTGACATAAGCTATGTGTGGCTGAATCATCCTCCCCCACTGACTCGTCTCTCTGTGAGATCGAGCAAAGTGTGTAGTCCCTATCGGTACATCTTGCCTCTCTCCAAACTATCATCTGACTCTCTCTGGCAGATACATCTCAACCACTCTTTGGTGATTCACTGGTCGCCCAATCAGGTATCTCTCTTGTCTGCAATATGGTAGCTCATCACTATCATCTAACCATCCAGGGCAATCATGATATGGCCTCCATGTGAAATCTCTCAACCTATCTAGCTCATGTCACCAATACAATATGTATCCAAAAGGACCCTATCTCAATGCTCCCCCATAGTAGTATACATATGGTCGATGTGGTACTACCTGTCTCTCTGCAATCGGCCGACATATGGCTATGTGCTCAAACGCCCATACCTGTAAAAGTGTGACACCATAGCTCAGAGTCTGTACTCTCTGATATGCTATCTAATGCAACTGAAAATATAGCATGGCCAGCACACATGGTCCCCATGCGTATACAGTCCCCTCTATTGCCATCCACTCTAGCACTCTTCCCCATCCAATAGGGAATCCATGTCCTCGTCTATCACCTGCTAATAGGCATGCTATAACCACTGCTATCACCACATATCGCTGATCATACTCTACTGCCATGGTCTCCCAGTGAATCTCCCTCTCTATGATATCTAGGTCATCTGCGTCACACTCAAATAATCTACACAAAGAGTCTCTCCCTGCCACTGGGTCGTACACCACCATCTCCCCATGAATCAGAATGCGAAGGATATGCCACACGTCCTCTAGTGTCACAGTCACCTCTCCAGTTAGAAGATGAAAAGAGGAAGTCTCTGAATGCCATCGCTTGGCCAAGGTGGTTAGGAGTCTTGTGTTTTCCCTAATCTCAGGCATGTACGTAATGTAGTATAATCCAAGTCCTGCTAATGTGTCTTTGTTCGTACTCTTGAGTCTGTGTCGCAACATGAAGTAGTCGGGTCTATTTTCCCGCGTAATCAAAGGATACTGTCAACTCTGCATCACAATTGGGGCACAATTTGTCAGTTTTCAGGTTTTCTCCTCAGGGCTGCATTTCCTTGTTTCATGCACCAATTAGGGTTTTTCTCATCTATTTTGACCTATCCTACCCTTATCCCTCTTTTCGGGATCATCCGCGCATTGCTTTCAGTCAAATTAGTGTCCTTAATGCACAATTGCGCCTGTGTACCATGTCTTGCGCCTGTGCAGCATTAAGTTGTGCCTGTGTACCTTACACAGGCACATAACCCATTCACATAGGCGCAAAACCCATTCACACAGGCGTAGGTCTGCCTTTTTCTCTCCCCTGTGGGCCCCGCAATGTCCCGCAATCAAGCAAAATGCATGAAATTGAACATATGGGTTTTTGAGCTACATACCGCTGCCCCCGCATCGCCAGTCGTCTGTAGGTGCATACACATTCCCCAAGGTGATCTGCCATTGGAATGTTCACCATCTCTCTGTAAGGGTCCTTTTTCCTGAGCAACAACTGCTCCACTTTGGCCAGTGCAAATGAACTCTTTTCCTTCTCCTTGTCTCTTATATAGATCTTTGTCAGTACCTAGATGGACGTGCATGCTCTCCATCTTATGCTGGTCATGGTCTTTTGTGCATCCGACCTCCGATTTTTGATCCGTTCGAACCTATCGTCTTCTGTCATTCTTATCAATCACTCGGCCTCTTTTCTAGATTTTTCTAGCCAATTCCTCGAGGGGGTATGCATATGTCATTGTTATTGTCTGGGGCATTTTCATTATTGTTCTTTGAAACAACGCTTAAAATCACATTGTCTCAAAGAGGGGCAAAATGTAGACATCTAAAAATGGTCAACGCTTGCGGAGTCATACTTTAACATTTGCGCATTGCCTTATTTTAGGGTTCTTGCGTCGCATTAACATTTCTTCTATGTTGCGCACTTGGTCTTTATCATTTGCGAGCATCGAGTCCTTCTTCTACATTCCTCATTTTTCTCACTTTCGAATTAGGTCTTTCCGATAGCAATCTCGTCATTTTGCGATCAATTTGTCATCAATCCTTGTCCTTGTCAATTTCATCATTTTGCGATCAATTCGTCATCGATCCTTGTCCTTGTCAATCTCGTCATTTTGCAATCGATTTGTCATCAATCCTTGTCCTTGTCAGTCATGTCATTTTTGTGATCGATTTGTCATCGATCCTTGTCCCTATCAATCTTGTCATTTTGCGATCGATTCATCATTGATCCTTATCAACTTGTCAATCTTGTCATTTTATGATTGATTCATCATCGATCCTTGTCCTTTTCAATCATGTCAATTTGGATCGATTAGTCATTGTTTCTCGGCAATTGGCACCTATCAATTTGATCTCCTTGTCAATCTTGGTCAATTTGTCATTGATTTTTGTCAACCAATCTCAATCATTTATCAACATTGGTCCTTTGTCAATCAGAAATCATGATTGAACCTACATTAATTTCTTGTTTTCTTGACCTAATTCCTTGTCCTCTTATTTCTAGGGTTTTATGATTTGTTCATTTAATCCTTTTCTTCTTCTTTGTGGGTTAAATAAATCTATTTATTTAGTCCTAGGTCTCTTTCATGAATTAATTAATTGATGAAAACCTATTAATTAATTCACCTAATTTCTATTTTATCTTTTTCCTCATTTTTTTCTAATTTGCTAATTTCTCCTAATTACTAATTTCTATTTCTACTTCAAATTTGTCATAATTTGTCATACATTTTGCATAGCAACTTGTCATAATTTGTCATAATTTGTCATACTCCTTGCATAGAAATTGTCATACATTTGTCATAATGTTGCCATTCTTGATTTGAATTTCCTTTCAAATCTCTTCATGCTAATCTTGTCCTCTCTCCAATTTCTCTATAAATTGGATGAGTTTCTTCAATAAAATCAATCAATCACACTTTCGAGTAGCCTTATGCTATGAATTTCATCTCTCAACAACTTGCTTTCTACTTGCATTTTGCACTTGTAGGTGAGATCAACATCAAATTTGAAGGTGAAAGAAGAAAAATGGAGCCACATGAAGGAGATATCTGCGTTGGTTTGCTTCAATTTCATTCAATTTGAATATCTTGTCTTTATGTCTTCATTGATTGGATTAGGATTGCTTTCATTACTTTAGGTTTTTGTGATTGTCCTAATTGCTATTGGCTTTGATGTTTTCTCAATTTCTTGATCTACACTATCGATTAACTTGGAGCTAAGGACAGTGAGTATTAGGAGTCGATATGTGGCATTATTTCAACACGTAGGCAAAACTAGTAGTTGAATGCAGAATTCAATTGGGTATCAACATTGGAGGAGCAATGGAGTTTAATAAGTAAACCACATTGCAATAAATATTGACCAAGCTATTGAAGCATACTCCACGATGGGAAATATTGTTCAAATCAATCTACCACGTAGCAGCCATTAAGACTTGGGAGATCACTGTTCACGTAACTAACCATTTGCAAGCAGAAGTAGACGAGTTTAATGGTATACTGGGAGCCACCAAGACTTCGGAAATGCAGAAACTGTTACAAGTAATGACTGAGAATAGGTGGTTTCTTTAATAAAAGTAAAGGTTAATGTATGGGAGGTCAATAGTAATACTGACCACACCCCTTAATAAAAGGAAAAGGTCAGTATTACCACCGACCACCCTCCTCCCTTTGCATTATACAAACCCCACATCAAACAAGCAATTATGGTGGAGGGACCGATTTATATGCAACCATATCCATTAAGGTATGTGGGGAAAGGAATTAATGAAGGGGTAGGAAGTAATGTAGGGAGTAACTTGCAGAATAACGTGGTTTACTAGCCCACGTAAACCCACCCATATCCACCATTATCAACATGTATTAGATAGTTGTTTGATTTGCATGTTTTAAGGAAGTTATTTATAGTAAAGTCAATTTAGTATTGAAGTCAAAAGCCACATGTATCATCTATAAATATGGACTTAATCACTTTAGTGGTGTGGTGCCATGAAAATAGGAAACTCAATGTAATTCATAGAGGACTCCTCATCAATCACCATCATCGAGCCTATGAGTGTGGAGAAGTCATAGGGAATTTTAAGATAAATAGAGGTGGGAGGAAGGAAGAAAGGGGGATTCATTTTCTTCCAAGGAAGGATGGTAGACCTCGGGAGGAAAAGAATAGAGTAGAGGAAAATAATAGAGTAGAGGAAAGAAAAGAATAGAAGGAAGAATAGAATAGAAGGAAGAATAGAAGGAAGGAGTAAAATAGAATAGGATAGAGAGATAGAGAGGATAATTTTGAAGTATCAAAGAGAGATAGATTTGAGATAGAGTTGGGAGTAAATTGGAGATAGGTTCACGAGCAAGGACCATTACTATTTGGTAGAAGGGCGTCGAGGTCTTGCAAACCGGTCAAGATTACAAGAGGTCAGAAATTACTTTAGTTTGTGCTTATTATTTATGGAAGTTTTTGTTATAAGTTATGATTATGATCTTTCTTATATTATGGTTATGGAAAGGTATCATTAGACATTTGGGATAGTTAAATGAAAAATCATAGGGTTTTAGATGTAATTAAGTTATTAGCTATAGTAGTGGAATTTTGTTTAAATGATTAGAATATTGTTGTTTAAGAACATATTGCACACTTTTATTATATGAAAGAAATGTATGCTTGCGCTCAGAACCTAGGTATTAAGACTTATTAGTTGCTTCTCTAGGAGAGTTTGGGGAGTAATGGCTTACTGTTGAAACATTAGGTTAATGAATTATTAAATAGTGTATTAATATAGTTGTAATTCTTATTTTCTGGAAGTCTATATTTGCAAGTTGTTTATGCATTTGACTGTTTTAAGGAAAGATTGTCTGTGTTAGGATCATGTGTAAATGGTGTTTTCTGTCAAGTTTAAATTCCAATTCTTGTTGCATTATCATTGTGTCCTATGTTATTATGTTTCCTTGGTTAGTTGTCAATGTATAACTTTATAGATGTGAGCCATTGTGTGTTTTGTCCAAATGGTCAACCTTTGGTTAGTAAATCGTGTATCCTTCACCTGTGGTTTGTCAGGATTAGATATGGTTGTCTATTTCGCCATAGAGTTCTCGTAGAGGGACTTTTCATATAGTGCCCTATGAGAGAGAGTGGTTTTCGAGCGGCGGCCGTTGCCAAAGTGGATGACAGGATAACCCATCAGAAGTTCGTTAAAAAGTGATAACCTAATAATATATTGGGGGGAAATAAACATTAATTAAGATAATGTGCCTCGTGCATAGGTGTAGTGCTTGTACAGGTCTCATAATGTTACGAGAAGGCCTCGAATGGTAAACTTATCACCTTGTCTTCATACAAGGATTGGTAGGGTCCGCATGAGACTTAATTGGAGCCGGAAGCCGGGAGAGGTTACTAGGGCAGAGAGCCAGGATCTAGGAGGTTGTACCATGGTATCCATCTTAAGCTATGCAATGACACTCTCTCCTTAGAGTCACTAGTGTTTGTGAGTTGAGTCACATGAATGTTTGCGGAGTCATGTATTTCTTTCGTACTTGTCTTATTTTTCTTCCTTGAGGTTTTTCTACTATCTCCTAGCACGGTGGGGTGGTTCTGTTTCGGGATCACATGGTCGGGTGGTAGTGTCACTTCCCATCGGATGTTCTGGAATGTATCTTCAAGTGAGGAAGGGCTTCATTGGAGTTCTTGGTTCATGGTTCATGTACCAGCTCATGTTTGTGACCATTGTTCAGTTGAAACCTTGAGGTCTTGTATCGAAACTTTTATGTAACCTTCATTTTGTAACATTTTAGTTCATGGTGTATTTTTGTAAACATGTATTTTTGAATATTATAAAATAGAGAAACATTGGAATGCATGTTATTTCAGTTACTTAATTCTTTTGTATATATTAAATGATTGCTTTGGAGTACTTTGAATTATTTCATTGTGGAATTTTTATCTTAAACATTTAATTTTCCTATAAAGCTGAACAGTAGGTTTTTCCGTGGTGTTAATATAATTTACAAAGTTATCTTCTTTGGTGACCCTTAGGGAATCATGTGTTAGACTTTCGTTGTGTTATTAGACGTGCAATGGTTATAATTACGCACTTGTTCTTTTAAAAAAAAATTATTTCACCCTTAGTTGCATAGATTGTGATGTTTTTCCTTTAGGGTTTCTGGCGGGGCATTACATTTGGTATCAGAGCCAGGTTTCAACACTGGGTACTCTAGGTTTGTAGTGAGCCTATTCAACTTGACCTTTTTGCTTAGGTCTTAACGTTTGTGTTTCCCTTGTTTTATCCTTGCCTTAGGTCTGAACCATTTTCTCTACACAATGCTAGGTCATGGCTAAGAAAACTAGGGAAGGTGGCTAGTAGAGTTGGCTACAAGTGTCTGTGTTTCCATAGATGCCTTTGTTCCCAGTTATGAGTTGGACCTAGGAACCATAGTTGTTTCAGTTGACCTTCGATTCATTCCTTCAGGTACTTATGGAATTGTGTTGGGAATGGATTGGATATCTTCTCATAGTGCTCATGTAGATTGTCGCAAGAAGACAGTGAAGTGTTTAGATGACCTTGGTAAGGAAGTGAAAATTGTTGGAGTTTAGAGACCAATATCCTTACGTATGATCTCTGCTATGCAACTTAAGCGGTGCATGCGTAGAGGGTGTCAGTGTTTTGCAGTTACTCTTGAGGACGTGGATGAGTTAAAGAGTCGAGAAATCGCTCTTGATAGTCACCCTATTCTTCGAGAGTATGCTGATGTATTTCTGTTGGATATTCCTGGTATGCCTCCAAAGCGAAACATAGACTTTCACATAGACTTGGTTCCTGGTGTAGAACCTATTTCAAGAGTTGTATTCTTATTTGTTTTAGGCTTCCAGGAGTAAGCCTAGTTTTGGTGGGGAGAATGTAGTACCCCTACTCATTTGAACTCATTGAACTCGTATTTTATTTTGGTTGTTTTCAATGGATACATTACCATGTTTTGTTATTCGGACTTATATGACATTATTTCATGCTTAATCTAGATATGAGATGCATAATTTATTTGCAGTATTTCAATACTTGTGATTTATGGCATTGCATGGATTATTGCTATGTACTGACACTTTACATTATCAATGCAATGTACGTTGTGTGTCTACAAGTGTATTGGATGCAACAAACGATTTTCCTTCACTCACTCTGGTGAGATAGGGAATGTTGCGATTCTCTTTCATTGGTGTGGTTGTTGTGTTTTCTATATGGGATGTATGCATGTGTGGTTTAGTGATGCAGGATATTGCAGGTACAAGTACCAGGTAGGTATAGGGTGTCATCTCCACCTGGCTTCACAGGTCTAAGCGTGCCTTATATTTCCCGATGGAAGTGGAGGAAATAGTAGTTGACCCTATTTTATTCAGTTACACTCCTGTGAGTGTTGTCAGTTGGTCGTCCGGTCAGTTTTTTTGGCCTTCGTATTTTGTTGTTTGATCTTTTATGAGTATTTGCTTGAGGTTTGCTCAGTTTGTGTGTTTAATGATTTTAATTTCTGCATGTTACGTTTTATTTGTCTTGGAAGGGTGAAAAATTGTTAATAATGTGAATTAAATAGCATCTCTAGGGTTTAACGTCCTTCGCGTAGAAGTAGGTGAATATAGTTTATGACTAATTATATTCATTATTATTAGTATGATTATTTATAAGTTGAATAAGTTGGATTTTATGACCTAACGTACTAGATCAAATGGTTATTGTCTTTCGTACAAAAAGAAATGCATCTTTATTAAGGATCGTTTTGTTTACAATAATACAAATTTTAAATAAATATTAGTTAGATAACGTTGAATTCGATCGTAAATATATATTATATATACAATTATCATGAAATTTGTTTACGTCAAGAAATTTTTTATACCTACTTATTCATTTGAGATTAAATATATATGTGTGTGTGTGTGTGTGTGTGTGTGTGTGTGTGTATTCTATAATGTATATAAATTACATTGCGACTTATAACATAATCGTTTATTATATATTTTGAGTTAAAATTTGTAAATTAAATTTATACGATCATGGTTTTATAATACAAACATAAGTATTCATAAAACATGGTTAGGAATATACATATATAAAAACTATGATTATATATTATAACTTTAAAACGTTTAATTTTAAAGATTACATTGTAAATTATAGATAGTTGCATGTTATATAAAAGGTGGCAGGTTTTTATTAGATAAGCAACTATGTCGCATGACCATTAGGGTGGCCAAACTAAATAAAAAAACTATCAATTAACTTAGAGCTAAGGACAGTGAGTATTAGGAGTCGATATGTGGCATTATTCCAACATGTAGGCAAAACCAGTAGTTGAATGCAGAATTCAGTTGGATATCGACATTGGAGGAGCAATGGAGTTTAATAAGTAAACCATGTTGCAATAAATATTGACCAAGCTATTAAAGCATACTCCACGATGGGAAATATTGTTCAAATCAATCTACCACTTAGCAGCCATTAAGACTTGGGATATCATTGTTCACATAACTAACCATTTGAAAGCAAAAGTTGACAAGTTTAATGGTATACTAGAAGCCACCGAGACTTAGGAAATGCAGAAACTGTTACAAGTAATGACCAAGAATAGGTGGTTTCTTTAATACAAGTAAAGGTTAATGTGAGGGAGGTTGATAGTAATATCGACCACCCCCCTTAATAAAGGGGAGGGGTCGGTATTACCACCAACCACGCTCCTCCCTTTGCATTATACAAACCCCACGTCAAACAAGCAATTATGGTGGTGGCACCAATTTATATGCAACCATATCCATTAAGGTATGTGGGGAAAGGAATTAATGAAGGGGTAGGAAGTAATGTAGGGAGTAACTTGGAGAATAACATGGTTTACGAGCCCACCTAAACCCACCCATATCCACAATTATCAACGTGTATTAGATAGTCGTTTGATTTGCATGTTTTAAGGAAGTTATTTATAGTAAAGTCAATTTAGTATTGAAGTCAAAAGCCACATGTATCATCTATAAATATGGACTTAATCACTTTAGTGGTGTGGTGCCATGAAAATAGGAAACTCAATGTAATTCATAGAGGACTCCTCATCAATCACCATCATCGAGCCTATGAGTGGGGAGAAGTCATAGCGAATTTTAAGATAAATAGAGGTGGGAGGAAGGAAGAAAGGGGGATTCGTTCGCTTCCAAGGAAGGATGATAGACCTCGGGAGGAAAAGAATAGAGTAGAGGAAAAGAATAGAATAGAAGGAAGGAGTAAAATAGAATAGGATAGAGAGATAGAGAGGATACTTTTGAAGTATCAAAGAGAGATAGATTTGAGATAGAGTTGGGAGTAAATTGGAGATAGGTTCGCAAGCAAGGAACGTTACTATTTGGCAGAAGGGCATCAAGGTCTTGCAAACCGGTCAAGATTACAAGAGGTCAGAAATTACTTTAGTTTTTGCTTATTATTTACGGAAGTTTTTGTTATAAGTTATGATTATGATCTTTCTTATATTATGGTTATGGAAAGGTATCATTAGACGTTTGGGATAGTTAAATGAAAAATCATAGGGTTTTAGATGTAATTAAGTTATTAGCTATAGTAGTGGAATTTTGTTTAAATGATTAGAATATTGTTGTTTAAGAACATATTGCACACTTTTATTATATGCAAGAAATTTATGCTTGCGATCAGAACCTAGGTATTAAGACTTATTAGTTTCTTCTCTAGGAGAGTTTGGGGAGTAATGGCTTATTGTTGAAACATTAGGTTTATGACTTATTAAATAGTGTATTAATATAGATGTAATTCTTATTTTCTGCAAGTCTCTATTTGCAAGTTGTTTATGCATTTGACTATTTTAAGGAAAGATTGCCTGTGTTAGGATCATGTGTAAATGGTGTTTTCTGTCAAGTTTAAATTCCAATTCTTGTTGCATTATCATTGTGTCCTATGTTATTATGTTTCCTTGTTCAGGTGTCGATGCATAACTTTATAGATGTGAGCCATTATGTGTTTTGTCCAAATGGTCAACCTTTGGTTAGTAAATCGTGTATCCTTCACCTATGGTTTGTCAGGATTAGGTATGGTTGTATGTTTCGCCATAGAGTTCTCATAGAGAGACTTTTCCTGTGTCTCCTATGAGAGAGAGTGTTTTTCGAGCGGGGGTCGTGCCCAAAGTGGATGACAAGATAACCCATCAGAAGTTACTTAAAAAGTGATAACCTAATAATATATTGGGGGGAAATAAACATTAATTTAGATAATGTGCCTTGTGCATAGGTGTAGTGCTTGTACAGGGCTCATAATGTTACGAGAAGGCTTGGAATGGAAAACTTACCACCTTCTCTTCATGAAAGGATTGGTAGGGTTCACATGAGACTTAATTGGAGCCGAAAGCCGAGAGAGGTTACCAGGACAGAGAGCTGGGACCTAGGAGGTTGTACCATGGTATCCATCTTAAGCTATGCGATGACACTCTCTCCTTAGAGTCACTAGTGTTTGTGAGTTGAGTCACATGAATGTTTGTGGAGTCATGCATTTCTTTTGTACTTGTCTTATTTTTCTTGCTTGAGGGTTTTCTACTATCTCCTAGCACAATGGGGTGGTTCCATTTAGGGATCACATGGTCAGGTGGTAGTGTCACTTCCCATCAGATGTTCTGGAATGTATCTTCAGGTGAGGAAGGGCTTCATTGGAGTTCTTGGTTCGTGGTTCATGTACCAGCTCATGTTCATGACCATTGTTTAGTTGAAACCTTGAGGTCTTGTATCGAAACTTTTATGTAACTTTCATTTTGTAGCATTTTAATTCATGGTGTATTTTTGTAAACATGTATTTTTGAATATTGTAAAACAGAGAAACATTGGAATGCATGTTATTTCAGTTACTTAATTCTTTTGTATATATTAAATGATTGCTTTGGAGTACTTTGAATTCTTTCATTATGGAATTTTTATCTTAAACATTTAATTTTCCTATAAAGCTGAACAGTAGGTTTTTCGGTGGTGTTAATATAATTTAAGAATTAATCTTCGTTGGTGACCCTTAGGGAATCATGTGTTAGACTTCCATTGTGTTATTAGATGTGCAATGGTTATAATTACACACTTGTTCTTTAAAAAAAAAATTATTCCACCCTTAGTTGCATAGATTGTGATGTTTTTCATTTAGGGTTTCTGGCGGGGCATTACAGGAGGTAAATGGTGGGTACGTGTAGATTACAGAGCTCTGAACTCAGCAACTAGGAAGGATCATTTTCCATTACCATTTGTGGATCAAGTATTATATTCCTTGGCAAGGAAATGATACTTTTCATTCTTGGATGGATTCAGTGGCTACAACCATATTCAAATTGCTCCCAAGGATCAGGAAAAGACTACATTTACTTGCCCTTGGGAAACATATGCATATTTTGTTCTTCCCTTTGGGTTGTGTAATGCTCCGACTACTTTTCAAGGAGCACTGATAAGCATATTTTCAGATATTTCTTAGCATAGCATGGAGATCTATATGGATGATTTTACCACTTATGGTTTAGAATTTGAAGAGGCATTGGAGAATTTAAAGAAATTTTTACAGAGGTGTGAAGATTACAATTTATCCTTGAATAGTGAAAAATGCTTTATGATGATGTAGGAAGGCATAGTTCTTGGTCATCATATTTCTATAACTAGAATATAGGTTGACCCAGCTAAAATTGAAGTCATTCAAAACCTTCCTATTCCCACAAAGCAAAAGGATGTCCGAAGTTTCCTTGGTCATGCTGGATATTATTGAAGATTTATTAAGGACTTTAGTAAAATTGCAGGACCTTTGTATTGTCTTTTGACTAAAGATATTGAGTTTGATTGGACTCCTACATGCCATGAAGCTTTCTTGAAGCTTAAACGTGCATTGACTCAAGCACCAGTGCTCAAGGGTCTGAACTGGTCATTGCCTTTTTATATTCATATAGATGCATCATATTATGCTATATGACCAATTTTGAGGTAGGAGATGGACAATTTGGAGAATACAGTTTATTTCATCAGCAAAAACATGCAGGGACCTAAGCTTAACTATACTATCATAGAAAAGGATATGCTGGCAATAATATATGCACTTAACAAATTCAAGCATTATATCATAGGATATCAAATATATGTGCATACTAATCATATAGAAATCAAATATCTCATGAACAAGCTTTCAATTACAGGAAGATTGACTCGATGGTTACTATTGATCGCAGGAATTTGATATTAAAGTTGTTGATAAACTAGGTAAAGCTAATGTAGTTGCAAATTATCTTTCTAGGCTTCAATTGTAGGATAATCCTGAAGCTATAGATGATGCTTTCCTAGATGAACATTTGTTCTTGATAAAAGCTCGCACTCCCTAGTATGTTGATATTGCAAATTATTTGGCTTCTAATAAGACATGTTCTCATTTTTCTCCTAAAGAAAGATGGTTGCTAGTTGAGAAAAGCTTTAATTTCTCTTGGATTGTTGATTGTTTATTTTATACTAGACCTGACCAAGTCTTAAGAAGGTGTGTCAAAGAGGATGAAACATATGATATTCTTCATGCGTTTCATGATGAGCCATGTGGAGGACATTTTGCTACTAAAAGAACAACATTTAGATCCTTAACACATGATATTATTGGCTAGCTTTGTATAAAGATGCAACTCAATATACTAGAAAATGTGATAGATGTCAACAAATGGGTAGGCCTACTAGATCTGATGAAATTCCATTGTATCCCCAAATATTGGTTGCACCATTTGACAAATGGGGATTGGATTTTGTTGGACCAATTGATCCTCCTTCCAATGGGAAATCCTATATTCTAGTATGCACTGATTATGTTACAAAATGGGTGGAAGCAAGAGCAATGACACATGGAAGAGATAATAAGGTAGATGAATTTCTCTATGAGGAACTATTTACTAGATATGGAGTACCAAGAGAGATTGTTTTAGATCAAGGACCATAATTTACTTCCACATTAATTGCAACATTGGTTAATGAATATAATATCAGACATAGGAAGTCTACTCTATACCATCCTCAGGCAAATGGTCAGGTAGAGGTTACAAATAGGGATTTAGAAACTATTCTTACTAAGACGGTAGGTCTAAGTAAGAGAGATTCGTCAAATAGACTTCCTGAAGCCATTTGGGCATACAAAACAACATGGAAGACAATAATTGGTTTTACACCTTTTGAAATGGTGTATGGAATAACAACTATGATGCCCATTGAGTTTAAGCATAAAACTCTTAGGACAACTCTACAATTGAATATGAATCTCTCAGAAGCACAAAAAGACCACATCATGCAATTGAAGGCTCTATATGAGCTAAGAAAGATGGTTGTCCAACATACAGAAATTATTCAAAATCAACGAGAAAAATGGCATGTTAAATATATCAAGGAGAGAAAATTTAAATATGGATCTCGGGCATTATTGTATGATTCCAGATATAAGGATATAATGGGGAAGTTATAGACATGTTGATTGGGCCCATATGAGATTTATTAAGTTTTTCAAAATGGAGCAGTTCGGTTGGCAAAAATAGACCCAGTCAGATTCAAACTTTTGGTCAATGGTCATCGACTACACCTTTATCATAAACCTGCAACAAAAGAAGAGTTCTTGCAGCAATTTGATAACCAAGTGCAGACCATAGTTCCTGCAGCCTCTGCAGGGGGTCTTCTTGGCACAGTTCCTATAGCCTCTGCAGGGGACCTAAATTCCTCTTGCATGCATTCATAATAACCATTTCCATACTTTATAGAAATATCGTTCTCCGCTAATAATTTTCTCATCCACCTCATCTCATTTCATTTCTATTTTTGTCACATCATCCACTCCACGTCACCTCATCTCATATTGTGAATAGCTAATCGTTTTATTGCAACATTAATTAGTATGACTACAGATATGTGTATTATTTATTTTTCTTTTAATTATGCATTTATTCTTTCATTATGATTATTACCTAATATTATTCATATAATCTGCATACCCTTCCCTCTGTCCATTTTCACATGTGTGGACATGTCATCTTAAGTTGGGGGGGGTGTTTTATGGTTCTATTTATGACTTCGTAATTATGTGTCCTTGTCCATGATATGTTTTAATTTTCTTGACATTATTTTTGAATGTGAAAGCCTGTAGCACAAGTGAGTATACCTTTCATGCCGCCATAGTTGATAAAAGGTACTAAAGAATAAATAAAAGATTACGGGGCATGAATTTTTAAAATCGCGTAGGATATTTCAGCCTTTCATTTTCTTGTGACAATATTCATTTGTTGTGGTGAATGTTTTTGAATGTCAAGTTAGCCATGGGAGGAGCCCCTATCCATCATGAGCCTGTGATTCATGACACCTTGTTGTAGGACAACCAATGTGAACACTATTTCTGGACCTATGGGTGGATCGACTATATTTTAAAATTGATAGATTTTAATGACGATATTGTGCAAGAATTTATGCACACATTCAATGAAGGGGAGGCTTTTGTCAAAGGGTTACAGGTCATAGCCACAGAGAAGAGAATAGCCAAAGTCACTAGGTTGCCGCAAGATGGAGAACTATTTCCTAAGGAAAAAGATGCAAGAAATGCAAGGGCAGAGTTTACTCACCTAGCTGATGGACCTTTGAGTGTGGACAAGCAAGGAACTAAGTGGACATATCTTCCAGGAGAATGGCCACAAGTTGCATATTATGTAATGAAATATATAACATATGATGGTAGGTACTCCAATCTACATTCTGTTCATTTTAAATTATTGAGACATATGAGGCATGGCTGAAGGATTAATAGTCCAAATTTCTTGTATCATCTTATCTCTATTAGTGCAAAGGAAACACAAAGGGGTAGTAAACATTTAGTTAGTCATCGTGGATTAATCAAACTATTGGTAAAACAGTCTCTTAGATATGTCTCATAGATGTCATGGGGAGATTTTGAAGATATCAATCAATTTGGGGAAGAAGATGTTCCTTCTACAAAATAAATTATAGTTCAAGAGGAAAATATGGGAGAACGCTCATCTCCTAGGGTTTCTGCAACAATCGAACCTCCTATTGCCGAAGAAGCTTTTCTTGATGTGGAATCAACATTAGTTGAGCGAAGTATTGAGCAACCATCCACTCAAAATCAAAGTGGAGTTGCATCTTCTAAAAGAAAAGGTAAAGAAAAAGAAAAAGACGATGCAGGGGAAGAAACCGTGGAACGACCTCAAGAAGTGCAAGTTCCTCTTGCAACTAAAAAGCCAAAAATGAAGGAGAATTTTCCTATTGCAGAACCTCCTGTAGCCACTAAGGAAATGCCATTAAGAAGGATTCATTGGGTTAAACAAAGAACTCAAGGAACAGGAGAGGTGAGAGGTTATTTCTGTGGAAACGTCAAAACTAGGGCACATAAGTCAGAAAGAGGGTAAATCGCAGGAATGATATGAAGCCGAAAGACTATCAAATTTAGCCCAAGTAGAAGAGTAGTTTGAAGAACCAAGTGATAAGATCTCGAGCCCTCAGGTAACTACTCACAGACTCCCTTCATGTCTCACTAGCTTATCAGTTGCACTCACATTTTATAGACGATGGGAGATAGAAAAGGCTAGGCTACAAGGGGTAATTGATAAGCAACAACAAGAAATTGAAAAGAGAGACAACAAAATTGTTGAGTTATAAACCAAAGTAGATACTATAGCAAACATGGTTCCCATGTTAATGCAGTGCAGGGCTCTACCGTGAGTTTATGCTTTATATTTGAAGGAACAGTATCTTTGTTTTAAACTTAATCATATTGTTAGGGATCTTAGCCCTTCTTTGAATACTCCGTAGGAGTTTTATAGTGTTTACCAAAACTATCCTATAGCCGTTAGAAATTTGTTATGTGAATTTTATTTGCATAATTATGTTGTCTCTTCTAACAATGAATGAAATCCCTTGCTGTATATTGGTGATATTCAATTAAAAGCATTGATGTCCTAGATACATAATGAAATTAGTATGGGAATACAGGCTAGAATGCATAGGAACTTGGAGCTTGATTTCCCATGGCATATGTACTATGACTGGCAAAATTTGTTGACTAGACCTGATGTTAGAAGCCAAGTTTTACCATTGAGAGATGAAGTATTTCAGGAGTATGAAAATTTGGTTGGAACTAAGAATCAAGAAGTAATTGAATGTCTGGCTTAGCATTGGAACAGTCTCCCAGAGGATCTAAAGCAAGGTGAACCCCATTCATTGCCCAATTATCATGCAACCACACAAAGAGCTCCCAAGTATATCCACTTGGGCAGGATAAAAAACAATAATTGGCTACATTTGCTATTTCAGCCACCTATCCTTATGTGGCCATTGTTGGGATACAGGGCTACAAATAAATTGTATGATGAGGTTGCGGAGGAAGCCAAGTGGGAAAGGTTGGAAAAGATGAAGGGATTCTATTAGAACCTAGCTACAGAAGGCACATGACAAGGTGCCATAGGTGATTTATGAGCCAGTGCCCGAGTAAGGAAGTTTTCTATGGCTGGAGGACCAACAAGACATTAAGTTGGGGGGAAAATGATAAGGTAAAATAATAGCTCTTTTATTTCTATGACTGATAAGTTTTTCATATGTTTTAAGTTGCATATCAAGATAGTGTTTAAGTCATGTGATGTATCAGAGTTTTGATTATGTGCATTCTGAATGTTAGTCAAACCACTGAACCCTGTATTGTTATGACTTAATATTCCTGTAACTATGCAGATTATTATAGGTAATATCATGTGTGGATGTATAAATGTTATGATTAATGAAAATAGATATATATATATATATATATATATATATATATATGTATGCTTGTATGTTCTAACCATTAATGGTGTAGTAAATAAGTTGCTGCAGAAGCAGTTGTTTCAAGCTAGATGGAGAGTCACGTCATGAAAACAATTGGAGACATTTTGGGGTGGTTGAACATTTAAAACAACAAAGAAGATGGTGTGCAAAAGAATCAGCAAAGAAATAGCAAGTAAATACCAGATTCATTTATGGTTATCACCAGCAAGCATCAATCTAGTAACCACCGCCATGCTATATTCTTGGTTGTTGTTTAGCTAAGTTCCATGTTTTCTGTGGATTAACTTCTTCTCCTTGCAGTAATAAATGTTTCTGCCTAATTTCATGGGCATGATCTAAGTAGTACAAAGTTTGTTATAACTTTATTATAAATAAAGACTTGCACCTCTTCTCAGAGGTTAGACAGTGTTTTCCAGAATTAGAAGCATTTTTCTTATCTCATGTGTTGTATCGAATTTTGGAAATAATGAATATAGAATCATTTTGAAGTCTGGATACACTCATCCAAGGGGGCCTCATTGGTGAGTATTAATGTGTGTTTGTTAGATTAAGTTTCTTTTGTGCTGTAGTAAATGTTCTAGCAACTGACTGTTCTCATAGCCACTGGAACCAGGTCTTGTGACTGTTCCTATAGCCAAAGTAGACAAAGTAATTCATGTTTTTCAGCTCTAAACTTAGTTAACAATTATTTAGTTAGAATCTTTTGTTAATGTTAAGATTTCCTATAGCCATTCAATTGTCATATTTTCGCTTGTTTATTTTAGATAAACTTAGTTGCTACAGTAGTGCAAAATGACTATCACATAAACTTAGTCCATATACAATGCAAACTCATTTCAAGTAATGCGTCCCTAGGTTGACAAGTAAATGAACCTTAGTCATGGAAATGATAGCTACTCCAAATGAATGACCAATCTTTGAGTTAAGAGTTTAAATCTATTTATTGTTCTTATTGGCTAGGAAAACATTGGTCATATTGTAAATCAATACAGAAGTAGGATGAATAATGGAAAGAACAACATGAATAATGGTCCCACCTTTATCGGTTAGTGTTTCATATGCAACAACTTTGGTCATAAGTAAACTATGTGCAGAGCAGTAATGAACAATTTTTAAAACAAGAGATGCTATGCTTGTGGAATGTTTGGACATATCTCTAATCAGTGCAAGACAAGACTGAATCAAATGAATTTCAAACCTATGTAGAATAATGTTGTTTGTCAAGCATGCAACAAAATTGGTCACATTGTAAAGTACTGCAGAAGCAAGAATAATGCTCTGGTAGATAAGAAAAAATCAGATGAAAAGGAAAATGCAAAGGTTGATGAGATCAGAGATCAGCATAAGATGTGGGTAAAGAAAGATGAATCTAAGGCAGATGGTGGATCTGTACCTAAATCTAGTGCAAAACCCTCATCCGGTAACTAGGGCTTTTGGCATTAGGGGGAGGCAAATTCATACAAATATTGTAGTACCCCTTGATGAGATCTGTAGTCGATAGATTACAAATGGTAGGAATTGAATTTCAGTCGATATTTGGGATTCAGATGGCTTGTTTCGGTATCTGGTAGTTAAACAGGGCATTCGGTTGGATATCTGAGGTGCATTTATTCCAAAGTGAAATTAGGGTTTGCAAAGTTAAAAGGGCAAATAAGAGAGTTATTATTCACTTTGTGAATAGTGTTTTCAAGCTACAGAATAAGGCAATCAAGACTTCCAAGCGATTAGAGAGCTAGAAGCGATCCAACAAGTGAACTAGGGCATTCAACAGTCAGTTGAGGTATTTTTTGAAGAGAATTTCTGAGTTTGAATTTCTAAAAATTTGAAATGGCATCCTCTTTTTCCATTGCTATGACATTGGTTGTTGAGATCAAATATAGAACTCGTCCTGTATTTAAGAAGAATCCTTACAAATGCATGGAGGATGTCGCGGATGGAGCTTTCTCTTTCGTTCCACACAGAGTCTTGCATGTTGATGATATACGAGCGTATATTCACTGTGAGATCATGGAAACTAGCACTGAAGATATTTTGGATCTCTATACCAATAGTATCATGAACAAAATCGGTAACCCTAAGCAAAAATTTATGCAATTGCAGAGAAATGGTTTCACCCAGTTCATGAATTTTTTATCATTTGATGAAAAGGAATGGGTGAGATATGTGTTGAGCATAATTCATCATGATTTTATATTGCTAGATCAACCCTACAAGATCACTCTAGAGGTAATTAGGGTATTTACATGCTTGTACCAAACCGGTGATAAGCCAAGACTGTGGAAGGTCACAAACCCTACGGTTAACAAGTTAACCAATGCAGAATTTGATGGTAGATTGATGAGGATCAGTACAAATAAAGACAATGATGTGAAGTTTGCTGCAATGGTCATTGGATATAAGGTATATCAATCTAACTGATTAAATTCAGTATCAGGCACAACTATCCATGCAGCATATAAGATGGTTAAGGAAGATGCACACTATGATCTATGTAATGTCATGTTGGAGGAGTTAATGATCAATTTGAAGAAGATTAAGCAGGACAAAAATCATGTTTTCAAATTTGGTTCGCTGGTTATATGTTTATCACTTTACTTTTTGAATCATATCCTTGGAACCGGTAGAGTGCAATGGGCATTTGACAGACCGGTGGCCCAACAGATTAAACAGGATCTTGATAGGCTTGGAAACAAAGACAACTAAAATGCTTCTTTATGGGCATTTTTCAAGACTTTTGAGGATAAGATGAAGCAGAGGGTCAGAATCCGTAAGCAGATTGTCAACAAATGTGAAGGGACAATCTATTTCATGGTGAATAAGGATGAATGTCCTATGGAGGCAGTTGAACCCCAGATTGTGTGGATTTTGCTAATGGGCTATGAGGATGATGCAAGAACTCTAGATGCTTATGCATAACACCTATTGAATGCTCCAGTAGACTCAAAAGATGAAAAGTTCAGAACTTGTAAAGAAAAATCCATGGAACTTCACACCAAGTTCACAAAACCTGCAAGGAAAAGGAAGGATGCCAAGATAGTGGAGGAAATCCTCATGGAGGAAGGTCACTCAAGAGAGAGGGTCAGAGCTACAAGAGCTATGAGAGATGCAATAGAAAAGGAAAAGAAAAAAAAGATTGTTATAGCTCCAGCCAAACCTAAGGGGACAGGGTCTTCTCCCACTCTGGTGAAGACACCTCTGGCTTAGTCAGAACCCTCTCATTCATTTGCTAAAGGCAAGGGTGTTCTGAGGAAGAAGTAGAAACCTCGGAGGGAGTATGTGGTAGTTTCCTCGATGGCTTCTGAAAATAATTCAAATACAGAGATTCAAAATGACCCTAAGAAAGGAGAGTTTGCAAGGGTGATCTAGAAGACTCAATCCGGTAAAGAGAAGAAAAGGTAGAAAGAGAAGAAAGCAAAATCTGATCCTATTTCGGCCAACAGGCCTAAACGAGGAGGGAGAACCAAATTTGACTTGGATGAGGTGAATGAATCTGATAAGACGGAGTCTGCTAAAACCAAGTATCATATTATTCCTCCCTTATCCGTTCATTTGTTAAAGATGGAAATTTGAAAAATATCTCTGTATATTATGAAAATTTGGATGACAATGATAAAAGGTAGATTGAGGGAGTTGTAGTATTGTATATGGATGTATTTAGTAAAACTTTAATTGAATTAGAAAGATATATTTTGAAATATTTGTACAGACTAATTGATGTTACAAGAAAGTCTACAAGTCGGATGGATAAGGAAATAAAGGAAAGTGAACTAGTCAATTAGTGGACTAGTATCACTGTTGAAGAAATCGATATATTGATTTTGCTAGCAAATAAAAAGGAATTCATAAGCACACACAAAGTAAACAATCTGATGGTAGGAAGAGTGGAGGAGATAAGAAAAGAGACTATTGAGATATAAAATAAATTTCTCACTCATAACCGGCTACAAACAACTTCCCCTCTAGAAGTAGATTCACAAGACACTCAGTCTGAGATCTCTCTGGTGACAGGTAAAGAAAATTTGGGAGGCACAAAGGATGTTGCAAAGCAACAAGTTTTAGATTCAATAGAGGATGAGCATGTTAAGGCAAATGAAAAATTAGTTGAGATAGAGGTTGGTGCACCAAGTGGTGACACTGGTGCACATAAGGTACCCTTAGAGGATAAAGATAAAACTAGATAGGATGAGGCCGAGAAAAAGGAAGAGGAGAAACAAGATACTCAGGGATAGGGGAAAAGAAAAGTAACAAAAACTCCAATTTCCTTATGGGAATTGACACTTCCAAAATTCAAAGCCAAGGGATTTTTCCTCAGTTTAACATCAGTTTTGACAAGCCATTTAACCAAATGTCTTTGGTAGAAAGAATGATTGATGTTGTTGCTTCTAGCTTAAGCTAGTCAAGAGTTAGCACAATCTGAGTCTAAAGAGAAGAACCTTATTGATAAAACAGTTAAAGTTTTAGAATAGGTGGTACCAGAATTGCAACTTGATGCTAATGCCAGTTCATCTAGTAAGATTCAACACTTGGTAGATCATATATCTACTCAGTTTGATTCTTTGACCAAGGCATCGGCCTAGTAGGCAATGGAAAAATTCAAAGATGCCAAAATACAAACATTTTTGTAAATTATTGGAAATGATAAGGCCCGGCTTGACAAAGAATTGAAATTAATTAATGAGGCCTTATTGGAAGGTGGTAAGATTTATAAGTCTTGTCTAGTTTTGACATTTTTTTCTACTGAAATAGACAAGTAGATAGATAATTACAGAGGCCAGTTAGCTCAAATTTCCCAATCTTATGACCCTACGGCTAACTTAACTGGCAGTATTGAAGGTCAAATTTTGACAATTATGGAACAGATGAGGAATTTTGAGAAGAAGAAGAAGGAGGAAACGGTAAGGCGGGTAGGCGAACTCCAGAACCTAATTGGTCCCCAGTTAGACACCTTGGTGTGCCATAAGATGTCCTATATTCAAAATATGACTTAGGAGACACCAACTGAGTTGGCAACAATAGAATTCCATGCTTATATTTTGAATGGTTTTGTTTCAATTTTGGAGAAATTGCGGGTAGGATGGAACACCTACTTTGGGTTCCTTAAGGTTGCATATGTAGATGTACTTAAGTATGTGTAGATCTGATCATATGGTATGTGTATATATGTATAGAATATTTTGTTGCATACCCCATATTTGGCATTGTTGTCAAAGGGGGAGAGATAAAGTGAAAAATGTACAGATTGATTGTGTATGGAGTGTGTAGTTCGGTGATGTAGATTTTTGGATTGTTGATCTAAGGGGGAGCCTTAAGATTATTTCATTCTTGATCCGGTATATGAGTTTCATGGGTTTCAACACTTAGCCAATTTTCTCCATCAATGCCAAGGGGGATATTATTGGCAATTGAATCTCATCCAGTGATTTTTGATACTTGATTCATGGTTTAGGGTTGTCATTGATGGAAACTCTTCTTGGAGATTTGATCTAGTGGTCATGATTCCTCTTATCTGAAAGTAGGAGTTAACCAGTAGCCAGTCAACTTGGTAATCAATGCTATCTCAGTGATGTTTTGGTTCGGAAAGATTTTCACTGATTGCGATGATTTTGGTGATTGATTTTGTGATCTCAGTGAATGGGAAGATCCTTAGGAAGTGTTTAATTATACTCTTTTGGTCTGGTGCTATGTTTTGTTAGAGATTGAAGCCAACTTGAACCTACACGTTACACTTCTTGAAGCTGACTTGGAGGAGATTATTTTTTATAGGACCAGATATATAAGATTAAATTGGTGATTGGTTTTTGGTGTGAGATATGTGCGGTAATTCATTTTGGTGTGATTGAGTGCATTTTCACATGTGCAGTTAGCTCATAGATAATCCGATTATTGACTGAGACATAAATAGAGTATTTGCAGAGCGACTACAGTTAGAGATCTAGTGCTTAACCAGAACTCATTCATGCATTGTTAGATGCTACTTCAGAGTTCATTTCACTATATTTCCTTATTGTAATTGAATTGTAAGTTAGTGTGACTTCCTTGAGGTTTGTATCCTTTTGGGAAATTATAATTGAGCAGTGAGCTCTAGACAGTGAGATTGAATGCGAGTGCATTCCCTATCTATGTAATATTTATGTACGTCTGTCCATAGTATATGAATATTGTGGGTGTTATGGATTTGTGGTTTATTTATTGCTTGTTTATGTTCTATACTGTTATACATTGCTAATCGATGGATAAAGAAAAAGTTTGTGAATTTGATTTCTGGCATATTACTGATTCACCCCCCCCTCTCAATGATCCCTGATTCTAACACTTCAAACCCACTTAACCCACTTTTGGAAAAAACCATTTAAATAGTCTAAAACTTTTTGCAGCATCATAAATTTTTATCGAGCCAATTTACACCTCTTTTTTATGCTCCTACTTTAGCATGTCCTATTCTCATCACCTATCTAGGTTTGTTTTGTACCCATTCTCTAGTTATGATGCCATGAACACACATTGATGGATTCTGTGGTGAGGTACCCCATTCCCCTAAGGCTTATGTTGGTCCTTATTGAAGAAGAACTATGGTGCCCAGCACCCTAGTCTCTCTCAATGGGGCCCAAATTGGAATTGGGGCAGGAGTCATATCTCTCCGATGGGAATTTATAACTGTGGCTCCACATGACCATTAGAGGTCAACCTAATTAGTAATTTACCTAGATACCCCTATATAGAGACATTTGATCAACCTAATTTTATCTATCCAATCTAAGAAATCAATTCCTATCACTCTTGCATCTGTGAAGCATTCACTATCAAGCATTTTTAGAGATCTTCAAGGCTGCATATTCATCATTCAACCATTATGGAGCAAAATTACAACATTCACACACAATCATGTGTGTAATAAGTATTTTTTCATATGCATGCCATTTCATACAACATATGTGATTACACTAAAAGAACAAAGAATCATAATCAAGAATTGCAAATCTAAGGTATATCTTTCTAGTATTTATTTCAGTATTTACATTATTTCACTCAAGGTTAATTCTTAAACTAGGGGTTTCACTTAAGCAAACCCATTCCCAAAAATTTCCCCTCATTTCACAATGTCTAGGAATAGGTACAGAGCTACATTTTGGAGGAACGACAAGATTCACAGAGATGAATAGGTTCCCCTTTGGACGGTGAAAAGTTGGGAGGACCAAGGCGGCCACCACCACAATCCTAAAAATTCAAGATGAATTTTGGGGAGTATATTTGAATCATATTCCTTTGATTAGATCCATGTTTGTGGCTTTGTGCGACAACTATAGCTCACTGTTTATGCCTGACCTCTTCAACAATTTACCATTTTACCCTAATACTTTACAATTAAAAAAAAAACACAATTCAATCTTAGGGAAAGAAGGGCCCCATTGAGGAGGCCTGAAATCTGATTAGAATATTGGTCTATTAGGACTAGATCTATCAAATTCCTATCTCTCCCTAATGTGATGGTAATTAATCAAAATTAGAATTTTTACCACATTCTTATGGTGAAACCCTAATTTTCACCCATTACATTTTGGTGAACCCAAATCCTTACACCCCTATTTCTGATTTGTGTTTTTAGATCTTATTTGTGACATTTTAATTTTCAAATTTGCATTCATAGATCTTATTTTTAATCAAATTACATAAATTTAGAGGTTAAATTCCTAAAAACCCTAATTATTTTGGTTAATTTGATTTGTGGGTTTCATAATTTGTGACTTTTATTTTCAGATCTAATCTTAGACATTCATAATGGCACTTAATAGATCTGATTTATTTTCCATTTCACATATGATCACATTTCTTTTCACTTATATTATCATAATCATGTATTGAATAATGGTTTATTTCATTTCAGTTTTCTTCGTTTCATCCATAGCACTTTGGCATATTGAATTTTTAGAATTTCCAAGTTACTTCCTATTAATCAATTAAATCTCAAAGCTTTTATCCATGATTCATGTTGTTTTATAGTGATATTTTTAGGAAAATGCATTACATATGTATATAACACAAAATATTTTGTAGATCCTAATCCTAGATATGCTTATGAAAAACCTAATACTTGTACCTCTCGTAGGGTATCTCATGTGAATGAAATTAGAGATAATAATCCTATTAATGATATCTCTAATGGAGATCAATAATTGAAGAGCAACATGGCACCATCTTCTTCTCATACACATACCCTAGCAGAAGGGGGGCAAGGTCAAAATATTGGCGATTCAATCTATCTAGATCCCCCTTATTCTCCTAGAGCCTATTTTAACCATAAAAAACTTTGTAGAGAAGATTATGTTGTGCATTTCATTCATGATCTATCTCCCCATATAACATTAAGTAAAGATGTGGCCTTATATGCTAAGGATATTCCCTCCCAACCCATCAAAGAGGATATGCATGATGATAGAAAGGAGAATCTCCCTACATAAGATATTCCTTCTTCATCTACTTTTCCCTTTGTTCCTTATACATACACTTACACTAAATTTTTTAAAGAGATTCATTATAATACTCCTTTTCAATTAAAAATTTCTTATAGGAGTGTCTATAACATAGTATCAAGAATCCCCTAGAGTGGCTAGTACTAATATTCAGGAAGTCTTTGATTCGGATATGAAAATGGAGGATAGTGGGAGTGCCAAACATTTTGATGACCCTAATTACAAGTTGGTTGAAGAAGGTGATCTGTTAGTCACCCTTGGAACTAGCAAGAATCCCTGCAGATGGGTGGCCAGTAAATATAAATCAACTAACAAGCTGATTTCTGATCTTATAAAAAGAAGAAGCTTGCGGTTAAGGACTATGGTCCCAAGACCCTGTACCAGGGAATTAAATTGGACATTCCTCTTAATGTCCTACAGGAAAAATAGGGGACTTTGCCTAAAGAAGCGTATATTGGGTTACAGAAGAATAAAACTCCAATGAACCTAGTGATGGAAGCGACTAGAAGCCAGGAGAGCTGCTAGAAGTGGGTGGAGAAGGAAATTGATACCTTGAAAGAGGGGATTAAGAAAATAATAGATATCTTCACTGCTATGCCTAAGCCTAGCAAATCTAAGAAGCTCATGATCATGACCCAGACGCTCTCCCAATATGTCGAGGTTATTAAATACAACCATGAACAAAGAATTGAAAAGGTAGAACAATCTATGGTGGAGATAAAGAAAAACCTCAAGAACTTGGTCGATATAAGCAATGAGGCCATGAATAATAATATGGAGGGGCTCAAAAAGATCAATGCCATGGTTGCAGAGTATAGATCCATTCACAATAAACCTAAAAAAGATCTTGGGGGTGAAGACATTATTGCTGGTAGCAACAAAACCACAGACCCTATCTCCAGGACCAAAAGTAGGAGCAACAATAAGGGCACCTCCAGGTTTATTATGGAGGAATTGGACCATCCAGAAGAACAAGGAGCTAGTGCACTCTCTTAATTGAGTGTTTCTATTTTGTTGTTTGTGTCTCTTTTTGCTTTCGTGTTTGTTCTGGGGTACTCCCCTATTTTGTTGTTGGTTTCTGTTTGGTTGGCTGATGGCCAGTTTCTGTAAAACTTGGTTTCGATTCCATGTAAAAACCATTTATATTTATCAAAAACATAATATCAAAACAAGGTTTTAGAGGACAAGGACTTAGAAAATTTCAATAAGGAATCAAAGTCCCTATAAACCCTCCTACGCAAACTAGTATTGAAGGTCTAGGATATTCTCGTCGTTCACCTATGGATGATCTGTTGTCACTTGCATGAAGATTGCATTAATGAACTTTTATGTTGTCATTGATGTCAATTATAACTGATAATGATGTTGTAATAGTATTGTTTTGCAACCAGTATGAGAGCTTGTGAAGGAAACCGGTATTACTAGAGAGGAAGTGAGATCAATCGGTAAACCCTACTTGTTGATATGTTAAACCCTAACCAATGGAGCTTGGTGAATTGGTTGTATTGGTTTATGATTAAATGATGAGTGGTAATGATTATGCCATGTATGCATGTTGTATGAGAATATTTTCAAATGGTTTTTGGTGCATAGAGATAATGGTTTTATATTGGGAATGTGCAAGTTCATTGCATGTAATGGAAATCACGTGATGAGTTACAAAGTTTAATGAAGCAATGATCAAGGAGTGGTCAAGGTTGTCTTGAATGATGTGCAATGATTACTATGTAATCCAATGGTCATACTTGAACCAATTTGTTTGTAATCTCTATGAGATCTCAGGTTTGTGATGTGTTATTGAACTATTATTTTGTTTATAAGGTCGATGAGTTGTTTTGTTGTAGTATTGGAAATTTT
This sequence comes from Cryptomeria japonica, assembly GCF_030272615.1. Lineage (NCBI taxonomy): Eukaryota > Viridiplantae > Streptophyta > Pinopsida > Cupressales > Cupressaceae > Cryptomeria > Cryptomeria japonica. Next base: position 536,904,152 of record NC_081409.1, read on the forward strand.
GGTTGAATGTAAGAGTGATTGGTTGCTGAGCCAGATGATGTATTTGCAGTATGTGTAAAGGAAAATAGGAGCATGAAAAGGATATGATCAAGCATAGTAGCGCTATTCACCAAATCGGCAAGCCCTTGTTATTCTCTAACAATTACAATAGTCAAATCCTTTAACCAGGTAAGCTCTAACAAGCTTAGTGTTATCTAAATCCTCTAACCAGGTGATCCATTAGCTTGGATTTCAAATCCTCTACCGAGGTTACTCCTAATAGGATATTGCTTCTAATAGGGAATTATAGTCAATCCCTTAACTGGGTGGTCCCTAATAGGATTTGTTGTTAACATGACTTATTGTAAAGCTTTAACAGGCTTGGCTCCTAACAGGGCGAACTTCAGAAGTGTTCAAAATACTTGTGGGTATTAATCCTCACTGTGGTTTTTCCCATTTGGGTTTCCATGTCAAAATCATTGTGTCAAGTGGTGAATGTTTTTTGTGGTTATGTTTGATATGGTTAATTTTCTTAACAACTAAATCCCACTTAGATATGATATGATGACTAGAAGCAATTTGAAATGAGATTTTACTTTTGTCAATAAAGTATTTGGATGTTTTGGTTAAAAGGTTTTGAGAGTTTCAGAGTTGTTTTACTATTATTCTGTTATAATAGTCAACCGGTTTACTTGATAGTGATATTGCAATTTGATAGTTCTGTGTTTGAACCAGTCAGTTCTAAGTTTGTCTTGAGAGGTTGTTTTTGTTTGGTGAAAAGTTTGTGTCAATTTTCTATCTACTGATTCACCTCCCCCTCTCAGTACTTGATCAGATCTTTATTGATTCATCATACCATCAATTAGTATCAGAGCGTTTCAGGTCCTCTAAGGTCTAGGCCTAACAACTTGAGGTAAAGATCTTATAGAACATGATGAAGAAAGAAGGCTTGAAGTTTAATAGAGAAAACTACATAATATGGAGTGATAGAATAAATATCTATATCAAGAGTCTAGGAAGTCAATACTAGGAACATGTTGGTACTCAATATGTTGCACCTAGTGGCACTATGTCTGATAATAAAAAGAAAGAGCAACAAGAAATAGTTGGTGAGATCAAGAGTGTTGGTGGTAAAGTGGAGGATGCCACAGTGGTTAGTAAGGTGTTGAGAACCCTTCTACTGGTCTATGCTATTCAAGTTGCAGCCATTAAGGAGTTAAAGTCTATTGATAAAACTAAGGTAACTCTTGACTCCATCATTGGTAAGCTTACTACATTTGAATTAAATGGTTATGATGGTAGTGTTCAGAAATCTGAATCTACATTTAGAGATTCAGTTTCTAACCCTCCTATGAGGAAAAGCAGAGATGTCACTCATAGTTATGAATCTATATCTAGTAGAGAAGTTGATGATGAAGACAGTTTGATTGAGCTTGAAACATTGTTGGCCAAGCGGTTTCCCAGAGGTACTGGTAAGCACAGAGGTAAATTACCTTTAAAATGTTTTGCATGTAACAAGATTGGACACATTGTTGCTAACTGTCCTAATGGTGACAATGAGCACAAGCGTGAGAAGTAAAAGAAGTACAAAGGAAAAGACAAAAGATATTGTCTCATTGCAGTTGATGGTGGTATCACTGATGAGGAATCTAAGGGAGATGCTAATGAAGACATTGTCTTTGTAGCCATTAAATAGGAGACATCTAATCATAAAGCATTAGTTTCTCACATGGATAGTTCTAATGATTGGATCATTAATAGTGGTTGTTCACACCACATGACCAGTGACTAGAGTAAATTTCTTACTTTGAAGGAATTTGATGGAGGGGTTGTGAGATTTGGAAATGACTCACCCTACATGGTAAAAGGAAAGGGAACCATTTCTCTTAATGGAAAGAGTAGTGTAGATGATGTCTACTGGGTTGAAGGATTAAAGAACAATCTTTTAAGTGTAGCTCAACTCAATGACAGAGGTTATCTAGTGAAATTCAAGAATGGAATGTGCAAAATCTATGGGAGCAAAGGTGAACTAATTGCAACCGACAAGCAGACAAAAGGTAACCTGTTTCACTTGAATCCTAAAGTCAACAATTGTTTAATTGCTAAAGTAGATGATAGTTGAATTTGGCATCGGAGATTTTGTCATATAAATTTTGATAACATTGTTAAGGTCAGTAAGTCCAAGTCGGTAAGAGGTTTTCCTTAGTTGGACAAACCGATGAATGCTCTACGTAAGGAATAATAGTTAGGAAAGATGACATCCTCAACTTTTAAGAGAAAATCTTTTTCAGAAGAACATTTGTTAGATTCAGTTCATACAGACCTTTGTGGACCAATAAGGACTAAAAGTATTCAAGGTGACAGATATTTTATGATCTTCACTAATGATTGCTCAAGAATGATGTGGATCACATTCTTGAAGGACAAAACAAAAGCCTTTAGTAATTTCAATTCATTCAGGGCCTTAGCTAAAAAGGAAAGTGGTAAGAAGATAAAGTGTCTGAGGACTGATCAAGGTGGTGAATTTACTTCAGAGGAATTCACTAGATATTGTGAAGATAATGGAATCAAGAGGCAACTTTCTGCACTAAGGACACCACAGCAAAATGGTATTGCAGAGAGGAACAGCTGCTCAATTGTTGAAGCTGGTAGAATGATGCTTATACAAGGAGAAGTAGCAAAAACTTTCTAGAGAGAAGCTGTCAGCAGAGTTGTCTACACTATGAACCAGATATTGGTAAAGAGAGGCAAGGATAAAACTCCTTATGAATACTGGTATGGTAGATCACGTAATGTCAGTTATTTTAAGGTTTTTGGTAGTAAATGTTTTATCAAGAGAGGTGACTATGTTAGTAAGTTTGAGGCTAAAAGTGATGAAGGAATATTCCTTGGTTACTCCACCAAGAGTAAGGCCTACAAATATTACAACAACTGGACATAGAGAATCATTGAAAGTGTTGATGTTTGAGTGGATGAGTATCTTCAATTCTTGGGAGAAACCAGTAAAGAGAAAAATGATGAAGAACCCTGCATTCTAATTTTGGAACTAGATTTGGTGAAGCCAGAAGCTGGTGAAGTGAATGTTGTTGGACCAATTCAATCGAAATAGTGTGATTCGGAAGAATAGGATGATAGTGAAGAAAAAGAACCTGAAGGTAATGATTATGTTATTCCAAGGTATGTGAGACTCAATCATAATACTGACCAGATTACTGGAGATAAAGATGTTGGAGTGTTAACCAAAAGAAGAATTAGAGAATTCTTGCATGATCTCCACTATTGAGCCTAGAACTGCTAAGGAAGTATTTGGAGATGATCACTAGATTAAAGTTATGGAGGAGGAGCTTGACCATATTGAGAAGAACAGTAAATGGACCCTAGTACCCAAACCAGTGAACAAAAATATGATAGGTACTAAATGGGTATTCAGGAATAAACTGAATGAAGATGGAGTAGTAGTTAGAAACAAAGCTAGGTTTGTACGCAAAGGTTATGCACAGGAAGAAGGTGAAGACTATGGTGAAACATTTGCACCAGTTGCTAGATTGGAAGGTGTTAGGACTCTACTTGCATTTGCAGCATATAAGGGATTCAAAGTATATCAGATGGATGTGAAGTTAGCATTTCTATATGGAATATTGGAAGAAGTATACATTGAGCAGCCAAATGGTTATGCTTTGATTGATGCAAAAGATATGGTGTGTAACTTGCACAAGGCACTATACAGTTTAAATCAAGCACCGAGAGCATGGTATGAAAGGCTACATTCACACCTGATGAAGATAGGTTTTTAGATAACTAGTGAAGACAACAATATATATCTCAAATCTGAAGGAGATAAGATACTGGTTAGTGAAGCGTTTGTGGATGATATCGTATTTGGAGGAAACGATGACATGAGTGGTGACTTTGCAAATGAAATGAATAGTGAATTTGAAATGTCTCTAGTAGGAGAAATAAAATTCTTTATAGGTTTGCGAATTCAAAAGATGAAGAGTGTTATTTTTATCACACAGTCCAAGTATGTGAAAGAGGTATTGAAGATATTTGGAATGAGTGACTGTAAACCAGTTGGGATACCAATGGTTATAGGTTGTAAACTATCTAAGGAGGATGAAGTCACATCTATTGATGAAAAAGAGTACAGGTCAATGATAGGGAAATTGCATTATGTTGTTCACAACAGACCAGATATTTCTCTTGTAGTTGGTTTAGTTGCTAGATTCTATAAAAATATAAAGGAGACATACTTGATAGCAACCAAGAGGATATTCAGATATTTGAAAGGTACTATTGACTATGGATTATGGTATCCATATGCAAGTAACTTTGATTTGAAGGTTTATACAGATGCAGATTGGGCAAGTAATGTTGATGATAGGAAGAGCACAACCAGTGGTGCATTATTTCTTGGAGGAAGACTTGTATCATGGAGCAACAAGTAGAGTTGTATATCATAGTCCACTATTGAAGATGAGTATGTTGCAGCATATATGAATTATACCTCGGCAATTTGGATGAAACACATTCTAGAAGGATTCAAGCTGAAGATTACAGATCCTGTAAAGATTTTACATGACAACACCAGTGCAATAAATATTTCAAAGGACCCGATGTTGCATGCTAGAACCAAGCATATTGAGCTGAAATATCATTTCTTGAGAGAAAAAGTGCAAAGTAAAGATGTGTTATTGGAGCATGTATCTACCAAGGAGTAGCTAGTAGATATCTTTACTAAAACTTTTCCTAAGACTACTTTTGAGTATCTTAGAGTTCGGCTAGGGGTTGTTCCCCTACATGAGGTCAATTGAGCATGATGTGGAATACATCAGGCCCGGAGCTAATTGAAGAATATTGAAGAAGGATTGGTGTAGAGTGGAGTTATTCCATGGGGGGAGCATCAAGTTGCAGGTTGATGTTGCAAAATAGTGAAGAATGGCACTGTATGTTTTACTTTCACTTTGGAATTGTTGTCAAAGGGGGAGAAGAATTGTATGATTGACAGAGAGAAGATCTATAGCTAGTTACCAGCTAAAGACATGGAGACTCAGTTGAAGGAGAATACATGGTAAAATGTAAACCAGGATTCCTATTCACAATCATAGCAATCAAGGGTATCGATACTTGTATTTCCATCAATACCAAAGGGGGAGATTGTTGGCACTTGCATGAAGATTGCATTGATGAACTTTTATATTGTCATTGATGTCAATTATAACCAGTAATGATGTAATAATGTTGTTTTACAACCGATAGGAGAGCATGTGAAGGAAACCGATATTACTAGAGAAGAAGTGAGATTAACCGGTAAACCCTACCTATTGATATGCTAAACCCTAACCGATATAGCTTGGTGAATTGATTGTATTGGTTTATGATCAAATGATGAGCGGTAATGCTTATGTCATGTATGCATGTTGTATGAGAGGAGTTTCAAAAGGTTTTTGGCATGTAGAGATAACAGTTTTATATTGGGAATGTGCAAGTTCATTGCATGTAATGGAAATCACGTGATGAGTTACAAAGTTCGATGAAGTGGTGATCAAGGAGCAGTCGAGGTCATATTGAATGATGTGCAATTATTACTATGTAATCCAATGGTCATACTTAAACTGATTTGTTTGTAATCTCTATGAGATCTTAGGTTTGTGATGTGTTACAGACCTATTGTTTTGTTTATAAAGTCGATGAGTTGTTTTGTTGTAGTGTTGGCAATTTTAATTGAATGTAAGAGTGATTGGTTACCGAACCAGATGATGTATCTGCAGTATGTGTAAAGGCAAATAGGAGCATGAAAAGGATATGATCATGCAGAGTAGTGCTATTCACTAGATCAGTAAACCCCTGTTGTTCTCTAACAATTACAACAGTCAAATCCCTTAACAGGTTAAGCTCTAACAAGCTTAGTGTTATTTAAATCCTCTAACTAGGTGATCCATTAGCCTAGATTTAAAATCTTCTAATGAGGTTACTCCTAATAGGGTATTGCTTCTAATAGGGCATTATAATCAATCCCTTAACCGGGTGGTCCCTAACAAGATATGTTCTTAACAGGACTTATTGTAAAGATTTAACAGGCTTGGCTCCTAACAGGGTGAACTTCAAAAAAGTTTGGAATACTTGTGGGTATTCATCCCCACCGTGGTTTTTCCCATTTGGGTTTCCACGTCAAAATCATTGTGTCAAGTGGTGAATGTTTTTGTGGTTATGTTTGATATGGTTAATTTGCTTAACAACTAAACCCACTTAGATATGATATGATGACCAAAAGCAATCTGAAATGAGCTTTTACTTTTGTTAGTAAAGTATTTGGATGTTTTGGTTAAAAGGTTTTGAGAGTTTCAGAGTTGTTTTACTATTATTCTGTTATGACAGTCAACCAGTTTACTTGATAGTGATATTGCAATTTGATAGTTTAATGTTTGAACCAGTCAGTTCTGAGTTTGTCTTGAGAGGTTGTTTTTGTTTGGTGAAAATTTTATCTCAGTTTTCTATCTACTGATTTACCCCCTCCCCCCCCCCTCTCATTAGTTGACTGGATCCTTATTGATTCATCATACCATCATGATCTCCTCAGAATTGATAAATTTAAGGAGTATCTTGCAAGTCATCAAAATTATCGTCCATCTAAAGGTGCTTCTTCCTAAAACACTCCTTTTTGTTCATATCATCAAACTCATGAACATCATGCTAATGATTGTCCAGATTTTTAAAAAACTATAAAAGAACTAGTTGATCATGGAACCATTAAAATCATAGATGACAATCCATCTTCTTATAACAACCCTTTTCCTACATCACAAGAGACAAGACCTAATCCCATTGATGACCAAGAGAAATTAGCTACTAGAATCTTTTGGAGATTGAAGTATGATAAGAATATTGTCTTTCCTTTCCTTAAAATTAATCACAATTATAAGCATAAGGAAGGTGATGCACATTATCTTTTTCATCGTAGTTATTCTCATTCTCTTTGAAATTGTAAAGAAGTTGAAACATTTGTCCAAGAACAATATGATAGAGCTCACATGGCTCTTACAGCCGATCTTGCACTCCATTCACCCTTCATGTTGCTCATCACCCTATGACACTAGTAGTTAAATTAATTAAGGTATATTTGTCATAATGGGTGATGATTTTTCAATTACAATCATCTTGGGGCAGCAACATAATTCATTCTTGCCTCTATTCTTGGGGGGAAAGAATCTTATCCTATTTCTTCTCTCTATCTGAGGTTTCACTCTTCCCTTTAGGGGTTGCATTTTTCATAGTTTTATTTCCTTTCCTACTTGAAATGGTACGTCTCTTATAGATAATCTCTCCTCAGGGGATTTTGTGATCATTCATCTAATTCTTTCCTTATCTCTTTGAAGATTACCTTTTCTTTAGAGTTATATTTTATATATCTTTATGTCTTTTCTTCCATTGAATGTTTCTTCATGTGAGGACATTGTGCATTTTCTTATGTATAACCTCTCCTTAGAGGTTGCGTAATTCTTCTCATTGTCCCTACACTTGGGGGGCATTGATCTCTCTTATACTTTATAAGGATCCACTTTTCCTTTGTTGAGTGGTGTTTGCTTATGATTTGATGTTATTCCTTGTGTGATGTTGTTTTCTCAAGGATTCTCTCTTATGAAAGAGGTGTGTATCCTTGACTACAACCTCTTTTACACTTGGCAATGTATATATATTATGCTTACCCCTCACATTGGGTCAAAAGTGTGCCATCCTTCATCAAGAATCCCTTTCACTTATGAATAGGAGGAAGGTTGACATTCTTGTTCTCCTTCCCTTGTTTTGGTAGAAGATGTTATGTTTGTTCAAGAAACTCCTCTTGGCAGTAAATTTCTTTGAGCAAAGATCTCTTCCCCTCCAAGGATTCTCTTTACACTTATTGCAAGATATATCTTTTTCAAATATCTTATCCTCACTTGTAAGAGTATTCCCTCTTTAGCTTTGATTTATGAACATTGTTGTATAAAAGGATATATTCTTGGTATTGAAGGTGGGTATCCTTGTTTCTATCTTTCTTGAGACATAAACATAGGGATATGTTGACATCTAAAGGGGGGGGGCATACATATTGCCCTCTTTGTGCCATACTGTACTATATTTTTGCATGTCTTAAATAGGGTATTCATTCTCAAAATTAGATAAAACAAACTCTTACACAAGATGCATCATGCCCAAAACCAAACACAACATTTCTATATGTCTTATACAAGGTGCACATTCTCGAAACCAGAGTAAACAAACTCTTACATGAGATATCCTTGAAACTAGGCATATATTTGTCTTACATCGGGTTACACATTCTCGAAATAAGATCAAACAAACTCTTACATGATATGTTCCTGATACCAGACACACATTTGCAGTTGCATTTTATGTCTTCCACAAGTTGTTCCATGCTCAAAACTAGAGAAAAAAACCTCATATATTGGATGCTTAACACATGAAACCAGAAATAACTTGCAAACATAGCAGGATGAGTGAAACTAGCAAAACACAACTAGATTATTCCTTCTCTCCTTCACAACATGGATCACCTAGAAAAACACATCTAGAATGTGTATCCATGTCTTCTCTCATTCTTCTTCTCATGGGTCACCTAGAAACTTGAAATCTTGTCTCTATTGCTGCTCCAAAGCTTGAAGGAAGACTAAAAAAATGCTCAATTGCTCTTGAATACTTGATCTCTTGAATGCCCAGATGCTTGATTGAATTACATGATGTGTCAAATGTGAGGAGAAATCCCTCTTATATACATGCTAGTGGGTTTAATTGACTGATTTTCTGACTTGATTTGACATGGGGGGATTTTATCGCTCTAATTTGTGATTAGCCAAAGGGAGGGACCCCAAGATAGGTCTCAAATAGGGGATCCTGAGTTGCCATGCCTTGGTCCTAGGGAGAACAAGGGCACCACACTTTGTTCCTACCCTATTTTGGGGTAGGATCAAGGTGTAGGCAGAGTGCTATGTTGAATTGCAATGTATTTTTGATGTGCATGAGCATATTCAGGTCTCGAATCAGGCTGAGGGATGCAAACACTAAGGCAAAGACCCAAATGCAGTCGAAAATTGCAAGGGGTGCAATTTTAGGATGTTACAATGTCTTTTGCATTATCCAACCATTGACCCTTAACACTTTTAATAGAATGGGTTACCTAAGTGCCTCACTTTAACCGAGTTATGAAATAATTTTGTATTATGATCACCTTCTTTGAGTCAATATTCTCTGAATTTTTGTTGACAAAAAACCTCTTCCCTAGCAAAAAAGTGCACACAATTCTATTGTTTTAGACAAGAATTTATGTACTAAATCTTTTTCAAAAAAAAAAAAAGCCTTGTTACCTTTTCTAATAGGCGCATTCAACCACCAATGTTTAATTGGGTCTTTAAAACCTTATGCTTGAAGCCACACATTTTTAAACGTGAAGGGGCACCTGATTGGGATGGCATGTCCTTGTAAGAGTAGAGATTGGATAATGGTATAATCTTATGAAATAAAGGATCTTGGCCTCCAAAACCACTGGATGGTCCACCCACTTCCCCACTAGAATAAACGGTCCATTTTTTCATCAATGTTAAAAAAATATGGCCTCCAATTAGTCCAAGTGAAAGCACCATTGTTAAATTTGACTTCCATCAGTCCATTACTATTAACAAAGTTTTTAAAAACCATTTTTAGTGTCCCAAAGCATCCTCTACCTCCACTCTTTTTTGAAACTTCAAGGGTTGCATTGAAATCACCTCCTAAGATTTAAATATTGTTACCATAATCCTAAATAATCCTCGATAGATGCTACCAAACCTCCCTTTTCTAACCAATGTCTATAGGGTCATACACATTAATAAAAATCATCTCACCTATAATATCCTTGGGGATAAGATTGAACAATTTCCAACCTATTTTGCATAATTAACTTTGCCTTGACTATAACTGGATTCCAAAAGAATCCAAGGCCCCTAGGTGTCCCTTTTGCTTCCATAAAGCAACTATTCTAGAACTTCAAACTTCTCAAAACCTCTCTACCTCCACAACACTAAGTTTTGTCTCCTCAATCAAAACTAAATTTGGTCATGTCTAATAAAAACAATTCTTGATCAAATGCCTCTTGTCAGAGGCATTGCAACCCTTGGCATTCTATGATATGGTTTTCATGGCTACTCGGGAAGAGAAAAAAAGCCCTTCTCAGATCTAAGTTTTCTCTAGCCTTTAGCACTCCCCACAATTTCTAGTTTCATTTTGATTGACTTAGGATCTCTTGATTTATTCTCTCCTACTTTCACTTTATCAATATTATATTTAGTCTGACTAATTGTTCCTTTATTCAATATACCCTCCACATCCCTTAGCCCTAAAATATCCTCATCTTTCAAAAGATAGAGATCATAGGTATCTCTACCCTCCATGTTTGGGGAGATGAGTTCCAAGGCACCCCCCTTTCCTTTGGAAAATGGATTCTTCTCTAGAGACACATCTCATCCTCCAACTCTTCTGGCCTAACATTGATTAATTCTTTTGGTTAAAAACATTAACATGCCCTAAATGTTCCAAGAAATATAGTACCAAACCCATTTCTGGTTGAGAGTCATTCACCACTTGAGGTGAGCAATGAAAATTGTGTGATTCCATTGCTTTCCTCGCTCATTCCTCTACCTGAACTAAAGGCCTTCACTCCTCCTCGATGCATCTATTGGGTTTTGTCTCACCCACCTCAATATCCTTCTTTTGCAACACCTCCATATGCCTATTTTCCTCATTATGAATGTGATACTCTTCATGAAGAACCACCTCCTAAAATATAGGATGGTCCAATTGGGTTTGGTTCTCCTTCAAGATGTCTTCTAATTATTTCTCTATTTCTTCATAAGGGTAAACTTCAACCAAGGCCTCCACCTCCTGATCCACAGAAAACCTTGCTTCCTTGTTTGACAAATAAGGTTCGCCCACATCGATATTGAATTGGTTGACATTAGAGAGGCTATCTCCAATACCTTTACTAAGATTTTCCAACTTGTTTGGTATGAAATTTTCCTCTTGACCTTTCCGTTTCTTGTTTACCACATATTCTTCCACTGAATGTCCCAAACCTTTACTAGATGAGTATTTTTCAATGATTTCTTCTACTTCTATTTGTTCCCAACAAAAGCCTTCTATCATTCTTATCTCTATCACCTTTAGTAGAGAGGGGTGATATCTCCAAATTATACAAATCTCGGCATACATGCCATACTTTTTTTTTCCAAAGCCTCATCAACCTTAATGAATTTACCAATTTTATTACCAATGATTTTTAGGGTCTCCATCTACCAATATTCCTAAGGGAGATTGTAGAGATGCATACAAACTAAAACTTCTTCAATAGTAGCCTTGTTGGGGTTGAAGTTTGGACTCCAATATTTGATGAAAAATCCCATGCCTCCCATAAGGAAGCGGTCATTATTTATTATGCATTACTTTTCCCTTGTATTTTCACATATCACCAAATAAATAACCATTTGGTAGGGTTTTAAAATGAAATTATTACCCTATTGTCCATCGCACTATTTATCAACCCTAGTGAAGGTCATCCAATCTCTATCTCACTTCATGAAGAAAGTCATATCATGTAGCATATTAACATTTGTTTTCCATGCTTCACCATCTATCTGGATAGATATCACTTTATCTTTATTTGTTTTAATGTGCACCTTTTCCCTCAATTTTGCACTAACCTAATCCTTTAGGAACCACATTTTATCCTCAACTTTTTTAAAGCCTCCTTTTGACCGAAAATATATATTTGCAAACCCTCACTAATTTGAGAATTTGGAACATGCTTTGAGAGGTATCATTGTTTACCCTAGATGGGTGACTACCTTCCCTTTATCTAATCCTCCCAAGCCTGACGAGGGGGCACCAAACAAGATTTTGAAATTTTTATTTAGATACCCTCCATGAAATTTTGTTGTTCATCGATACCTAGACCCCTTGTTGATGATTTTTCTTGCTACCCTCAATCCTAAGAGGAATTATAAAACATAAGCATGGGATTAAGAACTTAGGTCATATATTTGACTCTATCCTTAGATTGAGGACAAGAAAACACAATATTAACAAGCCTAGAAAAACCTTCTTCACTTTGAGCTCCACCAAACTCAGGAGGATATTCCGAATTAACATGTTCATAAAATATTATTAACTCATCCCTAAAAAGAAACTATTGGTCGTTAATGGTGGATAATTCTTAGATTCATAAACAATGGTTCTCATAATTCACCATTATCTAATATTAATCCCATTTCTTTCAGATTATCACTAAGAATAATTAAATTAGCATCTTTATTTTATATTCCCAAAAGGTAAGTACATATTATCCTTTTGTATGTGGCCCCTTCTCTAAACGTTCATCATAGGAATACGCTAGAGGTATAAATAATTAAAACACAAAACAAAAACATGAAGGAAACAAGATTTTGTGAATGTTTTGAAATTCTTCTGAGTTGGGTTTTTAAAATTCATGGATCAATGCCTAACCCAAGGTGTAGAGTCAAACCCACATCCAAATGAAAACATCATACAACATTTTACCTTAATTAGTGAGCATTTATGGCATTAATACCTAAACACATCCCCTGTTGTTATTACAAAAATCATTCTTACAAATCTATACTCTATTCATAAACCTACTGTAACTTGTATGCAAGAATTCAATCTCTTCCTTGAAAAGAACCCACAAATAGAATTACACATTCACAAGATTTTTGTAAAGACGAATAACAAAATCCTTGATATTATTATTCATGTAGGATGGAGAAATGTAATATGGAGATGATTCCTGCAAATTTTCCATGATAGTTCATGAACTAATTGACATTATTGAAGAAAATATTTACATTATTTATTGTTTAAGACTCATTCCCCCAACCTAATACTGTTACTACCCTTTTTAGGAGAAACCCCAAAATTCTCCACTGACTAGAATCCTTTTTTACAGCCCTAGAATTCCTTTTATAACAGAAAGGGATGCAACAAGCTTTAGGCTGTTTACAACTAGCATGTTTTCACTTGATACATATTTGCTTTATACACGTGAAAAATAAATATTCCCAATATAAAATCTAAAACGAAAATAGACAACTTATCAGACTATTCACATTAGAAGTCAACCTAGTGAAGAATAAATGTCATTGAAGACCAACTTCTTAAGTCACGCCACCATCACATTGTTGATGATATTGGGGATACAAGATTCTCACTATACAAACTAGAAGAGGAGCTCAAAGAGAAATTTTTTAATCAGAACAAGGGGTCCAACTTTAGCTATCAATTTAAATAGGCTCTTTTCTAGAGCCAACTCTCCCCTATCCTCATTATTCTCCTCCCCATGCCCCTTGTCTCTTAGTCATCAAACGATGAAGGGATGAAGGTAGGTATATTTTGAAATGCCTTTTGCAATTATAGATGCCTTTCACTGTCCCTTTAACTACCTTTTGCATTTTAAATATCCCTTTAGCTACAAAGCAATTTACTATAACATTCTCCATAGGGTGTCATTGAACTTATATTTTGTAAGTACACGGTCTATTTTTTGCATATAGGCACTCCATTTCTAAAACTAATCTCAAACAAGCATAAAAGGAAATACTAATAATTATGCTTGACCAATTCATCAGTCACCGACTTAGGAAAAAACTTGACACTCTGAATTCAGAAGCTCTAAATATAGCCATGCACACTGTACCATGCATATAAAACATCTTTTCTACTTTTTGTCCTTTCAAATGATCTGAACTTATCTGTTATGATTACTGAACCACTAGTTCAATTATTCCTTCAGGAATATTCCATCATCCATACCCATGTAACTTTTCATGCCACTGAAGCTCTTTCTTGAGCTTGTCACACATAAGGTATTTTGATTATCTGGACTGGTGACAATCTTCTACAATGATTCACCAAGAACTTCTTATTTTTCAACCATATAACTCACATTCCCGACCTACTCCTTTGTCAATGTGTTTGCATGCTATTCCTCTAAATCTTATTTGTTGATCAAAAAGCATTGATGACCATCGGTAAGATTTGAATCTCCTTGACTTTATCATTTGAGCTTGATGAGAGGCATCTAGAGCTTCACTGAGTATATCTGATGACTCTCGATTTCAACATCACCAATCTTTCTCTTCCTTTCTCGACTACTCATCAAAATCCCATAAGATGTCCCATTGAGTCTCGATTTGAAACATTGGACCTTTCATTTGCAAATAGAACACCCTTTGGTCATTTTACTTGGGAACTTTCTCAAGAGAGGGAAAGCCTCTTAACGAGTCCCGATTCTTCTACATGTCATCCTATCATCACCCTTCTCGAAGGCTCACTTAAGCACAAAGAAAACATTATCAAGCTCTGAGTGCTTTGACTCTTGTACTTCATCCCTAAGACATGGGACTCCATGAGATCTTTTAAACGTCTCACAAAGTACATGAGTTGACACTACCTCTGCAAAAGATAACACCACTCAAAGCTCGGTGAGATGATTTTCTTTATCTCACCGAGTCCCAAGCAACCCCTTGGAATACCACCCCATTGTCACATCAAATGGAACTTGGACACTCGGCAAGGAATCTAAAACATCTTGATGTGTGTCGGGGTTATTAAAACTGAGGCCAACTTTAAAACAACATAAAGCACGTGTAGATAAGTCATGTCCCTCGGACATCGTGGAAAGGGGCCCAACACTAGGCTTAGGATATTCAAACACTATGAGGGGTAAAAAAGACTTAGGATACATCATATGCAATATTTACTAGCTAAAATGAACACACTAGGACATGGGGTTAGTGGTGAACAATTAAAAACCCATGAAAGAACAACTTAAGTCAAGGGTGATCGGAAAAGGAGGTCACTGGGAAAACATAAAAAACCTGCCAAAGGGAAATTTGAAAGCACTTTTAAAACCAAGGTGAGGTTTAAATCCAAACCCTAAGGCATTTTGTAAAATATTTTTCAAAGGCATATCAATGTTCCTAATCCTAATTTTCACATGTGCACCAAAAATTTCTTCTAAATTTGGGGGTGCTAACCACGGCTCTAGTTGAGGATGTATGCCCCTTACGAGCATTGCAATAATTTAGATCTTTGGTAGAAGTAGATCGAGAATCTTGTCAATTGGTACCTTATTCATAATTAAACAAAAAAATCAGATCCATTCTTCAATTGGCGGCCTCGAGCCAAAATTTACCTATATCAAACATCTGACTTTCATCACATATGAGTAGCACTAGCTTGTATTTATCACTGATAAGCATACAAGTGAACACAAAACCACTAACCCTTTCCAAACCAGCATTGCACTCATCATCATTAGTGTTTTTTTTATAATTATGCAGGGTGTAATCAGGCCAAAACTGAACACATTCACTTTCATATGGAACACCCTCATTGCATCCATCAAATAGAACAAATTCATACTCAACAAAGCATTCTTTACTATCCATCTTAATGTCATCCTTTGTAACATTATCATCTAGCTAAACAAAATTAAAGCATGCATACATCTACATCAGAAGATATGTCCTCATTAAAAAATTCAAACATTGGCTCATATAAATCGGAGAATGCCTTGTCATGCATATTCTCATAGAAATTCCTTTCCTCATGGATTGTTCTTTGCTCTGCATTTCTATCACAGATAACTTCATCAAATGCATTGGTTTCTACATATTCACACAATATCCTCTTCTCATTAGTAACATCCATATTTTTTAGGTCCATCACTATGGCCCATTTCCATGGAATTAATATCAACAATTAAGCATTCATATTCAACATTATTCACCATTATTTCAATTGACTCTTCATCATTCAAATCTAAAAGTTTGTGGCCTGAAAGCCCTTCCAGATCACTGAAACCTTCCATGGAGATTGACATTATTCTTGATAAACATTATCTACATATACCTTTGAAGCATTCATCAGTAAACAAGCATTTTCAATCATTCGAATGTTAATATCATTTTCATGTTCAACGAATGATTCCATCTCAACCTCATACAAACCACTTTGAATAGTAGAGTAACAATGATCAAAATCATCTTCACAAACTAGACTAACATGAGAAAACCCAAAAATTTACCCTCATTATCAACAAGGGTATCATTATCATACTCATAGATTTCAAACACTTCTAAATCTAACTCTTAAAGAACACTATGAGCCATTGGGATAATAGGTATTGTGATTCACATCATTTTGGAGAGTCACAAAAGGTGAATCAAGAGTATCACATTCAAATATTTCATCAATGGCATATACTGAATCATAAGAAACCCCTACCCACTTATCCCAAGATGTATCATCTCATTTACATTAATATCCTTGCACTCCTCTCTTGCATCAGTGCCACTGTGAGGCTACCCATAAGCTTCTACCAACACAATGTCCTCTATGTAAAATTCTAGTAGTTTTATGGTCAATCAAAGAAGGTGTATATGTTATGGAGTCCTAACCTCTATATATTGCTGACAAAGGTTTTGAGAATCAATCTAACTTGTGTAAATGGATTCTATTTGATTAAGGACATCAAGCTAATGTTCACTTTAAATAGCATTTGCAGGCACTTGCGTACTAGATGGTCGATTGTGTACACAATGTTGGATTGGCATATGAGAACTGACTAGATTTTGAAACACATTTGATTCACTAATGTACATTCCATCATTATATGGATCATAAGTAACATTTGAAAGGTCACTAGAAATTTTTTGAGATAAACTAAAATTTGGGGCAATAGGCTAGTGATTGCTACAAATACCATTTCTCTCCTTTGAATTATACCTTTTACTTTCACATGAAGAACTATTGTTGGGTTTAATATTTTTAATCATCCCATACTTGGAGGCTTTCTCAATATTTATTACAATCTAAAAGGCCTCATGCAAACTTGTTGGCTCTTCATTCCTTAATCTATAGCTCATATTTATCTCAAATGCACCCAAATACGCAACCAATGCCATTTCATCCTAAGGTTTTCAATTCTTAGGAATCTTCTTTAATGCTTTCATGAATCTGGTGTTGAAATCAAGTACCAGCTCATCATTTCTAATATGAATTACCCATTAAATCTTCAAGCACCAAGGATACACAAATCCTCTCACAAAACTTCTCACTAAAGACTAATTAAAATTCCTTCCAAGAACTAATTAAACTTGGTAATAGATCTGAAAACTATTCTTTGGCCTCATCTTTCAAATATTGCACAAATAATTTTATGATCACATCTTCAAAATCAATTTCATAATTATCTATTAAATCACTGAACTTCTGCAAATTTTTATCTCTTGATTCATCTTTACTACCACTGAACCTTGGAAGCATATCTCTGATCTCAGATGATATCACATGTGGGAAACCATCAATGCCACTAAAATCTATGGCCTTATACCTCTTAGTAGTGAAATCATATTTTTATTACACAATTGAGGTTGATAACAAAATATGGTTGCACTAGGAACCATATGTAGATGCGCTTAATGTTGATACATCCTAACATCTATGCATTTACAAATACGCTTTCATAACAAGAGATCTCTCATGACACACAATACATGACTTACAATTATAAGACTTTAAGACCTCATTCAAGAAGTATAGATTTAAAGATTACACATACATCTCCTTTAATTATGAAGAATACAGAAAGAAGTTGTAGAGGTATGTAGAAATTACCATAATAATTTCCCTTCCTTATGCTACTTTCACCTAATAGGTAACATTTTTTATTTAATAAGAAAATGAAGAATACATGGAATTTTTGCAGCAGATGTTCATCTTTTTTCATGACCAAAAACTTTATGGATCTAAAACCTTCTTTGCACTTTTAGGTTCTTTAAATAGAGAGTCATCACCTCCTTTGTAGAGGAAAATTTTTAAATAGCTGGAAGCCATTTGAGAGACATCTTCATTCTCGATTATTTCCAACAACAGAGTCACACAATCTCCTTCAAGTTAGCTACAATAAAACTTCTCCAGATCTTCAAATTCCTCAAAATTTCTCTTAATTTATGACTCTTTTCCTAGTTATATTTGGTATTAGAGATCCCCAATAGAGTCACCACTTTTTTTGACAATTTTTTTGCTACTCTCAATCCTAAGAGGAATTATAAAAAACTAAACATGGGATTAAGAACCTAGGTCATATATTTGACTCTATCCTCATATTGAGTACAAGAAAACACAACATTAACAAGGCTAGACAAGCCTTCTTCACTTTGAGCTCTACCAAACTCAGGAGGGTATTCCCAATTAACATGTTCATACAATATTAACTCATCCCTATATAGCAACTGAAGGTTGTTGATGGTGGATAATTCTTAGATTCATAAACAATGGGTGTTCATAATTCACCATTATCTAATATTAATCTCATTTCTTTCAGATAATCACCGAGAATATAATTAAATTAGCATCTCCAATTTATATTCCCAAAAAGTAAGTATGTATTATCCTTTTGTAAACAACCCCTACTCTAAAAATTCATCATAGGAATACATTGGAGGTATAAATAATCAAAACAAGAAACAAGATTTTGTGAATGTTTTGAAATTCTTCCAAGTCGAGTTTTAAAATTTCACAGACCAGTACCTAACCCAGGGTGCAAAGTCAAACCCACATCCAAATGCAAACATCAAACAACATTTTATCTTAATTAGTGAGCATTTATGGCATTAATGCCTAACACTAATTTAGCCCTTATTGTTATTACATAAATTATTCTTACAAATTCATACTATATTCCTAAACCTATTGTAACTTGTATCTAGGAATTTAATCTCTTCCTTGAAAAGAACCCACAAATAAAATTACACATTCACAAGATTTTTGTAAAGAGAAATAACAAAATCCTTGATATTATTATTCATGTAGGATAGAGTAATGTAATATGGAGACAATTCCTGTAAAATTTCTATGACATTTCATGAACTAATTGACATTACTAAAGAAAATATTTACATTCTTCATTGTTTAAGACTCATTCCCCTAACATAGACACTTTTACATTCTGATTCGACTGGGGAGACTAGCACCCCTACCCATAAAAAAAGGAAGGTTGAAATCGTGCAGGAAGAAAAGGATGTGCTTTGTGATGACGAAGAGGGAAAGAATAAGGAAACTATTTCTGAAATGGAGATTAACAAGGAGGAGAATTATGGGGAAGGAGAGGAAGGGGGCAATTCTAAGAATCGTCAACCTAACCTTGAAGGCTCAAAAACTGAGAAAGAGGCTCTGAAGCCTAAGGAAGGTGAAAACCCTAATGTGGAGGAGACAAAATAGAGCAAGGATTTTGTGGACACCATTCTGGATACCACCCACAATTGCACCCTTGAATTCTTCAATTTTTAGAAGTGGGTGGTTGAAAATATTACCAGCATGTAGGGTAAACAAGGGGAGCTGTAAGTTAAGATCAACAAGCTGATCAACATGTCTGACTCTAGGAAATAGCACGAGGAGATGGAGAATAGTGAAGCGAAGGAGGAAATGGAAATGGAAGACTGGTTGGAGAAAGATTTGATAAAAGGCAACCTGAAACATTTGGAGGACGTCATTAAAATAATGAAGGAACAGGTGGAGGAGGATAAGGACAATGTCAATGCCCAGATGGCTAGAAATGAGAAAGCCTTGAAAAGCCTTATGGACCACAACCTCCAGGTTCTTAAAGTCTCCTCCCAAAATATGAATGCACTGGTGAATCATTTGGAAAAGAAAAACCAGGAGAAGAACCTGGTAGTTATTGAAGATGCTCCTACTTCCAGCCTAA
Organism: Cryptomeria japonica; assembly: GCF_030272615.1. Lineage (NCBI taxonomy): Eukaryota > Viridiplantae > Streptophyta > Pinopsida > Cupressales > Cupressaceae > Cryptomeria > Cryptomeria japonica. The sequence continues at coordinate 536,923,941 of NC_081409.1, forward strand.
GCCACCAGAGCCCTAGGCGTAGAACCAGGTAGACTACGGCGGAGAAGGATATGAAGATGAAAGAAAGTCACATTGCTTAGGAAAATACCGACTTGAGGGAAGCGGCCAAGGCAATGATGCTCTTGGTGCAGAATGCAGAAGAAACCATGAAGAATTTCTAAATTTATGTTTATGTTTATGCTAGACTTGGGGCCAATTTCTTGCTGGCCTCTTGCTAGCCTTTCCTCTGTTGCTAGTTTTTTTGCTGGATTTTTGCAACCATTGTGTTTTGTTTCTTTCCTAAATATCTTTCATATGTAACTGGGTTTTGGGTCCCTTAAAACCCGCTTTTAATTAATCAAAAACATAGACACTTTTAGTACCCTTTTTAGGAGAAACCCCAAAATTCTCCACCAACCAGAATCTCTTTTTACAGCCCTGGAATTTATTTTATAAGAGAAAGGAATGCAAGAAGCTTTAGGGTGTTTACAACTAGCATGTTTTCATTTGACACATATTTTCTTTATACATGTGGAAAATAAATATTCCCAATACGAAACCTAAAATAGAAAAGGATGACTTATCAGATGATGCAGGAGCATCCCTGATCAATGAGAAATCTTGCATCAACCAAAAACATTCCCTTTCAATTTTGTTCTTGTTTAGTCCTTTGTGAAGTTTTAGTATTCTTACTGGTATGTACCGATAGTTGCTTGTTCTTCATGGAAGATATTTTTTATAGTTTCCTAGTGGTTTCATGTGGTTGATTCTAGATTTCCAGTTCATTTGGGTTATTCTTCGGTCAGTTATTGCTTTTGGTTGGCTGTTTTTGGGTTCCCGAGATAGTTCTTGTGCTTACTGGTTGGTTTTCTTTAATTACCAACATGATTCTTGGTGTGTGGATCCATCTTGGGTCTTGTCCGATATTATTTGGCATGTGGCCGACCTTCCTGCTGAACCGCATCACTTGGTTGTTATTTTCCAGAAAGATTTCTTAAATCTTAGAGCCGACCTAATTATATGTTTCATTTTCCTATATTGGTGAATGTAATCCTTTGAGGCCGACCCGGATATGTTCTAGTGGGTATAAATATGATGTTATGTAATCATTTGTAAGGGCAGAGGAAGTAGAATTGAGAATAAGGATTGAGATTCACATATTATGACCTGGTTGATTCTTAGAGTCCCAATTGGATTGTATTTGGCTTGAAGCCTGCATGTAACCAGTTAACTACCAGATGTTGTTTGATGATAATATGAAGATTTTCAGATTCTAAGGCTATAATCTGATTTTGTTTATGTGAATTTGTTATGTTTTCTTACTGCTTCCATTGTGTCTCTCTTACTACATAAATCGATTGATTCTTTTCAGGGTTTTTAACTGGTTATGGACTGGCTTGTAGAAGAATCATTTGCAAACATTGAGGCATTTCTTGAGGTGGACAGATTGCCGATTGGAGGCAAGCTGTGTGTGTGTTCAATAGATCACCGAGGGGAGGCAATTGAAACTGGTAGTCAAATCGCCTAGTTGAGGTAGTTCACTAGAGTGGAAGAAGAGATTTCATCGAGGAGAACAAACCCTCGGAGGGTAGAATAGACAATGGAAGACTTCAAGAATGAAGTGAAGAATGAAATCTAGAATGCTTTGGCTGGTTTGCAAAGAAACCTGGACTCTAAGGATGAATATGAGGAAGCCAGTGAAGAGCTTGAGGAAGATGAAGGACCAAAAGATGAGAGAGAGGAAAGATTCCTAAGAGAAGTGGCATAAGCAAGTAAAATGCATAGAGTTGAGGTTTCTAACTTTTCTGGAATTCTGAACTTGGAGGATCTGATTGATTGGATCAGAGAGTTGGAGGACTATTTTGAGTTTGAGGATGTTAAGGACCCGCAAAGAGTCTGGTTGGCATAGAGCAAGTTGAAAGGGCATGTTGCCTTATGGTGGAAAGAGTTGCAGAAAGACAGAGTGGAGAATGGTGAATTGAAGATCACCCAGTCACTAATACATTTGGACTAGATTTCCGACTGATAAGGTATATTGTGACCAAATTTGATTTTTTTGAAAACATGCCCGAATTCATCGTAATTCTGATGGTAATTTTCCATTTGGTTTCAACGAAGAAGGCATTAGCAATGAAAATTTTCTTTTTTTAAAAAAAGTTCTCGAGTTCGTCGTAATTTCGATGACAATGACCATTACTTAAAAAAGAAGAAGAGGGCAATTCATTTGTGTATTGCGATCCTGCGTAGGCGTCCATGGAAACTTCAACCCCCAACAACATCAAACCTGCATCGAAGGCATTTGTGCATTGCTTGCAATCCCGCACAGGAGGTAGATACTTCACCTTAATTTCATGTTGCAAAAAATATACCATTCAAGAGATTCTACAACTTTTCCTTGCTTTTATACATGCTAGCTATGCTTGCATTCTTGTGGGATATCGATCGATTGTGGAAGCAACTCTTAGAGTATGAGAGATTCCTTTTTTATGCAAAATATGTTAGGAAATGAGACATGTGGTGGTTAATTTCCCTAGCTTTTAATGCAAATTGGTCAATCTCGTATTCATATTGATTATCCAATCTTAGGCCGGATGGCTCCTAGTCAAAGGTGTGGTTCCCTGAATGCATAATACCCTGTAGGAATCCACTCCTTGTAAAACCATAGAACTGTGATTGAGGAGTGAGCGTTCAATTTTGTCGCAACAATCCCTTCCTCCCGTAAACATGTTGATTGATCACTATTGTACGAGCTAATATATATGGCAATGTCTGCCTCTGTTTGTTGAATCGATGGAGATCAAACCAATGCACATGAAAACAATGGGAATGAATATTATTCAAGTGATTTGCAATCTTCATTTAGTGTTTTTCAGGCAATCCTTTCTTTCTCTTGCCAACCAGCCTAACACACCTGACCCAGAAGCCCTAGGGAGATACAATTGTGTTCGGTTCAGCACAATCCTAACCTAGAAGGGGTGGACTGAAAATCAACCACAAACTTATCACTTTGTAATTAACATATAGTATAAAGCTAGTCTATATGACCCCCGAACCATTTTCTTACTATCTCGAGTTACCCTAGTTTAGGGTATTGGCAGTTTTTACTAAATCTTCTCTATTTTAGGGTATTGGAAACTATCTCTCCTTTTGCATAGTTTTAGGTGGCATACAAAGTCATTTCCTTCTTTGGCTTCCTTGCAGCCTCAACCTCAATGATCATCTTTTGCAAACTTACTTTCTTCAATACTCTCTTCTTTATCCTTTCAAAGTTGAATTGTAGCCACTTAGGAACATATAGATTCTCATCACTTTGGATGGATGGGTTCATGGTAGTTACAACCTACTTTGGCCTTTGTTCTTCATCTTGTTGCTTGTGCACCTAAGTTTAAAATTTTTGGAGGAGTCATCTTGGGGGTGGGGGCCTAGATAGATCCTCTTTTTCTTGTTCTTCATGCTTCTTTGACTCCATATTCTAAGTTCCTTCTAACTTATATTTCATTTTCATGAGTCAACTTATAGTTCTTAATTCATTTATAGGCTAGTATCTTGTGTGTTGATTGTACCTCTTAGTTTGATAAGGTTTTGGGTGGAATTTAATCTTTAATTTTGAGGAAAAAGTTTCCCTATAAATGTAATTTCAAAATTCATTTTGAGGGTCTAATAATTGATTATTTAATGTCCAAGTTTAGTAACACTCATTAGTGTGTTTTCTTTCAAAAGACATTTAGCAATAGGTTGTAGATTGAATACTTGTGCTTTGCTAGTATATTTTGAAGAATTAATGGAAATGAAGTTCATAGTTTGCAACAGTATTGGTAGTCTTTTTTGATTGCTTGGTATTCTTTTATTTCTTTCATTTTCCTTAGTCCTGAATTAATATTTACATTTATGAAACATCTTCTTTGTTATAATAAATTTGTGCATCTTTTGTGGTGATTGAGGTTAATAAGGAACATGTGAATGAATAGTAGTAGTTGTTCTAGAGCTTTCCTTGGTCTCATTTTCATGTTAGAATTGGTAATTTTGGCATGATAAATTATTTACATACAAGGTTATTTCTAGATTTTGTTGATAATGTGGATTTAGGTAATAGTGATGGTTCATTTTCTTGTAGCCTTGTTCTATCTTTTGCAATTTATTTTAACCTTTTACCTTAGGAAGATTGAGAAATTGACATTTCAACTTGATTAGTGACATTTTCCCCTTGAACAACTTGATTAGGAAATGATAAATTCTAAAGGTAAGCTAACTTAACTCAAGGGACTAAGATGGTATCCTACCATGAAAGATGATAGTTCTAATCAAAATACTACCTAGTGATATGAAATTTGATGCAAGATAGTAAGGACAACAAGGAAATTTATTTTGAACTTTGACAAGATTGAATCTTTGGGTGGAAGTTTGAATGGATTGATAGCGAAAAGGCATGTTGATGCAGAGAATCTAATAAACTCAAACAACAAGGGAGATATTTCTCCCAACTCACCTATTCAATTAGGTGTCAACCCTTCACTTACTCACAAGACCCCTCACAAGGCGACAAGTTACTCAAAAGGATTCAATACCCCAAAACACACCCATACTCACCAGCCCTCACCCAACCATTGAATCACACTCAAATGAGACAAATAAACATGTCTAAGTCACAATCCAACTCTCCAACATTCAATCACCACCAACACCCTCAACCCTTATTCACACAAATCCTCCTTCAACTGGGTCTTCTAATCTCCCCTGGTACTCAACTCACAAAATGTACTAGATATCCAAAAACCAATGTACTTTTGGATACTCTTACAAGAACCACTAAACATATACCACCATGGGTCCTTACCCTCCCAACCACCCAAAGGTCAAAGGAAGATTCACTGTTGCAACACTCAGTTTTTGTGATAGTATCAAGCACATAGGATAGTCACTCCTTTTATGACAGTATCAAGATCATATCGATACTAGACTGGGTAATAACGGAACCACCAACACTGTATTTCTCATCTCAAATAAGAAAGAGAATATAGGGCTGCATCTATGAAGAAAAAAAAATGTTGGAAAAGACTATTTCCACCTACTTGGCCACCGAAGTGGTTTTTGAGGTGTATTCAAAGCTTTTACTCCTTTTGTTGCATTTTCACTTGAAATATGGTTGAATTGGCTTTGTAAGCTCCTAGATACTTGGTACATGTTCTAATCGAGTTAAAAGAGTCTCAAGACTACCCTATAGTCATGCTCTACCTTATCCAGCTACTCAATTAGCTTCCCAAACTTATAGGACATATGGTTTTATTCCTTACTTTGAGTTGAAATTGTCTTGGGTTAGATATAACTAAAATAAGCCATTCCTTCAACTACTTCAAAAATCATCAAAAAGAATTCATACTACTATCTACATGTGTTTCTATCCTTAAGAAGTCTAATTTATGCAAGTGAAAAAACACCTAAGAGGTCATAGCTACTCCTTTTTACTTGGTAATATTCATGGTTGTTCTTTGTCTATTTAACTTCATCCCTTGCATCTTACCCACTATCTTGTAGCATACTTTGTTTTCTTTTTTAGTGAATTGCATTTAGTGGACTATTGTGCATCTTTAAAATCATTTAACAACTTCAAGAAATGGTTTTCTTTCTTTATTACTTGACTATATCATTTAATATGCATGGATGGTATTATCATTTAATTTTCAAGATGGACCTTATATGGATGGTCCTTGCACCTTTTTCAAATTGAACTTTTGCAAAAGTCCAAATTTGGAGAGGAAATTCCTACTATTTGTGAATCCACCATTCATCTTTCAAATTTTAGGTCCAATTTCCATGAATAAGGGTTCCCAAGACCCTAGTCCTATAAAAATGAGCCATGAGGAACATCATGAATAAGGGAATGAACCAAATTTATGGAAACATTGTCAAACCTAAGTACAATTAGGCATAAATAAGGCACAACCACTTAAATTGATTCCAAACTTAGTGTATATTTTAAAAGAGATACAACTTATGATGCAATATTTAGCCCCCTCTTAGCAAGAGTATGAAACTATGCTCATTTACTCTTTGGAAATATGGAGGAACCAAATATTCTTTCACCAAGATATTGAAGAGTCAAGATGTCTACAGGTTTGGAAAGGTGGTAGCTCCCAAGACTTATGATATTGTCAATCTACAATATTGAGATAAAAGGGAAGTACCACATGGAGCATGAAAAACACAAAGTTATGACATTTAGAACTAGTAAGATTCATATATTCTCACTAGGAACCATATCAAAAAGACAAGGCATAGATCTAGGACTAGTAAGATCTTTATATAGTTACTAGGAGTCATGTCAAAGACACATAAAAGCATGATACCCAAGTTAGTAAGATCCTCTAATACTTAGTCATAGATTGCATTCTAACAACAAATAGAGACCTAATTGTGAAAGTTTGAGGTACATTGGGAAAAAAGTTGTCATATTGCCATGACAACTTTTGCATTTATTGTAGAAAATTCTTAAAAATATGGTTGGAAAGTTAGTTTATGGTGGTTTGAGGTTGTAACACACTTGGATGGGAATAAATAGGCCTTTGGCATGCCATCCAAGAGTTTTGCTTAATGAAATTGGGGTTTTATGTCCATTTTTTCATGCTATGTATCATATCATGCTTGATGATAGACCTTTTTTCATGCTATGTATCATATCAGGGAAGAATTTGGTTGATTATAGAGAGAGGGGTGAGGGGACCCTATGCAACCTTTGGAAGGGTTTGTCGATCAAAACCAAATGAAATAGATTAAATGTGAGGCCTCACCTCGACTCAGTCTGACATTTCAGTGATTTTTATATTTAGACTATCACGGATACTTTATTTTGATGCATTTTGAAACTTAGAACTTATATGATTTCAAGATTTGGATAACATTGCTATGTTTTCATGATTTACTTATATGCTTTATGAGATAGAACACTACATGATTATTAGATAAGATGATATTGCGATGATAGATGTCATTATTGAATTTGTGGGACTTTGCTATGATAATAGAACTATGATGTATGGTTAAGTTTATGTGAATTAGGATGAAATTGCTTATGTGATATTGCTTGATAAGAGATGTATTTAATCTGTGCAGATGTAAATTGTATGCAAGTAATGATGTGTATTGTTATTCTTTTGAAATTATATTATATGTGGATATTTGAAAGTCCTAATGTGTGAATTGAGATGCGCAGGAAATTGACCATGTGACCATGGAAAATTACGAAGAACCAAACCTAGACTTATGTATGTTCGTAAGCAAGGGGTTGTCTATTTGGAGAGACAGCACCCCATTTGTGTTGTATTTTATTCGTAACAGTATATGCTACATGTGTGTTAAGTGTTATTTAAAGTTATTGTGTAAAATCCACAAGAGATGATTTCATGTTTTAAATTGTAAAAGTGTTTTATTTGTGTCACTTGACACGTGTGTGGATTTAATTATAAGTGTTTTATTTTTGTCTCTTGGTGGGAAAGTGTTCAACTATAGCTTTTTCAATTAATGTAACGTGATGTCATAAATACCTTGGAAAAAGAATCTTTGGAGAGGTCAACATATGTTTGACCCGAAAATAAACTTCAGAGGGGTTTAAAATGGATTAAATGAACACCTAGGGGTAGTTTAATAGGGTTTCCTAAAGCCCATAAGGTATACCTAAGGGTTAGGGGTAATTTTAGGCAAGTTTCTACTCCTAAGTGACCTTTTAGACACTTTAAAATTTGACTTTTCTAAGTTGTGCGAAAATTGAAATTAGAAGTTTGAACTTAGTTGTAAACTTTCCTATTCGAATGAGAGTCTTTTTCCCATTCTATCTTACTTTCCTCTTTAGTTCTTAGAAACTTGTGAGAACTGAGAGAATGAGCTTCTTAAGCAAGAATTTGAAAATTTGAGGGTAATCACCCACTCTCCATTTTTGGAGACAAGAGAATTTTTTTTGAAAAGAATAGAATAGATCTGAATAGAAAATTTGACTAAGGGTAGAAGAAGAAGATCCGTGGATTGGGCAGCTCTTCCTCAAATATTATCCTACCTTTGGGCAGATTAAGGTTGGTTTCATTAATCTTTAAAATGACTTCTTTTCTTTGCATGAGTTTGAAAGTATGTTGGTGTAAGAATTCTGTCTTCATGTATGATATTTGTTTTGGAATTTCATTTGGTATTTTTGCATTATGTTTTGTCTGTGTTTTTTTGGGAGTTTTCTCAAGACCTCTTACTCTTGGGAGAGAGAAGGATCTTGTGGGTGGTAGCAGTGACAACCCTCAAGTGAGAGACTCTCGTTTGAGAGCGATCACAAGGGATTTTTGTGTGATCCTTGCTGCATGGCATGTTTGTGCAATGGGGGTCATAAGGAGGGATATAAGGCTAGAATGCCTTGGGGGGCATAAGGAATAAGGGGTTGAAATTCTTGATGTATTTGTTGTGCCATGAGGTGGTACTTGTTTTCCATACTTGTAGTTCTCCTCAGGGTATTGGTCCACTACCACCCTTGAAAAGGTCATCACCAAAGTGTGGTGCAGTGTAGCCAAGTTGGGAGTGTGTTTGAAATTTGTGTGCTTCCTGCCTTCTATGTGTTTGCATGTTTGTTACCCGTCTAGGGCTTGGTTCTCCGAGCTCAGGGGTGGCTACCAGTTAGCCTAGGCTGGGAGGTGAGCACTCCATGGTCATATCTATGATTTATTATGCAGGAATGTCAAGAGAAAAGAATAGGACAAGTAAAAAGTTGCAGAAGGTTATTGTTGAAGAAATCTAATTTCATTTGCAGTTATTAGTTTTGATAGGAGAAATACACCCTCATTCGTTGAAATGAGAGGCAAGTTGTAAATTTGAAATATAGACATGAGATTTGTTATTGTAGTTAAATAAAGAAACATCTTGTAATTTTGCAGAATATCTTTAGAGTTGTAAAAAGCTAGTTATATTTCTATTTTCTGTATTGAAAAAAAAGGGTTACTTTTGAATTGCATGCAATAGTCTTTTAATATGGAAAAATTAGTTTTAATTAAATCTGTGTTCTTTTTATCTGAGAATTTTATCTTCATTCTACTTGCAGAAAAATATGAGTTGTATTTGCTGTTAGATTTTAAGTGTAAAAAAAAACAGTGTTTATTTAGTTGTTGTATTAGTTGAAAAATCAATGAATGTATTTATTGCAGAAGAGTATAATGTATTCCTAAAATAGTATTTCCTAAGTACAGAAAAAGAAATATATATATCCGATGTGTTATGATAAATAGTTTAGCAGTAAATTTATTCCATTTTTAAGCATTTAAAATAAAAATAAATAGGAAAGGCATTAACTAGATTTGCATGCATATTGTAGATTTAAAAATAATTTTATAATTCTATTTTCTGTAAATCAATAGAGTACAAAATAGTTCTAGAAAATATCCCTCCATTAAACAGACTTATTACTATATTTCCTTTCCTACATTTGTAAATCAGAATCTTCCATGATTTCGATGTTAGTTTAAGAAAAGAATTAATACTATAAGTTATAAATAAATATATATATATTTATATACATGTAGAAAGCATGAATATATTTATATATTTTTATATAAAACATGCCATATAAATACCCTGCAAAACAAATGAAAATGTAAGCCTAAGTTTATTTACCATTATATATATATATATATATATATATATAATTTAACATAATGATTTACCTTTGTTATTTTGTTTAAAAAAAATTTGCATGTAAAATATATATTGAGAAATATATATATATATATTTAAAAAAAAATATTAAATAAAAAAACAAAAAAAATTGAGTGCCTTAGCGAAGGGTTCGGCCGGGGGCCGAGCTCACTATACATTGCGCAGTGGCTGGCAGCCGAGCCCACTATGCACTGCACAGTGGCCGGTGGTCGTGCCCACTGTGTACTGCACAGTGGCCGACGACCGAGCCCACTGTGCCCTGCACAGTGGAGGCTACGGCGACGCTGACCCCCCTTCTTTCACCTCCTCCCTATGATTGCTCATCCCGTTCGCCGCCCATGTCCGCCCTGTGTGAAATAAGGTCAAGAAAAAAAGAGAAAACCCTAGCTTAGTTAGAGCTAGGGTAAAGAGGGAAAATAAGCAAGCTTAAGGGGCATTTAGAAAATGTGTCAAAGAGGTATTTTTATAATATAATTTAAAATTAGGGTTTACATGGGAATTATTTATAAAGTTGTGGAAATTAATATTTAAAATTAGTTATGTATAAAAAAAAAACTTATAGAGTTTGGAAGTATATGAAAAATAGGGCAAATTTGGATTAACTAGTTTGTGGTGTGGTTAATATATATAAAGGTTGAAATGGTTTAAAATTAAATTGTTAAGAAGTTAATATTTAAGTTAAAATAAATAGATTGAAATGGTTTTTTAACTAAATCATTACGAAGTGTTTTTTTTGTTTCAATTTAAATAGACTGAGGAGTTTTTAAATCAAATTAATTATTTTTAGATTAACTATTTTGTGAAGCCATGAATTAAATAGATAGGGAAATTAATTTCTTGAAAACTAAATTTGACTTTGGGAAGATAATTATTCTCATCGGTAAATGTCATTAAGAAATTAATTTGACACTTTAATCGATTATTTTAATTATTGATTTAAAATGTATTTTAGACAATATGGATTCATTGGAGATTAATTTTTATCTACGCCTTCTATTTTAATGAGTTTGATTTAATTAAACTAATGACTATATTTGATGAGAAAATAAATTAAAACATTTAGTTTCCGCAAATAAATTTTAATTAATTTTGATACTTAGTTAGTATCAGAGTTAGCTCGAATATTGTTCTGGCCAACATGTTAACGCATGTCGAGATAGCGAAGTTTGTTAATTAATTAGTATTTAAAAAAAATCATTCCATTTTTGCCCTAAATTTTGGGCATGATATTTTGGTATCAGAGCAAGGTTTCCACACTAGGAACCTTACTCCACTTACATTTTGCCTTAGATTATTTAAATTATTTTGTTAAATTGATTTTATCAGACTTTTAAATTTAATTGAATTAATATTATTCTAAAAGAAATTAATTAATTCTTTTGCCTTATTTTCCTCTTAGGATGCCTCCGACAACACGACAAGCTCGCAAGCGCGAACGGGGTCCTAGACGTGTGCGCATAGCATGTGAAGAGGTAGTGAGGGAGGCATCGGTTCCAGAGGAGAACCCAGGAGCACCTCCCGAATAGCGAAATGAACCTAACCGAGACCTCTTAGCAGCAATACAGAATCTTATTGGCATAGTTCAGGAAAGGATCCCAGCAGAGAACCCTTAGGTTAGAAGTCATGACTCTGGGAGTCATAGATCTGTTGATAGAGAATGAAGCAGGAGCCCAACTCCTATTCCTATAGAGAGTTGGTGGAAATGAGCCAGAGTCTGTGCATATGCCAAGACCACCTCCAGCAGTGGAACCAGTTTATTTTGAGAGAGCTTGTCGAGATCCAGGGGATCTTATCAGGGAGGTCATGCGCCTCCAGCCACCGTCCTTCAGAGGTTCTATCGATGGGGTAGAGGCCGAGGAATGGCTTTTGAGTCTTGAGAGATGCTTTGCATTGCATTCTTACGAGAGCAACCTGAAAGCACGTGTCGCAGTTCATCTACTGAGAGGGTCGGCCTCCACTTGGTGGAGATAGGAAGAGTACAAATGCGGATTAGTTCCTGATACTCTCACTTGGGAGATATTCACAGAGAGGTTCTGTGAAAGGTACCTATCAAAACACTTTAGACAGCATCGTATAGATGAATTTCACGATCTCCAACAAAAAGGCTTGTCAGTAACCCAGTATGAGAGTAAATTCTTTGAGCTGTTGCCTTATGTAGATTATCTAAAGGATGAGAAACTTCTTGTAAACTGCTTCATCAGAGGATTAAATGCCGGTATAGCTGGGCCTGTTAGGATGTCCGCTCCAAAGAGCCTTTGGGTTGCTATGGAGAAGGCATTGATTGCCGAGGAAATTCAAGTCAGACCACAAGACAATAGGGATCGGTTTCAGAACCGAAATCCCACACCTCAGACTTATGGATTCCAAAAACCACATTGGAAAGGAAACAACTGAAACTCTCAGGGGTTCTCCAAACCCCCTCCTCCGCAATAGACACCATAGAACCAGAGGCAAAAGCCTCCACAGTTGCAGACTCAGGGACAGAGACGTGATCAGAGAGCATAGGGGCAGTACACACAGCCGGCGAGGACTTAGCAGTCCTCCAGGGGTGGGTACAGCAGATCCAGTAGGATAGGAAGTCAGGCTTTCTCTAGGCCTCAGGGTGCCCAGTTCCAGGCACAGGGTGCTTGCTTTACATGTGGAGCCATGGGGCATATGGCGAGGGATTTCCCTCAGGGTCAGGTGGCAGGGAATCAGTGGATGGCCTCTTCAGAGCCGACAGTTGGTGATATGGGTAGGTCCCATAGAGTATTCATAGCGGTTAACAATCGCTAGGCTGAGCATCAGGCCATGGTTATCGAATCTACAGGTATGATCAAAGGTAACAATGTATCTATTTTGTTTGATTCAGGAGCTACTAACTCCTTTATATCTCCATTGGTTGTGGAGCGTTGCGAGCTAGTGGCAACTAGACAGGGTGTTAGTTGGGAAGTGGAATTAGCTTCAGGGGCTAGAGTGTCAGTGGAATCCGAGGTTAGGGCATGTCAGCTGCAGATTGGCAAGACCACCACTTTAGTAGACCTTAGAGTGACCCCACTTGGATCTTACGAAATCATACTTGGCATGGATTGGCTTTATGCCCATAGAGCCAAGATGGATTGCCGCCTGAAAAAGATCGAGTGTGAGGATGATCATGGTTCACCCATAGTTATTACTTGGATTCAGAGGCCCGTGTCTCTTCGTATGATCTCCGCAATGCAACTTAAGCAGAGCATGCGAAAGGGATGTCAACTATTTGCTATCACTATCAGTGACAGAGGAGAAGAGGAAGAAAAAGAAACATTGCTTGACAACCATCCTATCCTTATGGGATATTTAGATGTATTTCCTTCAGAGTTACCGGGAATGCCGCCCCGTAGAGAGATTGATTTTCATATAGACCTAGTACCAGGAGCCGAGCCAGTTTCCAGAGCACCTTATAGGATGACCACAAATGAGCTAAATGAACTCAAAATACAGCTTGAGGAACTCCTTGAGAAGGGTCATATTCATCCTAGCGTATCTCCTTGGGGTGCACCAGTCATCTTCGTTAAGAAGAAGGATGGATCTCTCGGATTGTGTATAGATTATCGGCAGCTAAATAAAGTAACCATCAAGAACCGATATCCTTTGCCCAGAATTGATGATTTATTTGACCAGCTTCAGGGTGCCAAAGTCTTTTCCAAAATAGATCTGAAGTCAAGATACCATCAGCTGAGAATAGTGGAAAGTGATATCCACAAGAGCGCATTTCGCACTAGATATGGTCACTATGAGTTCATCGTAGTTCCATTCGGACTTATGAATGCCCCAGTAGTGTTTATGAGCCTTATGAATGGGGTGTTCCATACATTTCTGGACCGTTTTGTTATTGTGTTTCTCAATGATATACTGATATATTCTCAGAATGAGAAGGAGCATGAGGAGCACTTGAAACAGGTATTGCAGTGTTTGCGGGATAATCAGTTGTTTGGTAGTTTGTCAAAGTGTGCTTTCTTTTGGTCTGAGGTCAAGTACCTTGGGCACGTTATTTCCAGTGATGGGATCTCAGTTGACCCATCAAAGATTAGGGCTATTATGGATTGGCCAGTGCCAACCATTGTGACAGAGGTCAGGAGTTTCATGGGCTTAGCAGGGTATTACCGACGTTTTGTCGAGGGATTCTCCAGAGTCGCACACCCTATTAATTCTCTTCAATGTAAAGGGAAGAAATTTGAGTGGACAGAGTAGTGTGAGAAGGCCTTTCAGGAACTCAAGAAGGAACTTACTAGCGCTCCTATCCTTGTTGTACCAGATCCTACAGCTGACTTCATGGTTTGTACATATGCTTCACTAGAGGGCTTAGGAGCAGTTCTTATGCAGGATGGTAGGGCCATAGCTTTTGAGTCTAGGAAACTTAAGACTCATGAACTTAATTATCCCACTCACGACCTTGAGCTCGCAGCAGTAGTGCATGCACTTGTGAGGTGGAGACACTTCCTTTTAGGTCATCACTTCGAGTTTCATTTGAATCATCAGAGCCTTCAGTACATCTTCACTCAGCCGAACCTTAATGCACGTCAGAGGAGATGGATGGAGTTCTTGTGCGAATATGATTTTGATGTTCACTACATCAAATGAAAGGAAAATGTAGTTGCAGATGCCTTGAGTAGGAGACATCACGAGGTTTACACCATATCTATGGGCATAGATTTGAGAGACCGTATACTACAGCACTTGCCAGAGGATGGATGGTATGCAGAGGTTGGTCAGGTAATACGATCTCAGGTTACTCTAGAAGGGAAATATGTGGATTATTCTTTGGAGTCCAATGGACTATTACGCCATAGAGGGCACATTTATGTACCTTCCTTCGGAGGGTTGCGAGAGTTCATTGTCATGGAGGCTCATAGAGCTCCTTATGTAGCGCATCCTGGGGTTAAAAAGTTGCATGCTGACTTGAGGCAGTTGTATCATTGGCCAAGAATGCGGCAGCTCATTGCTGAGATAGTAGCTCGATGCCTCGGGTGTCAGAGAGTAAAGGCAGAGCACCGCCATCTATGTGGGTTGCTCTAGTCTCATGCTATACCAGAGTGGAAGTGGGATACTATATCTATGGATTTCATCATTGGTCTTCCTATGTCTTCTCATCGCCATGATGCTATCTTGGTGACAGTTGACAAGTTGACCAAAGTAGCTCACTTTTCACTAGTCCGTACTACATTCACAGCTCCAGCAGTAGCACAGGTGTTCTTGCGAGACATTGTTAGACTTCATGGCGTGCCCCACAAGATTATATCTGACAGGGATTCTCTTTTCACTTCTTCCTTTTGGAAGTCATTATAGGCAGCCATGGGCACTAAGCTCAATTTTAGTGTAGTCTATCACCCAGAAATAGATGGTCAGACAGAGAGGGTCAATCAAGTGCTAGAGGATATGCTTCACATGTACGTCATGGATCATCAGACCCGTTGGGAGGAGTATCTTCCCTTAGTGGAGTTTGCCTATAACAATGGGCATCACACTTCTTTGGAGATGCCACCCTATCAGGCATTATATGGCAGGCCTTGCAGGACGCCCTTGAGTTGGGATCGCATAGAGGACAGAGTTGCTATTGGTCCTGAGATAGTTCGGGATATGGAACAACAGGTGGATTTGATTAGGCAGTGTCTCAGAGAGGCTCAGGATAGACAGAAGAAATATGCTGATGCAAAGAGGATAGATCGTAGCTACTTGGTTAGAGACAAAGTTTTCTTGAGAGTGTGACCACATAAGAGTCCAATCCATTACGGAAAGGGTTCTAAGCTCGTACCTCGCTTTGTAGGACCTTTTGAGATTCTTGAGAGGATAGGCCCAGTTGCCTACCGTTTAGCATTGCCACCTAGCCTGTCACGCATCCACGATGTGTTTCATGTATTAGTTTTGAGAAAATATATCTATGATGAGTCTCACATTTTAGATTGGGATGCCTTGCAGGTGGAGTTGGACGGGCAGCTAGCTTTGGAGCCCATTCGCATTTTGGCACGCCAGACGCTGGCCCTTCGAGGTCGAGAGCTGGACTAGGTTAGGGTCTAGTGGGATTGTTATGATGAGGTTACGGCTTCATGGGAAGATGCAGCACGTATGAGATAAGAGTACCCCCACCTCTTTGATGAACTCCAGGAGGAAGTTCATGCCTAGAGGGGGAGGGTGTGAGGCCTCACCTCGACTCAGTCTGACATTTCAGTGATTTTTATATTTAGACTATCACGGATACTTTATTTTGATGCATTTTGAAACTTAGAACTTATATGATTTCAAGATTTGGATAACATTGCTATGTTTTGATGATTTACTTATATGCTTTATGAGACAGAACACTACATGATTATAGATAAGATGATATTGCAATGATAGATGTCATTATTGAATTTGTGGGACTTTGCTATGATAATAGAACTATGATGTATGGTTAAGTTTATGTGAATTAGGATGAAATTGCTTATGTGATATTGCTTGATAAGAGATGTATTTAATCTGTGCAGATGTAAATTGTATGCAAGTAATGATGTGTATTGTTATTCTTTTGAAATTATATTATATGTGGATATTTGAAAGTACTAATGTGTGAATTGAGATGCGTAGGAAATTGACCATGTGACCATGCAAAATTACGGAGAACCAAACCTAGACTTATGTATGTTCGTAAGCCAGGGGTTGTCTATTTGGAGAGACAACACCCCATTTGTGTTGTATTTTATTCGTAACAGTATATGTTGCATGTGTGTTAAGTGTTATTTAAAGTTATTGTGTAAAATCCACAAGAGATGATTTCATGTTTTAAATTGTAAAAGTGTTTTATTTGTGTCACTTGACACATGTGTGGATTTAAGTTTAAGTGTTTTATTTTTGTCTCTTGGTGGGAAAGTGTTCAACTATAGCTTTTTCAATTAATGTAACGTGATGTCATAAATACCTTGGGAAAAGAATCTTTGGAGAGGTCAACATATGTTTGACCCGAAAATAAACTTCAGAGGGGTTTAAAGTGGGTTAAATGAACACCTAGGGGTAGTTTAATAGGGTTTCCTAAAGCCCATAAGGTATACCTAAGGGATAGGGGTAATATTAGGAAAGTTTCTACTCCTAAGTGACCTTTAGACACTTTAAAATTTGGCTTTTCTGAGTTGTGCGAAAATTGAAATTAGAAGTTTGAACTTAGTTGTAAACTTTCCTATTCGAATGAGAGTCTTTTTCCCATTCTGTCTTACTTTCCTCTTTAGTTTTTAGAAACTTGTGAGAACTGAGAGAATGAGCTTCTTAAGCAAGAATTTGAAAATTTGAGGGTAATCACCCACTCTCCATTTTTGGAGATAAGAGAATTTTTTTTGAAAAGAATAGAATAGATCTGAATAGAAAATTTGACTAAGGGTAGAAGAAGAAGATCCATGGATTGGGAAGCTCTTCCTCAAATATTATCCTACCTTTGGGCAAATTAAGGTTGGTTTCATTAATCTTTAAAATGACTTCTTTTCTTTGCATGAGTTTGAAAGTATGTTGGTGTAAGAATTCTGTCTTCATGTATGATTTTTGTTTTGGAATTTCATTTGGTATTTTTGCATTATGTTTTGTCTGTGTTTTTTTGGGAGTTTTCTCAAGACCTCTTACTCTTGGGAGAGAGGAGGATCTTGTGGGTGGTAGCAGTGACAACCCTCGAGTGAGAGACTCTCATTTGAGAGCGATCACAAGGGATTTTTGTGTGACGCTTGCTGCATGGCCTGTTTGTGCAATGGGGGTCATAAGGAGGGATATAAGGCTAGAATGCCTTGGGGGCCATAAGGAATAAGGGGTTGAAATTCTTGATGTATTTGTTGTGCCATGAGGTGGTACTTGTTTTCCATACTTGCAGTTCTCCTTAGGGTATTGGTCCACTACCACCCTTGAAAAGGTCATCACCAAAGTGTGGTGCAGTGTAGCCAAGTTGGGAGTGTGTTTGAAATTTGTGTGCTTCCCGCCTTCTATGTGTTTGCATGTTTGTTACCCATCTAGGGCTTGGTTCTCTGAGCTCAGGGGTGGCTACCAGTTAGCCTAGGCTAGGAGGTGAGCACTCCATGGTCATATATGTGATTTATTATGCAGGAATGTCAAGAGAAAGGAATAGGACAAGTAAAAAGTTGCAGAAGGTTATTGTTGAAGAAATCTAATTTCATTTGCAGTTATTAGTTTTGATAGGAGAAATACACCCTCATTCATTGAAATGAGAGGCAAGTTGTAAATTTGAAATATAGACATGAGATTTGTTATTGTAGTTAAATAAAGAAACATCCTGTAATTTTGCAGAATATCTTTAGAGTTGTAAAAAGCTAGTTATATTTCTATTTTCTGTATTGAAAAAAAAGGGTTACTTTTGAATTGCATGCAATAGTCTTTGTAATATGGAAAAATTGGTTTTAATTAAATTTGTGTTGTTCTTTTTATCTGAAAATTTTATCTTCATTCTACTTGCAAAAAAATATGAGTTGTATTTGCTGTTAGATTTTAAGTATAAAAAAAAAGGGGTGTTTATTTAGTTGTTGTATTAGTTGAAAAATTAATGAATGTATTTATTGCAGAAGAGTATAATGTATTCCTAAAATAGTATTTCCTAAGTACAGAAAAAGAAATATATATATCCAATGTGTTATGATAAATAGTTTAGCAGTAAATTTATTCCATTTTTAAGTATTTAAAATAAAAATAAATAGGAAAGGCATTAACTAGATTTGCATACATATTGTAGATTTAAAAATAATTTTATAATTCTGTTTTCTGTAAATCAGTAGGGTACAAAATAGTTCTGGAAAATATCCCTCCATTAAACAGACTTATTACTATATTTCCTTTCCTACATTTGTAAATCAGAATCTTCCATGATTTCGATGTTAGTTTAAGAACAGAATTAATACTATAAGTTATAAATAAATAAATATATATATATATATATATATATATATATATATATATATATATATATATATATATATATATATATATATATATATATATATATATATATATATATATATATATATATATGTATGTATGTAGAAAGCATGAATGTATTTATATATATTTTTATATAAAACATGCCATATAAATACCCTACAAAACAAATGAAAATGTAAGCCTAAGTTTATTTACCATTATATATATATTATTTAACATAATGATTTACCTTTGTTATTTTGTTTTGAAAAAATTTGCATGTAAAATATATATTGAGAAATATATATATATATATATATATATAAATTTAAAAAAAAATATTAAATAAAAAAATAAAAAAAAATTGAATGCCTTAGCGGAGGGTTCGACCAGGGGCCGAGCTCACTGTGCATTGAGTAGTGGCCGGCGGCCGAGCCCACTGTGCACTACACAGTGGCCGGCGGCCGAGCCCACTGTGCCCTACACAGTGGAGGCTACGGCGACGCTGACCCCCCTTCTTTCGTCTCCTCCCTGTGATTGCTCATCCCGTCTGCCGCCCATGTCCGCCCTACATGAAATAAGGTCAAGAAAAAAAAAGAAAACCCTAGCTCGATTAGAGCTAGGGTAAAGAGGGAAAATAAGCGAGCTTAAGGGGCATTTAGAAAATGTGTCAAAGAGGTATTTTTATAATATAATTTAAAATAAGGGTTTACATGGGAATTATTTATAAAGTTGTGGAAATTAATATTTAAAATTAGTTATGTATAAAAAAAAAAACTTATAGAGTTTGGAAGTATATGAAAAATAGGGCAAATTTGGATTAACTAATTTGTGGTGTGGTTAACATATATACAGGTTGAAATGGTTTAAAATTAAATTGTTAAGAAGTTAATATTTAAGTTAAAATAAATAGATTGAAATGGTTTTTTAACTAAATCATTACGAAGTGTTTTTTTTGTTTCAATTTAAATAGACTGAGGAGTTTTTAAATCAAATGAATTATTTTTAGATTAACTATTTTGTGAAGCCATGAGTGCTCACCCAATAGGACAAGTCTTGAGACGAATAATTTTGGAAGTGTGGCATTGTTGAGAGCCAACACTTATGTGTGAACCTCGTCTTCACGTATTATGATTAGTTGCCATGATACTTGACCCTATCCTCATGGTGTTGGCTCAATTCATATTAGTGTGTTTTGTTGAAGAAACATGATGTGAGAAGTTTGATGCAGAGGTAAGGGTAGAACTCGGTATTTTATATTAGGACAGCAACCACATTGATTAGGAAAGTCAAATAAGGTCTCTCCAATGTTTAGGATACTGAATTCACATTAGACACTCATGGATTACCCTAATTAGAAATCAATCAACTTAATATCTTATACAAGGATTGCATACCACAAAGCCATTAGATATGTTTTGAGATGAAAAAGAAGAGTTAAATGGTTTTGGTTCAATGATGATAATTTCTATTTTCAAGTAATTTAATTTAGTATATTATATTGAAACATGATTTCATAACTAACATTTCAACTTCTATATAACTTGTTCTATAGCTTGATTTTATTGCTTGTGAAGAAAGACCATGTCAGACAATATCAACGAACAACAAAATAAGGAGACAATTGCTAGATTTTGATCTAACTTGAAAAGAAAAGGTGATGGAAAATGTTATTGTCCATGCAAAATTTGTAAGGGGTTAAAGACTAGAAGACTTCTAATCAAAACATTGAAGAAACATTGTAGGCTGCATGGTCACATTGAAGGTGGACATGATTATCATCCATTGGTAAGTTTTCATTATATCGTTTTAATAATTTATATACATAATAAATCATGTGATGATGAGATCATGATCATGGTTTATTTATGTTTATCAATTTTATATAGGTCGAGCACCCCGGAGAACATGGTATGGATCAACACAACCCAGAGAATATGGTTTTTGAAGTGGATGAACATGGAGGTGTGATTATCGAAGCTGAAGATAATGATCCCATGGAAGATGATGATCATGAGCCAGAAAACACAATTGAAGATGATGGTACAAATAGATTGATCCATGACACATTTAGTACTCGCATAGCTGATCATGATGATGAAGATGACCTTGATGTTGTTTATTATGTCCCTCTACTTGAGAAGGCATCTAAGGCCCTTTACGAAGGGTCATAGGCAACTCTTCTCTCTGCTGTATTGTTGTTGGTGAACTTGAAGGTTATGAATGGTTTGTCCAACATAAGAATGTCACATATGTTAAGGTATATCATATATGTCATAATAAACTGTGAATCATGTTGTGCCATTAATATTCTTTATTTTAACAAATTATATTTTTTTGTTGTAGATTTATAGGTGAGTTTTTGTTACCACCATCAAATATTCTACCTCGCTCATACCGAGAATTATCTGTCATTATGAAAGATATTGGAATGGAGTATCAAGCAATAGATGCTTGTCCCAATGATCATATTATATATCACAAACAACATAAATTTCAAATTGAATTTCCTGAATTTCATATCAGTAGATATCGAACAGATCAAATAACAAAAAGGGTTCCTCACAAGGTTCTTTGCTATATTCCCATTATTCCACGTATGCAATGATTGTTCAAGTACACTATCTTGGCACAATTTATGGATTACCATGCATGCAATAGAAGTCAAGATGACATTATTCGAATGCCTACGGATGGTTCAGCATTTATGGACATAGAGGAAAAGTGGACACACTTTAAAGAAGAACCTTGTAATCTTAGGCTTTCATTGGCAGTGGACGGTGTCAATCCATTTAGAGAGATGAGATCCATTTACTCAGTGTGGCCTATTTTTGTTATCAACAATAGCATTCCTCCATGGATGTCAATAAAGAGGGAGCACATAATGTTGGCAATGATTGTTCCAGGTATTTTATCATTTAAATATAGTCATCTAAATTTAATTATAAATATTGTAGTAAAATGGTCATAATAATTATGTAATGTTTTTGTTCATTCAATTAGGTAAGTACCAAGTTAAAGATATGAATGTATATATCGAGCCTCTTATCGATGAGTTGCTAGAGTTATGGAATGGTGTCACTATGTATGACGTCTCTAGACCAATAGGACAAAGACAATTTCAATTCCATGTGATGCTTCTATGGAAAATACATGATGCCCCGGGGCTAACACATTTTTGTGGTATGTTATAGTGTTTAAGTTGTGCATGAACATTATAATTCAAAAAATTATCATATTTAATCCAATTATACATTATCTTGTAGGTCATCAAAGAAAGGGAAAATTTTCATGTCTTGTTTGTGGTCCAAAGATGAAATCTTGTCATTCAAAAAGTTTAGGAAAGCAGGTGTTTGATGAGTATAGGCACTTTCTCCACAAAAATCATAATTATCAAAATACTGAAAAACATCTTTTCAATGGGAAAGAAGAGAATACATCAAAGCCATGAAGAATGACACCTCACCTGTGGAAGTTGGAATATAATAGAATTAATCATCAAGGTAATGCCATTCTATCTATTGGTTTGTCATAAAACATCTTTTCTATTTTATTTTGTTTACTAATGATGTGATTGATTATCATGAAGGTCGTGAAGGCATAAATGACCACCTTCCTAAGGGAATATATCCCCGATAATTTAGTAGGTTACCCTACTATGAGCAGTTACAAATCGTTCATTTGTTTGATAGTATGCATATTGGAAAGAATATAACAGAGACAGTATGGAAAATATTGGATGGAAGACATGACAAAGAAAAAATTGTCAAAATATGTAGTGACATTTAGGATTCCAATCATGCAATGATAAATGTCATTGAATCAAATAGCCATGGAGACTAGATTAATATAAGTGAGCTTCCTTGGTTATTAACGGACTAGTAAAGAAATTCTATAAAAGAAGTCATACAAAAAATTCAATTTCCCACAGGATTTGCTGCAAACATAAACAATCTCATATCAAAGAAAAGTGAATTTGGGCTAGGGATGAAAACGCATGATTGGCATACCTTCATTAAGGTAATTCATGTTCTTATGTTTTTAGTATGTATTTAAGTACTGTGCATATGTGTACTTTTCATTGTATTATGTTACAAAAAAATGAAAAGATAATTTTATAATTGTTGCAGTACGTTCTACCTCTATCTCTCCCAGATGACTTCGACAATAATGTCAAGCAAGTCATATATGATCTTGGAAAATATATGAGGTAAGTAGTGATATTTGTTCAGTTCGTTGTATAGATATTATATTTGCTATTTGTTTTACTTGTTATGTAATATATTTTTTTGCATCTTGAATATCTTGTAGGTGGTTGTCATGTAAAGAAATCCATAAAGACAATATAAAATATTGGAAGAGAAAAAATCCTCATTTAATGTGTGAAATGCAAAAGTGTCTACCTCCAACTTTTTTCAATGCACAAGAACACTACCTCATACACCAAGTTGAGGAGATTGAATTGTGTGGACCTGTACACACTAGGTCAATGTGGATAGTTGAGAGGCACTTGAAATTTTTGAAGGCTTTGGTTCGACAAAGAGCACATCCTGAGGGTTCTATGGTGGAGGGATATATGGTATACTAGACTATGGTGTACATTTCTGAATATCTTCCTAAGTTTGCAGCAAAGATCTAGGTGGATCGTATTTGGGATCCCAACACCATTAAAAAATTCGAAGGGGAGTACTTGAAGGGGAAAGGTAGATTGAGGAAAGTGAGAGGTAATTAGAAGATGTTATTATAGTTAATTAATTCTTAATCTTCAAAATAAATTGATTGTAAGATGTCTATTTATTTTTTGTACAGTTGGTCGAGAGTGGAATGCACTACATTTGTATATTGCAAATAATCTTGATTGGATGATGGTATGGATTGAATGTTGTCAACATTCTGGATGCATGTTAACATGGGAAGGTGTGGCTTCATTGGTTAAAGAAGCTCATCGTAATGGAGATTCTAATGTTACGCAAAGGGAAATTGATTTAGCATATGGTTTAAGAGATAAATAGGTACGTATAAATTTATTAATTACCCATATGTTTATCAACTCACAATGCAATAAATTTTACATGTTTGACATATCGCAGGTCAAACACCACAACGCTATGTTCTGCAATGGTCATAAAGGTTTACTTGGTTTAAATGAAGGAAAGGTTGACAAATTTACGGTGATCTCTTCATGACCACACCACAATTAGGACAATGATCTCAAACACACTTTTTATCGTTCTCTTGGTGATTGTGCCCAATTGTGTATGTCTTGCTTATGTATGAAAGTGGCATTTTACAGGTTTCCACCGATGATGTATTTGAGATGTCTTTCATTTAGATATGGCATGAGCTTAGTCCTAGAGTGAGACTAGGGAGTTGGACCATCTCAACCATGGTGCACCTGATCATATTAGCTTGAAACCATGTGCCTCATATTAGCCTCAAACCTATGCCCCCTACTAGTAGGTGGTGGGGATAGAATATCATTCACTGTACATATCAATGACTGGATAATAATAATTTTTTTTGGTAAAAATATTATCATCGTCGGAATTATGACGAATACCAAGCTTTCCACCGACGATGAAATCGGCATACATACAACATTCTCGTCGATGAAATGTTCTGGAGTCGTCGCACTTCCAACTCAAACCACACAAACATCTGACGAGGATGTTGTACGTGCAATGGCACTTCATAGTCAGATGTTCATCGATGCCTTCGAATGGACCGACGACACAAGCGTCAAACAAACAACATCACCATCGGTGCGATGTTCCAAATTCCCATTGGCTTTGCGATGAAATCTACTGAAGCATCCGACGGGGATGCTACATGTCCGACGACTTTTTTGACTGGAAGAACGATCATGCCCACCATCGGTAGAGTCCATGGGATTGTTGTATTTCTGACGGTCAGGGCTTCGTCAAAAAATCCGACAACGAGTTTTCAACGACTACTTTTGTCAGCACTCCGATGAAAATTAGTCACAAATCTGACAATCGGCCATCGAAAATTAGCTCCGAATGTACTAGTGGGTGGAGACAGGTGGTCGCAATGTTGAAGGCCAAGTTCATACCAGGAGACTATGAACTAGAGTTATTCAAGAATTTATAGAACCTGGAATAGAGAAACATGACTATGAAGGAATATACTGAGGAATTCTACAAGGTGGCAATCAGATTTGAATATAGAGAGATGGACAAAGAAAAGGTGGCGAGGTACATCAATGGGCTTGCATTTAACATTCAAGATGACATGAGTATGTTGAAGATTTCAATAGTTAAAGAAGCTTACCAGTATGCTTTGAAGGCTGAGGAGAAGGTGAGAAGGAGACAACCAAATAAGGGAAAGAAGAAATTCAAGATGAATCATAGTATGAAGAAACTAGTTGAAGAAGAGGAGGAAAAACCTAAGTGGAGTAAAGAACCAGAGTAGAACACACCGAGGAAAGGTAGCAGCATTACCGGTAGAGAAATTCTTGGCAAATGTTTCAAGTGTGAAGAAACTGAACATAGATACTATGAATGTAAGAAACGAATGGCAAGAAGTTATGTGGCAAGTGAAGAATCGAATGGTACCATATCTGACTGTGCACCAGTGTTGGTGTTTTGGATATGTTGATATGGTTTTGTCATTGATGTCAACACCTGTCATCACTTGTCAACACTTATCATCACTTGGAGATCTTTGGTTATGTTTACCGGCAAGTCAGAGACATATGCACAGTCATCGATATTTGGTTCACCGATAGATTATATTGTTCACCGACACTTGAAATGACTTGGAGACTACTTGGTTATGTCAAAGATATTATTCAATCACTTTGTTTTGGCGATTTGGTTATTTGTTTATTCAGATTTGCATATTTGTTGTTACCAGCAAATAGGTCTAGGATATGCACCGACAACGATATCTATTCCAGATCAACACAATACATTATGGAGATGATTTATTATTATTGTAAATGCATTGAGCCAACATCATGCATCGGATATTGATTTATTTGTAATTGTTTTTATTGTAATATCTTTTAGTGAGCTGACTTATTCAATTGGTCTTAGGTTATGGTATAAATGTAAGATCTCATTTGTGAGATTGATATGCGATTGGAAAAAGAATTGTAATAAGGTATATGCGAAAATAAGTAGAGCTATACACGCAAACATCATTTGAAGGTTGAAGGAAGGTTTTTGTGAAGGCAATCAGAACTAAACTGGTACTGAATCCAGCATATGAAGATGTTATTTTATGCAGTACATTATCATTGGATTTAACCATCCAATTGTAGTCAATGTGACTCTCATTTTGTGATTGAGTCGTGAGCTCTAGGCAGCTGGCCTTTCTGCATGTGCAGACTCCATATTGTACACACATACTATCTGTAGTAGTATCATTTGATTATGGGTAAGGCTTCCCACCATGGTTTTTCCCCTTATAGGGTTTCCACATACAAATATTTATGTTATGTGTTGTGGATGTTATTGTCTTTCCATTTCATGCATTAATCTTTACCAATACTGCAATTAACTGATAAAACTGTCTACCAGCATAAAGTTTGGTTTACCGACATTAAGCATTAAGTTTTGGTTAAGTAAATTTTGGTTGAATTTATTAGACAAATGATTCACCCCCCTCTCAGTTGTCTCTGGGACCTAACAATTGGTATTAGAGCCTAGTTATCTTTTTGCAGAAGTTTAACAGCTTGAGAAGATCCAATGTTTTCTAACTATTTCAGGAAGGACAGTTTGAAATTTGATGGAACTAACTATGGAATATGGAAGATTAGGATGGAGACACATTTGAATTGCATTGGAAAGGACATATGGGATGTTACAAAGAATGGTTATACTGCTGCTACTCAAGGTCAACCTAATCCACCAACCTTGGCTAAAGATGAGGAAAATGATTGCAAAGCAAGAGAAGCACTTTTGAGCGCATTGTCAGATCAGCAAGTCATGGGATTATCAGATAGATCTACTGCTAAAGCTATTTGGGACAAACCGGAAACATTGAATGAAGGAGATTCCACAGTCAAAATTGCAAAACTTGAATCCTTTCGGGTCAGGTATGAAAGTCTAAAAATGGATGAAGAAGAAATAATTTTTGCTTTTATGGAAAGAGTAAATGAAATCATTTTGGGTATACAATGTTGTGGAGGAACCTTAAGTGGAGATGAGATTGTTTCTAAAGTTTTAAGAGATTTTCCACTGGCATATAAAATGAAAGTTACTGCTATAAATGAATTGAGAACAATGCCTAATGCATCAGTATCTAGAGACACTTTGGTTGGAAAACTTTCACCTTTTGAACTTGAGGAATTTGGTCTTGCTACTACTATCAAGACAAATATAGCTTTCAAGGCATCATCATTGTTGGATTTTGCCAAGATCAAGAAGTCATTGAAATGTACAAGATAGAGACATAATATGGGACAAGAATAAACTGTATTCTCATTAATAGAAAATGATCAATAATCAACTGGATTATCTTGTTACATACAATGTAGATGAGCCTGCTTATATAGGCAAGGCTAGGGATATGTATGAGCACACAAACATGACATGTGGCTCAATAAGAAACAAGGGTAGGTAGGAAATAGGTGTGGGTAGGTAGGAGAAATAATATAATATTCCACATGAGGTGGATCACCCACCGAAGGTGGAATTATCACTCCACAATAAGTGGATATGATAGTGTAATAACAAGATCAACACCATAAGAGGTGGAATTTCTCCTACACACACTATCCCAATGTGGCACAAACACCCAAGTGTCTCATATCCAAACTACTATGAAATGCATTATCCTAAGTAAACTTAAGTAAGTGTAATAATATCCATGATGAATAATTATTTACACCAACACCCCCCCTTAAGTGCAACTTAGGGGAATGCACTTAAGTCTACAATGCAACTAAGCAATGCAAGATGGGTCCCGGCTACGAGGCCATGTTAGGTACCCATGAACAAATGCAAATGCATGCAAACCAATGCAATGAAATCTCTCACAAAGTGGGGAAAGAGAGAAAAACCCAATGGGAAAAAACCCTCCCCCAAAAAAGAGATGAAAGCTATACAAGAGAACTCTCAAAGAAGAATGTGAGGAACAAAACCCCATGTGAGGAAATAGTCCCCCCCATATGAGAGAAGAAGAGAAGTCAAACTGTGATCATCCCTCAATGAAGAATCTGCACCAATGATAGAAGCTCGATGTATGAAGAAACTGCTCCACGAACGTCGAACAACATTCCTCCCCTTAGGAAGAAACAAAACCAAAGGTGTATCCATAAAGTCTCCCCAATCATGAAGGGAAGATGTATGAAGAAAACTCATGATGAAAGGAATCTCTGAAAACTGCTCAAGTGTCCCCATGTCGATGCTAAAAGATACCCCTTCCAAAGATGGTAAACTGTGCCATACTGCTGAAAAAGGAACTCCAACATCTAGTGGAGATGGATGTAGAACAATATCCAAAGACTTATGTGTCTCCTCAAAGAATAAAGAGACCTCCTCCAACTGCTGTACATAAGTATCCACAATCATGTCAACCTCGAAAGAATGATCATGTAGAGAATGAACAAGAGGGTCAGAGTGTGCCCTCGCAACAATCGAAGAAGGATCATCTTCATCAAAGAGAAGATGTATGTCATCAATGATGTCTCCCAAATCTGCAATGTAGGATTCCACAAACAAACCTGCAATATCTGTCATGTAATCATCCCATGAATCTGAAGCTGGAAGACAATGTATATCCTGCTGCACTGAATCACATGAAGGCAAAACTGTCGCACTATCTGCATCATCAGGTGCAATAGGTGATGTGATATCAATATGAGAAGATGAAGTACAAGACTCAAGAACTGGGTTACATGTGAGAATCCCCAAATTCAAGTGTCCAAAGTTCTCCTCAAAATCTGAATCATCACAATAAGTGTGATCAACATGTGTAGAATCATCAAATGTGAAATCATCATCATCAACAAAATCTGAAAAGGAGTATAACCGAGATGCATGATCAACCACCCCAGTCGCAATGATAGCTCTAGTCTCCATGTCTCTAATAAAAACTGAGTCAGGTGTGAACTCCACAACTTTCTTAGTTGCGCCATGTGTGATTTGATAGATAGAAAGGAGATTGTTTGTCAAGTGGGGTACACACAACACATCATTGAAGGAGTTATCCCCAATGTCAATAGATCCTTTCCCAATCACATCCATGTATGTATGATTGCCCATCAAAATCTGTGGCATGGTGCAAGGCTCAAATGTAGAGAACATAGACTGTGAAGATGCCATATGATGAGAAGCCCCTGAATCTAGAAGCCATCTCTCTGAAGTATGATTTGTTGTAGCACATAGAGCTTGTCCTTTTCTTGTTCCAAAAGAGTGAGTTTTTCCACTTGTAGAAGCCATGAATGCTTGCCCTTTTCCTTTTGAATGTGAGGAAGTGGAAGTTGATGAATCATCCTTCTTGTAGACTTTAGGCAAATCAATGTTATGCTTTTTGATGATATGTGTAAGTTCATCAATCTTCTTAGTATGGCAACGATGTTCCTCATGACCAATCTTTTTACAATAAGCACAAGTAGGTCTCTCTCTCTTTGGTGAATTATCTTTCTTGGAAGAAGATGAATCTCCTTGTTGTGGAGAAGATGATGCTTTATCCTTAGGCTTTGATTGCCATTTCTTCTTGTTTGAGTTGTCCTTTCCTTGATTTCCTTTGTTTCCTTGATTTGCCACTAGTGCTTGAGACTTAGAAGAAGTCTTAAGAATGCCCATGCTTATCAACTTAGTTTGTTCCATCATCAACATTTCATTGAAAGCATCAAATGTAGGCATTTTGTAGCTTGAACCCATTGTCATCCTATGAGTTTGGAAACTAGAAACAAATGCTGCATATTCTTGTGGAAGCTTCCCTATCAAGTTGAATATCAATTGAGTATCCTTCTTATCAATGCCACAATCTTTGAGTTGTGCCCTCAACTCATTTGCCTTAGTGACATAATCTTGTATAGTATCAAAGTTCTTGGGATCTAACATGGTGAGATCACTATCAATTTGATATCCCCTAATCTCATCAACTTGACCATACAAGTCTTGAAACTTTTGCCAAGCATCCTTGATTAGAGTACATTTCTCAATATGAAAAATGAGATCCTTTGATACATACTTTCTTAAGGTACCAATTGCCATGATATTTTTAGTGAGCCAATCTAAGTGACCAACTGGATCAGCCTTAGGATCAGCTGGAGCAACAATAGTTCCATCAATGTAATGAGTGAGTCCTTTTTCCATAAGTTTACTCCATGCATCAATTTTCCAAGTAGCATAGTTATGTGGAGTTAAGAGAGGAAACTTAGAAGAACCCATAGCAGCAAAAAAGGAAAGACACAAGACCACAAAAGCACAAGAGACACCCCCCAAATTCAATCAATCAAAGTACCCCCCCAAAAGTGATGATTTTGGCACTTTATACTTTGTGCGATTACAATGAGCCACTTGCAAAACAAGGCAAAGTGGGCTTATGATGCAAATTTTACAACTTCTCAAATGAGATACAAGAGACTTCAATCAATAGTGCAATGAATCTAACTGAGATTCAAGCAAATATACAAGTACCAAGAGAGCCAAAAATGGCCAAGATCTGAAAGTACAATTTCTACTTACAATGACATCAATCTGATAGTATCATGTGAAAGTAGATGAAAAAATACGCACTTTCAAAAAAAACGGCACCTAAAAAGGAGGTCGGATGACCCCAAACGAAGCCTCTGAAGTTGCAAAAACTGGGATTACTCAGGGACAGTCACCAAAAACTGCATTTTCTGAAAAATCCGTGCATCAAAATCAAAAAATTCTTTCACCAATGTGGAGAGCACGAAATTCTAGCCCATTTCAAAAAAAATTGCACCCAAAAAGGAGCAAAAATGAGCAAGTTATGGCCATTTGAAGTTGAACTGCAAAATCAAAAATGCAAATGAGAGGGGGTCAAAAAATTTCCAAACCCTGCTGATGTGGCGCTGACGTCAGCAATTCAATGGGTTAAATTTGATGGCCGTATGACCGTCGCCAAAACTTCGCTGCCTGGCTGACTGGTCGTCCGTACCGTACGGACGGATTATGTGGCAAGTTGACTGTATGTCCGTACCGTACGGAAATGCTGACTGTGCAAAGCTGATGTGGCAGTCGATGTGGTGTCCGTACGAATGACTGTGTGTACGGATAGTACGGAAAAGATGACGTGTCTGTGTTTAGTCCACGGGCCACGGGCCTCCTGCCACGTGGCGGGCGTGGATTCGCCTGCCTGGATGCCGCGTGGCGGAGAAGGCACTGTGCGGGAGGCGGAGCGGTCGCTCGCAGGGAGGAGCCGGGATGAGGGAGGCGGTGTGGGCGCCGAAGCCGAAGGTGCCGGAGGCCGAGGGAGGAGCGGCGCCGTGCGGGAGGAGAGAACCGGGAGTGGATGCGGCGCTCGGAGCGGGCAGGAGGGTGTGCAGCTCGGGCGGAGCTGCGGGGAGGCAAGGACGAGCAGGAGTTGCCGAAAGGCGGAGGTGCTGCCAGAGTCCGGTACACTGCGGGCACGGAGAAGTCGCGGCGAGTACCGGCGGGAGGAACAAGGCAGGTACGTGCGTGTGGCAGAGGTACGATCGTCTGCGCAGACAGACGGCACGGGGAGGCGCAAAAACAGGTACGCGTGTGACGTGACAGGTACAGGTACCTGCAAACAAGTACGGGGCACGGGGGGGGGGTCTGCGGACCCCCCAAACTATATTTTTTTGATTTTTTTTTTGCTTTGCTTTTTGATTTTTCAATTTTTTTTTCGATTTTTTCAAAAAATTTTGATTTTTTTTTTTATTTTTGAAAAACAAATTCAGAAAAATGAAAATGTTTCTGAATATTAATAAAAAAAATTTCGAAATCCGTACGATATAGGCAAAAATGGAGAAAAAAAATTTCTCACCAAAATAGGCCAACTTTATAACCAAAATTCATGGAAATGGCCTTCCGGACGCAATGGCGAGGTCGGATCTGGTCTAGGACGCCTCCAAATGACGATGCTCCTCAGATCTGCCTCTTGACGTCACAATAATGCCTCTTCAAGACGAATCAATGAGACTCCAAAAGCTCTGATACCATGTTGGATTTTGCCAAGATCAAGAAGTCATTGAAATGTACAAGATAGAGACATAATATGGGACAAGAATAAACTGTATTCTCATTAATAGAAAATGATCAATAATCAACTGGATTATCTTGTTACATACAATGTAGATGAGCCTGCTTATATAGGCAAGGCTAGGGATATGTATGAGCACACAAACATGACATGTGGCTCAATAAGAAACAAGGGTAGGTAGGAAATAGGTGTGGGTAGGTAGGAGAAATAATATAATATTCCACATGAGGTGGATCACCCACCGAAGGTGGAATTATCACTCCACAATAAGTGGATATGATAGTGTAATAACAAGATCAACACCATAAGAGGTGGAATTTCTCCTACACACACTATCCCAATGTGGCACAAACACCCAAGTGTCTCATATCCAAACTACTATGAAATGCATTATCCTAAGTAAACTTAAGTAAGTGTAATAATATCCATGATGAATAATTATTTACACCAACAATCATCATTTGCAGCATCATCATTATCATCTGATAAATCTGATTGGAAAGCCTTCTATGCAAGAGAACTTGAAGAAAGCAGGAGAGAAAATGAAGAACTTGAAGCACTATTTACAAGGAAAATGCCTAAAGGTCCAATTGGAAGTAAGTATGAAGGTTAAGCACCCTTTAAATGTTTTAACTATAACAAGATTGGTCATATTGCTTCTAGATGTCCTAATAGACATGCAAGATTAAGAGAAGAAGCTAAAAGAACATATAAGCCTAACCCTCATTATCAGAAATACAAGTTTAAGAAGAATAGAGACAAATATTGTTATTATGCTGATGAAGGAGTTACTGATGATTCTGACGAGGATCCGGAAGACAATGGATGGGCTTTTGTTTCTATAATAGAAGATACACCAGCACCTACTGTTCAACTAGTAGAGCAAGCCTTGGCAGCTAAAGTTGAAGATAAGGATGAATGGATTATTGATTCAGGATGTTCACATCACATGACTGGTGATAAGAGTAAATTCTCAACCTTTCAGAAAATTACAATGGAGGTCTAGTAAGATTTGGAGATGATAAAGCTTGTTTGATCAAAGGAAAAGGCACTATATCTTTTGATGGTAAGAACAATACTAATAATGTTTACTATGTTGAAGGTTTGAAGCATAATCTTTTGAGTGTTGGTCAATTAGTTGAAAAAGGATTTCAGTTACAATTCAAGAATGGTAAATACAAAATCTTAAACATAACTGGTTTGGAAATTGCCACCAGTAATCAGACTAGAGGTAATATCTTTCATTTGAATAACAATGAGAAAGCATGTTTGATTGCACATATTGATGAAAGTTGGTTATGGAATAAGAGAATTTTTCATGTATATTTTGATTGCATTGTGAAAATCAGTACTACTAAGGCGATAAGAGATTTACCTAAGGTTGTTAAACCTCACAATCCGGTATGTAAGGAATGTCAATTTGGAAAGCAAGTTAAAACTTTCAAGAGTATTTCAGAGAAGTCTAACAATGTTCTTGATTTAATTCATACTGACTTATGTGGTCCAGCAAGAACTAGAAGTATACAAGGAGATAGGTATTTTATGCTAATCATTAATGACTATTCTAGAATGTGTTGGGTTACTTTTCTCAGGGAGAAATCTGAAGCATTTGGGAAATTCAAACTATTCAAGGTGATGGTAGAAAATGAAACCAGCAAGAAAATCAAATGTTTGAGATCAGATCAAGGAGGTGAATTCACATCTAAGGAATTTAATATATTATGTGAAGTGAATGGGATCAGAAGACAATTATCAACACCCTGAACACCCTAGCGGAATGGAGTTGTGGAAAGGAAAAACATAACTATCTTGGATGCAGCCAGAAGTATGATATTAGAAGCAAATCCACCTCACATATACTGGAGAGAAGTGGTCAATACAGTAGTTTATACATTCAACAGAGTTCACATCAGAGGTGAAACCGGTAAGACCCCTCATGAACTATGGTTTGGTAATACTCCTACTCTTAAATATTTCAGAATATTTGGAATTAAATGCTATATTAGAAGAGAAGAGTATATTGGAAAATTTGATCCTAGAAGTGATGAAGGAATATTTCTTGGCTATTCATCTAAGAGAAAGGCATATAGATTTTTAACAAGAGATTGCAGAAAATTGTTGAGAGTGCAAATGTGAAGATTGATGAACAGTTTAGAGGAAATTCAAGGTACACAGACTTTGAACTGGCAATAGAGATAATCATAAATGAACCTACAATGAATACACCAGTACATAATGGTGATCCAGTTACACCAGCATCATTTGGAGATTCAATAGTCACTGAAGAACATTAGCAAGTAAAAACACCCTGGTATGTAAGATTGAATCATTCTGAAGATCAAATAATTGGAAACAAATTTCAAGGAGTTATGACTAGAGGAAGATTGACAAATGAAGAGGTATGTCTTATTTCTCAAATTGAACCTACATCAATTAATGAGGCATGTGAAGATAAATATTGGATTAAAGCTATGTAAGATGAATTGGAACAAATTGAAAGAAATAACACTTGGTCATTAGTTCCCCGACCTAAAGACAAAAATGTGATTGGAACTAAATGGGTTTTTAGAAATAAACTTAATGAAGATGGTAAGGTAATCAGAAACAAAGCAAGATTAGTGTGTAAGGGATATTCACAGAAAGAAGGAATTGATTACAATGAAACCTTTGCACCGGTAGCTAGAATTGAAGCAGTCAGACTTTTATTGGCTCTTGCAGCACACAAGAACTATAATGTATATCAAATGGATATTAAATGTGCATTTCTGAATGGAGATCTTCAAGAAGAAGTTTATATTGAACAACTTGATGGATTTTCTTTGACAGATAACAAAGACATGGTTTGCAGGTTAAGGAAAGCTTTATATGGTCTAAAACAAGCTCCTAGAGCTTGGTATGCTAGATTGGACAAATATCTTTTGAAACTTGGATACTCTAAAGGTAATGCTGATAGAAATCTATACTACAAAGTGACTAATGATGACATCTTGGTTATTGAAGTTTTTGTTGATGATATAATCTTTGGAGGAGAAGATGGATTGTGTAAAGACTTTTCTAACAAAATGCAGCAAGAATTTGAAATGTCTATGATTGGAGAGATAAAATTCTTTTTAGGATTGTAGATTTCACAGACTGATAAAGGTATATTCCTATGTCAATCTAAGTACTTGAAGGAATTACTAAAGAAATTTGGCATGGAAAACTGTAAACTAGTAAGCACACCTATGACTACAACTGATAAATTATCTTTGAAGGATGAATCAACACCTATTAATTTGACTAAATACAAGTCTATGATAGGAGGTTTACTATATTTGACACAAACAAGACCTGATATTATGAATGCAGTATGTATTGTTTCAAGATTTCAGAGTAATCCTAAAGAAAATCATGAATCAGAAGTGAAAAGGATTTTCCGGTACCTACAAGGCACTTCAAATCTTGGTTTATGGTATCCTAGAGATGAAAATTTTGACTTGTGTGCATGCATAGATGCTAATTGGGCAGGAGATGTGGATGATAGAAAAAGCACCACCGGTGGAGCATTTTTTCTTGGTAGCAGACTAATTTCATGGTTGAGCAAGAAATAGAGTTGTACAAGTCTATCAATAGCAGAATCGGAATATGTTGTAGCAACAACTAACTATACATAGGTATTATGGATCAAACAAAGGTTGAAGGACATAAAGGTAAAATGTAAGGAACCTATAACTATTTACTGTGATAATATGGTAGAAATTGATATATCAAAGAACATGGTATTTTACTCTAAGACTAAACATGTTTCTATCAAATTCAATTTTCTAAAAGAGAATGTTGAAGAAAAAGAAGTGAAATTGGTTTATGTGAATACTAAAGAGTAGATTGCAAATATTTTTACAAAGCCTTTGCCTAAGGAAACTTTTGAATATCTCGAAGAACAACTTGAACTCCTACCCCCACCAGTAGAGACTTAGACAGTTGATATTTGTCATCAACCGATAGAATTAACAAAGAAATATTTTATTCTGGCTTTGATGAGGAGAGATACTTCTCAGGGGGAGTAGTTGGTATAATAAGTTGGTATTTTATATTTGAAACTGGTTTTTGTAATTCTTTGGCATTTGATGTCAAAGGGGGAGAGATATTATGGAAAAACACATTATCCCTTGGGGGAGAGATTGTTACTTGGGGGAGAGATTGTTACTTTGGGGAGAGATTGTTGAAAAGATTGATTACTCTCTGTATTTGTATCTTCATTTTTGGTTAATGATCTCTTTGGGAGATTGTTGGTTTTTAGTTTTTGGCATTTTTGTTTTGGCACTTTGATGGTTTTTCCATCTTGTGTTGCCATCAATGCCAAAGGGGGAGATTGTTGGTATTTTGGATATGTTAATATGGTTTTGTCATTGATGTCAACACCTATCATCACTTGTCAACACTTATCAACACTTGGAGATCTTTGGTTATGTTCACCAGCAAGTCAAAGACTTATGCACAGTCATCGGTATTTGGTTCACCGACAGATTATATTGTTCACCGGCATTTGGAATGACTTGGAGACTACTTGGTTATGTCAAAGACATTATTTGATCACTTTGTTTTGGTGATTTGGTTATTTGTTTATTTGGGTTTGCATATTTGTTGTTACCAGCAAATAGGTCCAGGATATGTACCGGCAGGCATATCTATTCCAAATCAGCATGACACGTTATGGAGATGATTTATTATTATTGTAAATGCATTGAGCTGACATCATGCATCAGATATTGATTTATTTGTAATTGATTTTATTGTAATATCTTTTAGTGAGCTGACCTATTCAATTGGTCTTAGGTTATGGTATAAATGTAAGATCTCATTTGTGAGATTGATATGCGATTGGAAAAAGAATTGTAATAAGGTATATGTGAAAATAAGAAGAGCTATACACATAGACATCATTTGAAGGTTGAAGGAAGGTTTTTGTGAAGGTAGTTAGAACTAAACTGGTACTGGATCTAGCATATGAAGATGTTATTTTATGCAGTACATTATTATTGGATTTAACCATCCAATTGTAGTCAGTGTGACTCTCATTTTATGATTGAGTAGTGAGCTCTAGGCAGTTGGCCTTTCTACATGTGCAGACTC
The DNA here is from genome assembly GCF_030272615.1 of Cryptomeria japonica. Lineage (NCBI taxonomy): Eukaryota > Viridiplantae > Streptophyta > Pinopsida > Cupressales > Cupressaceae > Cryptomeria > Cryptomeria japonica. Next base: position 536,960,775 of record NC_081409.1, read on the forward strand.
CATATTGTACACACATACTATCTGTGGTAGTATCATTTGATTGTGGGTAAGGCTTCCCACCATGGTTTTTCCCCTTACAGGGCTTCCACATACAAATATTTGTGTTATGTGTTGTGGATGTTATTGTCTTTTTGTTTCATGCATTAATCTTTACTGGTACTACAATTAACTGATAAAACTGTCTACCGGCATAAAGTTTGGTTTACCGACATTAAGCATTAAGTTTTGGTTAAGTTAATTTTGGTTGAATTTATTAGACAACTAATTCACCCCCTCCCTCTTAGTTGTCTCTGGGACCAAACAACCAGAGCAAGGAGAATCCCTTATATTCAGAAGAAAAGATACCGGATCTACTCAGAGGAGGAGTCTTTTTCTGGATGGTATACAAATCAGGTGGTAAGTGTTGCAAGGTCATTGTAGATAGTGGGAGTACTGATAATTTAGTATCTGAGGAGATGGGTAAGAAGCTTGGGTTGAAAAGGATTGAGCATCCTTGTCCTTATGAGGTAAGTTGGCTACAAGATGATCAGAAGATACAAATAAAGGAGCAGTGTTGGGTGAGTTTCAATATTGGGCCTTTTAGAGATGAAATTTTATGTGATATTATGTCAATGAATGTTTGTCATGTCTTGTTGGGAAAACCTTGGCAGTATGATAGAGGAGATATTTATGACTGTAGAAGAAACCTAGTTACTATTGAAAAGGATGCGCAAAATTTCACATTGATTTATTTGAAGGAGAAAGAGAAGGAGGTGAAGAATCTAAGTCTTGAGAAAAGTTGTAGGAAACCAGTGGCAGAGGTTATACTAGAATGTTTAAAAGAACTAGTGGAAGAGGTTATGCTGGAAGTTGCAGAGGTTATACCAGAGGTTTTGAAGAAAGATCTGATAGAACTAGTTGTAGAGATTATACTAGAGGGTGACATGAGTTGGCAGAAGGATCTAACAGATGAGTCTGATGGATAGATGGAACCAGATGATAGGGAGCTGATGGTAACAAATTGGATAAGGTCTTGTGGAAGAACCAAATCAAAATTTTAGAAACAAAGGCAATGTACAGATCTAAAGAAAAGAAAGAGAAACAAATAGAGTCATAGGCTAGAGAAGTTAGTTGAAGCACCGGGAGAGATAGAGCAAAGATTGGCAGATAAAGAAGATGTTTGGATCATAAATGAGCATGGGATCTTCATTCTGAATCATTTTATATGTTCATGAGTTGCCTCTCATGGAACATCTTTTTCTACTTGGGTTCTCTGATGCAGGAGCATCCCCGATTGATGAGCAATCTTGCATCAACCACAAACATTCCCTTTAAGTTTTGTTCTTGTTTAGTCCTTTGTGCAATTACGATATTCTTACTAGTATGTATCGGTAGTTGCTTATTCTTCATGGCAGATATTTTTTGTATTTTCCTAGTGGTTTCATGTGGTTTATTCTAGATTTCTAGTTCATTTGGGTTCTTCTCTTGTCAGTTATTGCTTCCGATTGGCTATTTATGGGTTCCTGGGATAGTTCTTGTGCTTACCGATTGGTTTTCCTTCATTACCGGCACAATTCTTGGCATGTGGATCCATCTTGGGTCTTCTACGATATTCTTTGGTGTGTGGCTGACCCTCCTACTAAAACACATCACTTGGTTGTTATTTTCTGGAAAGATTTCTTAAATCTTAGGGCCGACCTAATTACACATTTCATTTTCCTACATTGGTGAATGTAATCCTTTGAGGTCAACCCGAATATGTTCCGGTGGGTATAAATATGATGTTATGTAATCATTTGTAAGGGTAGAGGAAGTAGAACTCAAAATAAGGATTGAGATTTGCATGTTGTGACATGATTGATTCTTAGAATCCCAATTGGATTGTATCTAGCTTGAAGCCTGCATGTAACCGATTAACTACCGAATGTTCTTTGATGATAATATGAAGATTGTCGGATGATTGCCAGAAGTTCTAAGGTTGTAATATGATTTTTTATGTGAATTTGTTATGTTTTCTTACTTCTTTCATTGTGTCTCTCTTGTTGCATAAGCCGGTTGACTCTTTTGAGGGTTTTTATCGGTTATGGTTGCTTCATCAGACTATGTGCAATAGAAGCCAACCTGGTGAATAATAAAATGTTGTTGAAAACCAATTACTTGAGTTGCACTACCATCGCATTGTTGATGACATTAGAGATACACGATTTTCACTATACAACCTAGAAGAAGAGATCATAGAGCAAAACAAGGGGTCCAACATTAGCTATTGATTTTAATTAAATAGGCTCTTTTCTAGAGTTGACTCTGCCCTATCCTCATTTTTCTCCTCCCCGCTCCCCTTGCCTCTTAGTCATTAGAAAAAAAAGGGATGAAAGTAGGTAGCTTTTGCAAATTTAGTAGCCTTTCAATATCCCTTTAGCTACCTTCTACATTTTCAATATCCCTTTAGCTACAAATCAGTTTGCTGTAACATTCTCCACCCAATGTCACTGAACTTATATCTTGTAAGCACACAGTTTGTTTCAACACATGGGCACTCCATTTTTGAAGCTAATCTCAAATAATCATAAAGGGAAATAATTATAATTTTTCTTGACCAATTCATTAGTCACCGACATAGGAAAAAACTAGACACTATGGATTAAGAAACTCTAAATATAGCCAACCACACTATACCATGCATATAAAACATCTTTTTAGTTTTTTGTCCTTTCAAATGATCCGAACTTATCCACTATGATTACTTAACTGCCAGTTCAGTTATTCCTTCACAAATAATCCATAACTTGTACCCATATAGCTTTTCATGCCACTAAAACTCTTTCTTGGGCTTATCACACATAAGGTCTTTTGATTATCCAAACTGGTGATGATCTTCTATAGATGATTTATTGGGATTATCTTGTATTTTGGCCATACAACTCACATTCCTGACATGCTGCTTTGTCAATGCTTATGTATGCTATTCCTCTAAATCTTATTCATTGATCAGAAAGCATTGACAGTCATGAACAAGATTTGAATCTCCTTGAATTTATCATTTGATCTTGATGAAAAGCATCTAGAGTTTCACCGAGTATATCCGATGAATCTTGATTTCAACATCACCAATATTTCTCTTCCTTTCTCGGGTTTTCATTGAAATCCCATAAGAAGTCCCATTAGGTCTCGAGTTGAAACACTGTACCTTTCATTTGCAAACAAAACACCCTTTGGTCATTTTACTTGAGAACTTGCTCAGGAGAGGGAAATCCTCTTAACGAGTCCTAAGTCTTCTACGTGTCATCCTGCAATCACTCTCCTCGGAGGATCACTTAAGCACAAGGAAAAAATTACTGAGCTCTAAGTTCTTTGACTCGCATGCTTTATCCATAAGACTTGAGACTCAGTGAGAGCTTTGAAACATCTCACCAAGTACCTGAGTCAACACTACCTCTATGAAAGATAACAACACTTGGAGCTTGATGAGACGCTTTCCTTTATCTCATTGAGTATCGAGCAACCCCTTGGAATTGTTACTACTTATCAAGTTGCCATTAGTTTTTATATTCAAAGTCATACTATATACTCTAGTCAGTTAACACTACCGAATCATGCAGTCGGTATACACAGAGAAGTCAGTATGCACAATCTAGTTGGTTACAGAAGAAAGCAGTCACAGAACGCAGTACACACCAAGCTATCTACTGAGTATCTTTTTTGTCTACCGAGAAGCAAAGATGACACACCGAGTTGATATACACCAAGTGAAAAGTGTTACCAGATTCATTGAACCTGGACATGCCTATGAAAATGTATTACAAGATCGAGGCACATCTAACCATTATCACATTGGAAATTGCACTAGAAGATTGTGTATGATTTTGAGATCAATCTAACCAATGAAATATTTTGTATAGTTATTCATTCAAGGAATCGTGTTTGTAAGATCGAAGTAATGAATTGGATCACTGTCTTAAGAGATCTATTTATACAACATGAGTTAAGAGTTAAAGGTGTGTGCATTAGTGTAAGAAGACTATTACAGAGACATAGAGGTCACCGAGAAGGTTTTCAAAGAACAGTCGAAGAACAGAGTAAATAGAAGGGTTTACTGAGTTACTATATGGGTTACCAAGGTATGCTATAAACAAGGTAATCTATTCCGAGCACATAGAATCTGCTATAACATTTCAGATGTAAAGTTGAAGATATTTGTAATGATTTTATTGTGATATTGTGAAGTTGTAAGAGAAACCTTTAACAGGGTAAAAGACTCTAATCAAGTCTATAAATTGTAAAGC